>NC_089038.1:3663620-3972586 GCF_034140825.1 Oryza sativa Japonica Group | reverse complement strand
TCCTTGACTCAGAGTCAGACCAGTCGGGAGAGAACCGGATTTCAGTCCCGTTTGGACTCCCAAACGCGGCTGAAAGTTACTTCAAGACCATCTCAATCGAGTTGGCTTCAAACCACTCGGGCGAGATCGCATCTTCTCCAATGTCACCAGATCAAGATGATGAGGCTTACCCACCGATCCTGATGAAGCTCCCCGACGATTTAGCGGCCGTCTCCATCACGACAGCGTCTCCATCCCGTAGGCCTAGGCGGAAGTCGGCTTCAACACCGATTTCGCCTAGCTTCAGGGAAGTCGGCGTCATCCTCCAACCACTCGGCACGGTTTCGACGGATCAGCTGGATGGCTACTACAGCTCTCCCACTGTCGACTCGCGTCCCACCGACATCGTAGAGTACGACGAGTTTAGCTCTCGCTACAACGACCCGGATCTCGACGACTTCGACGGAAGCCTAGATGACAACTACACCCCTCTCTACTTCGGCGTCTTCATGGCCGATAACGAGACGGAGGAGCAACGCCAAGCCCGGGAAACCGAAGCACGTCGCGAGACTGAGCGTCGCCGACTGGAGGAGGAGCGTCAAGCACAAGAACAAGAACGGCTACGGCGTGAGCAGCAGGAGCGTGAGCGAACCGCGAAGGAGGCTGAGGACCGACAGCAGCGAGCCTTGGAAGCAGGGCGCCGAGCGCGTGATTTCATCGGCCAACAAGATGTTGAAGGGACACCGGTTTTCCGCACCCCTCAACAGAATGCGGTTGCCGCGATCACCCTCCTCGACACCCTCCTCAAGGAAAACGAGCTCAATCAATCTGATCACGTCGTCAACATCTTGAACCAGACAAAGACCATGATTGCGGCTTCGGTCCCAGTTAACTCCGAAAGCGTCCGCACGCCGACTGGCAGCCGACTCCCCCACTTCCGATCTCATGACTACCGTCATCCAAGCCTCAGCATCACTGGCGCAGGATCCAATCGCAGGAGCAGGGGTCACGACGAGCGGTCCGTTCACTCGCCTCCCGACCATCATAGGGAGCGCCGAGTGGAACGGCCTCGCTCACCACCTCGTCGCCGCCCCGTCGATCTTCGCGACACAATCATACAGCGCCGAGCAGCTCGAGGCCATCATCATTCGCCGGACCGCCACGACGACGACCTTGATGGAGTAGCAGCCTTCACCGACGACCTGCGTCGAGTGGATTGGCCAGCCGGCTTCAAGCCGACTGGAATAGAGAAGTACGACGGTACCACCAACCCAGAATCGTGGCTTACCGTCTACGGTCTCGCGATCCGCGCAGCAGGAGGAGATAGCAAGGCCATGGTGAACTATTTACCAGTGGCTTTAGCGGATTCCGCCCGATCTTGGCTCCATGGATTGCCCCGTGGTACGATTGGATCTTGGGCCGAATTACGCGACCACTTCATCGCCAACTTCCAAGGTACCTTCGAGCGTCCCGGCACACAATTCGACCTCTACAACGTTGTTCAGAAGTCCGGAGAATCCCTTCGAGATTACATCCGGCGATTTTCTGAACAACGTAACAAGATCTCCGACATCACCGACGACGTTATCATCGCCGCATTCACCAAAGGGATTCGCCACGAAGAATTGGTCGGCAAGTTCGGGCGTAAACCTCCCAGGACAGTCAAACTTATGTTTGAAAAAGCCAACGAGTACGCCAAAGCCGAAGACGCCGTCACCGCATCAAAGCAGTCGGGTCCCAGTTGGAAGCCAAAAAAGGATACGCCGGCTACGGGAGGAGGTGGAAGTAACAATCATAAGGACCGCAAGCGTAAGCCTGAGGAACTTGTTGCAACCGCCATTCACTCTTCTCGACAGCGTTCGCGCGTCAACACGTTCGACAAGATCATGAACTCCCAATGCCCGCACTATCCTAACTCCAACCACGTGGCCAAAGATTGTTTCGTCTACAAGCAATTCGCGGAGCAATACGCCAAGACTACACGGAAGAACTCCGACGAAGAACAAAGCACGTCGAGGAAGAAGGACGACGGCGACACCCCGGTAGAATTTCAAGACCACCGCAAGGAGCTCAACCATATCTTCGGCGGCCCCCTGGCTTATGAGTCTAAAAGGAAGCAAAAGTTGACCGAACGGGAGATCAATGCTGTTCAGCCCGACACGCCCCAATATCTTCGATGGTCAGAGATTGCAATCAAGTTTGACCGCTCGGATCATCCTGACCGAGTGGTCCACCCGGGGCGGTACCCCCTGGTACTAGACCCAGTGGTCCGTAACGTCAAGCTTCGCAGAACCCTCATCGACGGAGGCAGTGCACTCAATATCCTCTTCGCCAAGACCTTGGATGATATGCAGATTCCTCGCTCCGAGCTAAAACCAAGCAATGCGCCTTTTCACGGAGTAATTCCAGGATTATCCGCAACTCCACTCGGCCAGATCACCCTCCCGGTCACTTTTGGCACTCGGGAAAACTTCCGCACAGAGAATATCAGCTTTGAAGTCGCCGATTTCGAGACAGCATACCATGCCATACTCGGACGCCCGGCGTTAGCCAAGTTCATGGCCGTCCCGCACTACACTTACATGATGATGAAGATGCCTGGTCCCCGAGGAGTCCTATCCCTACGGAGCGACATCAAGCAAGCCGTCACATGCGACAAGGAGAGTTGCGACATGGCCCAAACCCGCGAGATGGCGTCTGCCCGAGAGGATATCCGACTGGCTGCAGCCACGGCGAGCGAAGGAGAAGTGCCCGCTACCAAGACTTCAAAAAGTGGAGAAAGCGAAGCCAAGACTAAGAAGATTCCCCTAGATCCTTCTAATCCTACTAAAACTGCTGTAATAGGCGCCGAGTTAGATTGTAAATAGGAAAGCGCGCTCATCACCTTTCTTCAGAACAATAAAGATATCTTTGCGTGGAAACCATCTGATATGCCCGGTATTCCTAGAGAGGTGATTGAGCACTCCTTACATGTCAAAGAAGATGCCAAGCCTATCAAACAACGACTCCGCCGATTCGCACAAGACAGGAAGGACGCGATCAAGGAGGAATTAACCAAGCTGTTAGCGGCAGGCTTCATCAAAGAAGTCCATCATCCCGACTGGCTGGCAAACCCGGTTCTAGTTCGGAAGAAAACGGGGCAATGGCGCATGTGTGTTGATTATACTGACCTCAACAAGTCTTGCCCTAAAGATCCTTTTGGGTTGCCTCGCATTGACCAGGTAGTCGACTCGACCGCCGGCTGTGAGCTTCTCAGTTTTTTGGATTGCTACTCGGGGTATCATCAGATCCGACTGAAGGAATCCGACTGCTTGAAGACTTCATTCATCACGCCCTTTGGAGCATACTGCTATGTCACCATGCCGTTTGGACTAAAAAACGCAGGAGCAACTTATCAACGTATGATCCAGAGATGCTTCTCAACGCAGATCGGCCGCAACGTTGAAGCCTATGTGGATGATGTAGTCGTCAAGACCAAACAAAAGGATGATTTAATCTCGGATCTAGAAGAAACCTTCGCGAGCATCCGCGCTTTCAGGATGAAATTAAACCCTGAAAAATACACCTTCGGAGTACCGTCAGGGAAGCTGCTTGGTTTTATGGTGTCTCATAGGGGTATCCAAGCCAACCCGGAGAAAGTTACTGCTATCCTCAACATGAAACCGCCAAGTACCCAGAAAGATGTTCAGAAGCTGACTGGATGCATGGCGGCGCTCAGCCGATTTGTTTCAAGACTTGGCGAGCGGGGGATGCCCTTCTTTAAGCTACTGAAGAAAACAGATGATTTCCAATGGGGACCCGAAGCACAGAAGGCCTTCGAAGATTTTAAGAAACTCCTCACCGAGCCACCGGTCTTAGCCTCACCACACCCGCAGGAGCCGTTGTTGCTGTATGTATCAGCCACCTCCCAGGTTGTGAGCACAGTCTTAGTCGTTGAGCGTGAGGAAGAAGGCCATGTCCAGAAAGTCCAGCGACCGATTTACTTTGTCAGCGAGGTCCTAGCCGACTCCAAAACGAGGTACCCTCAGGTTCAGAAGCTGCTATATGGTATTCTAATTACTACCAGGAAGCTATCTCACTACTTTCAAGGTCACTCGGTAACGGTGGTCACATCATTTCCACTCGGTGATATACTGCACAACCGCGAAGCAAACGGACGGATTGCTAAGTGGGCTTTGGAGTTGATGTCTTTGGACATATCATTCAAGCCCCGAATTTCAATCAAGTCCCAAGCGTTAGCTGATTTTATCGCCGAATGGACCGAGTGCCAGGAGGATACCCCCGCGGAGAAGATGGAGCACTGGACCATGCATTTCGACGGATCAAAAAGACTTTCGGGCACTGGAGCAGGAGTGGTTCTAATTTCCCCAGCTGGAGAAAGATTAAGCTATGTGCTTTGGATACATTTTTCGGCGTCCCACAACGTCGCCGAGTATGAGGCGCTCCTTCATGGACTGCGAATTGCGATCTCCCTAGGGATAAAGCGTCTAATAGTTCGAGGCGATTCACAGCTGGTCGTCAACCAAGTTATGAAAGAGTGGTCCTGCCTTGACGACAACATGATGGCATATCGACAAGAGGTACGCAAATTGGAAGACAAGTTCGATGGACTCGAGCTCAGTCACGTTCTTCGACACAATAATGAAGCCGCCGACAGACTTGCCAACTTTGGATCCAAGCGCGAGGTGGCGCCCTCCGATGTTTTCGTCGAACACCTTTATACGCCGACAGTACCTCACAAAGATACTACTCAAGTTGCGGGCACTCATGACGTAGCTATGGTTGAAGCCGACTGGCGAGAGCCCCTCATACGATTCTTGACTTCTCAAGAACTCCCCCAAGACAAAGATGAAGCCGAGCGGATTTCAAGACGAAGCAAACTTTATGTTATGCATGAAGCTGAGTTGTACAAGAAAAGCCCTTCAGGGATTCTGCAACGCTGCGTATCTTTAGAGGAAGGGAGACAATTGCTGAAAGACATACATTCTGGGATATGCGGAAACCATGCTGCCGCACGCACCATTGTCGGCAAAGCTTACCGGCAGGGTTTTTTTTGCCTACTGCAGTGTCCGACGCCGACAAAATTGTGCGCACGTGCGAAGGTTGCCAGTTTTTTGCCAGACAAATTCATCTACCAGCTCAAGAGTTGCAGACCATCCCACTGTCTTGGCCGTTTGCGGTTTGGGGGCTCGACATGGTTGGCCCGTTTAAAAAGGCAGTCGGCGGTTACACGCACCTCTTTGTGGCCATTGACAAATTCTCCAAGTGGATTGAAGCTAAACCGGTTGTCACAATCACAGCAGATAACGCTCGAGACTTCTTCATCAACAGTGTGCATAGATTTGGAGTGCCCAATCGGATCATCACTGATAATGGCAGACAATTCACTGGCGGAGTTTTTCAAGACTTTTGTGAAGACTTTGGAATTAAGATTTGCTATGCCTCAGTGGCACATCCCATGAGCAATGGACAGGTGGAGCGAGCCAATGGCATGATACTTCAAGGGATTAAAGCGCGAGTTTTTGACCGGCTAAAACCCTATGCCGGTAAATGGGTGGAACAGCTACCATCAGTACTTTGGTCTTTGCGTACTACACCCAGTCGGGCCACAGGCCAGTCACCTTTTTTCCTTGTCTATGGGGCAGAAGCAATGTTGCCGAGTGAAGTCGAATTCGAGTCTTTGCGCTTTCGTAATTTCCGCGAAGAACGCTACGAGGAGGACCGAGTGGATGACTTGCACCGACTGGAAGAAGTCCGCGAAGCAGCTTTGATTCAGTCGGCTCGATACTTACAAGGGTTGCGACGTTATCATAATCGCAATGTTCGATCCCGTGCCTTTCTAGTCGGCGACCTCGTTTTGAGGAAAATTCAAACTACACGAGATCGGCACAAGTTATCTCCTCTATGGGAAGGGCCATTTATCATCTCTGCAGTCACCCGGCCAGGTTCCTATCGACTCAAGCGCGAAGACGGTACACTCGTCGACAACTCTTGGAACATCGAACATCTTCGTCGTTTCTACGCTTAAGCTTATCACTGTACTTCCCTATCTTGACTGTCAACATCAAGTTTTCTTCTTGAAGTTGTCAGTCGGGGTCTATCATCATAATAACGGAGTGTGATTTTTTATCAATTCAATTTGCTTCCTTGGTCTATCATTGCCTTGTTTGATTTTTCTACTTAGTCTGCGAGGACTGAAAGTTTTTAATAGCTTCTTTGGGTTTTAGGCTCAACAAAGCTTGATAAAAGCTTTTAAGAAATCAAAGACTTGGCTAGAATTATCAAGCACAGCATAAATACACCAGTATTGTACAAGTTATGCCTCCATTTGCTACATTTATGCTCAGTCAGAATCAATCCTTTCATCATCAGAGTTATTACTACTCGGCTGAAGGTCGGTGTTGCGGAATTGATCTACGACGTCACTTGCAATCTTGTCAGCCGCATTTTGAGCATTGCTGATAAGATCAAGAGCAGCCTCTACGCTTGTCCCGTCTGTAAAGCCATCAATGGCGTCAATTTCAATCCTCGGGTACAAGGATTTGGTCATCGCCAATGCCGTGCTAGCTCCCATACTTCCAGCTTTCTTGATATTCTTGAAATATACATCCGGAGCAACTCTCAGCTTGTCGAAGATTTCGGTTGCGTCGAGTGCACTCGGACCACTGTTATTGAGGAACATAGCTTGGACGAGTGGTGTAGCGACATTAGCGACTTCATCTCTTGCTCCTTCAAGCCTCTTGATCTTACCAACCAGGACGTCAAATTGAGCTTGAGATTTGATTTTGCGGTCTACAAAACACATTTATGATAAAAATCTACTGCATTAAAAAGAGAGAAGTTCAGATTGTCAGCTGGCAGTACCTTCAACCTCCTTCAAGGCCGAGTTCCTTTGCGCAGCCAGTTCTACCTTGTCTCTTTCCAGGGCTTCAATTTGTTTCTCCATTTGAGCCATCCTGGCGGCTTGCGCTGTTTGAAATCCAAATGGTTGAGGATACAGTTACGACAGCGTAAATTAATGGGACAGATCTAGAGATTACCTTTTGATGAACCACTCAGCTCGAAGTTTGAATCCTGGAGCTGAGCAATTCGGTCCCTTAATTCCTTCTCTGTCTTTTTGGCGAGCTCCTTGGCCTCGTGTAGCTGGTCCCTAACTGCTTCAAGAGTTCCCAAATGAGGAACCAGCTTTTCTAAAGTTGCGGTCTTGGCCTCATTGCGAAGATGGATTCTTTGCATGATGGTTCATGGTTTAGTTTTGCTGAAGAGAAAACAAAGTCATCAAAGGCAGTCACCCGGAAGATTTACATTCACAATGCGAGTGGCTTCTCCAAGTGCCTTCTTCAGCTGGCACACTTCCTCATCTTCTTTTTGACGATTTATGACGATGCCGGCAGCTTGTGAGTTCTCGTCCCACCATTTGAGCAAGATAGGAGGACGAGAGTCATCAGCCGCCTTTATGCGAGGAATTTCTTCTTCGTCATCGCCTGGTGGTCCTGATGTATTTCCAAGATATTAGACGAATAAGCTGAAGTTATTTAAATCGGCATCACTTGAGAAGATGAGTTACTTGAGGATGTTCCTAGCTGAGCGTGGGGTGATCCTTGTTCTTTATCTGGAGACCCAATCATCGAGTCGTTACCAGCCTCTGGTCCTTGAGAAGTTGTCGTCTGCGCTTCAACTTCGGGAGTTTCTTGATCTGGACCTACATCCGACTGGTTTCCAATCGGGGGCTCTTGGGTTGTTGTAGTTTCAGTTGCTGCCGACTGGTTTCCAGTCGGAGGCTGGTCACTCGGATTGGCCTTATCACCTGAAGTATGGGCGCCAGTCGGCTGGCTTTCGGCAGTCGGCTCAGAATCCTTGGATGAACTTGGTTCTGTCACAGTCGGATCAGGATCTTTTCCAGTTGGATCTATGTCGGATGGTTTCCTGCAAAGTGTTCTTTCAATATTCAGTATTATTTCCATGAGAGAAGCATGTTGAAGTGAAATGGTGCCAAGAGGTTTATACCTGGAAGATGTTCTAATCTTTGGCCTTGGACGACTAGCCAGTTTTTTCCTGGGAGTGGTATGCTTTGGGAGTTTATTGGGCGAGCCTTTGTCCCCAGATTTGTTGCCGTCGTCGCCTTCGTCATCATTAAGCACCAGCTTTCTCTTGCGAGAACCTGTCTGCCCAGTCGGATTGGAGATTTGAGGTTGCGGATCTGATCTGATTGTCGGCCCTCCACCTCCCTGAACGGTGTGCTGGCGAGGAGACCGGCGCTGAGTGATTGGGGGGTCAGACTTCATCAATACATATTCCTGAATGAGATGCCTCCACGGTTAGTTAACTCAACATGAAGACAAGATTATGTTTTGGTCATAGGTTGAAGATTTCGGATACGTACCTGCGGAGGCGGATTGAATGCGTTATATGGCACAACTGGCAGCTGATGTGAGTAGCTGACGACAATAGCATTTGAGAAGATTTTACACATTCTCTCCTTCATGATTTTAAAATCCAGAGAATCTGGTTCTTCACGATTAGGATCATGCTTGCCGTCAAACTCGAATACCGTACGGGATCTTTCTTTAATTGGTGCCAATCGGCATTTGATGAAGTGCCGAGTAATCTGCTCTCCTTGTAAGCCTTGTTCTTTGAGTTTTAGCATGCGATCCATCAGCTCCAAGGCTTGGGCTGCTTCATCCCCAATCGGAAGAGAGTTCCAGGTATCTTGGTACACCGGAGGAAGACAAGAGTACTCGGGAAGAGCAGGCTCAGGATTCTGAATATAAAACCAGTTTGCATGCCACCCTTTGTTTGAGGTCTTGAAGGGCATAGAGAAGTACTTCTGGCTCAGAGTCCCCCTCAGCTGAAATCCGGCCCCTCCGACTACACATGGCTTACTCTTGTTTGGTTGGGGCTTGAGAAAGAAGATTCGGCGAAACAGAGCGAAGTGGGGCTTAATTCCCAAGAAGGCTTCACAAACATGGACGAAATTGGCGATGTGAACTATGGAATTTGGGTTTAGGTGATGCAAGCTGATTCCATAGAAGCTTAATATCCCGCGGAAAAATTTTGAGGTCGGAAGAGCGAAGCCGCCATAGAAGAAATGGGAGAAGACTACAGCCTCGTGTGTATCGGGGGTCGGAAAAGCCTCACCGCACGCTGGCCGCCACCCGATGATTTCCTTGGCAGGGAGAACGCCGTGCGCCACCATCTCCTTCAGGTTCTCCTCCGTCACGTCGGATGGCGCCCATTGGCCTTCAAAGCTTTCCTTCTCTTCCGCCATTGATTTTTTCCGAATGCGCTGATTTGATTCGAGGGATGGCTAGGGAGAGGTGAGGGATTGAGGCGGTGGATCACGGGAAGGATTTTGATGAACTTTTCGAAGGTGGATTCGAGTGGAATGGTGAACCCTAGTTTGCCGGCGCAGCTCTGTACTGTAGCAGGGAGTGGGGAAAATGGCGAGAGTTCCGGCGGGGAAGATGAAGTGTCGCTTGGATCACGGGATTTCTTGTTAAGGGTATCGGAGGTGCGAATGGGCTTAGGCCTGAACAGTACCTCAGCCCAGTACTTTTAACAGCGTGGCCCATTGTGCTCCTTAGGGACTTAGGCATTTTTTGCTTTGGCAATTTATGCGCACAATAGTGTTGCCCAATGCTGATAAAATCCTTTTTACGCGGTCATATAATTCTTTGGAATTATTGCAATGCAAATTAAAAGGTGCCCGACAGAAAGGTGTTATGCTGTTTTTGTAAGCTTTTTTAGGCTACAAAAGCTGTCTGGGTTAACTTGGAATGACTTGTTTTTACCATAGTCATTTCCTTGGTATGTTATATGCCTGTTTTCATTATGGTAAATAGTCATAGCCTAGGCTATTAGACTTATTCATTACCATAATTTTTATAATATTTGGTGGGTAATCTTTAGAGTTTTCTATTCGGATGCCTGTCAAGTGTGTTCATTCGTGAACCTTTTAGAGTGTTAACCACTCGGATTCCTTTTAATTATGGCTAAAAAGCAGTCGGCTAAGAATGCCTCTTTAGGCGCCGTGTATGCTTTTGTCATATGATGCACGATTGTGCTATTATTTTGTTCTCAACTATATGTTTAGTTTGTTAACTAATCACATAGTTGGGGGCTACACCTAATTAGGTGCATCTATTCGATGCACCATATTCTTTATCTTTTCGCCCTTTACAGTCTTCGTCTTCGCTACTCGGCAGGCCTTGGCATGAAAAGTTTGAAGCACTCGGATTATTATCTTTGAGAAGGCTATGATGGTTGACTGCAAAGGTCTCGGGGGCTACTGTGGAGATTATGGATGTCCCATATCTACACGGCGATGATATTTGGACTGAATATAGGATACCGAATATAGATAGAATATCTTATTTGTATCTCGGGTTTGTTTCTCAACTTGTACATCAAGGAAATACCTTGAGACTTAGTCGGTTACGACTGTATTTTATCTGTATCTGCATATTCCGTTAGGGATATAGATTATCTTTTGTAATACGGACTCCTTCCCATATATAAGGGGGGTCCGGGTGCCTCTAGGGGCATGTGTTGATTTTCTCCAAATCATACAATCAATAAGATACTCGGCGGATTCATCCCCGGACAGGAGTAGGGTATTACTTCTTGAATGAGAAGGCCTGAACCTGTATAAATCCTTTGTCTCCAAACCCATTCACTTCTCGAGCTTGATAGCCACCCCCTTTTATTATTGCCGAAATCTAGTTTCGACAATTAGTTCAATTTATGAGTTTTACCAGAAGAAAAATATTAATATAGAAAATAGTTGCAATCGGTAATCTCACCCACAGGAAAAAAAAAGTCCTCATACATATGGCTCATAAAATCAACCAAACAAATTCTCTTCCAAACCGTATCTATCGCACAAACAACCAAACAATATCTGGTACGAGCCAGGCTAGACTGATGCAAACAACCAAACGACTGCGTGTGTATCCACTTAACAGGATAAACTCAACCTGGATGAGGAAGATGGGCCATGCTAGGAAGATGCGAGGAACCAAACACACCCTTATTGCGCGGGCATGTGCAAGCGTCATGTGCATGAATGCAGAGGGTACTCCGGGAAGAAAAGCAGTGGAAAAGGAACCACACCCTTTAAATTGGTACACCGTCAAAAAATTTACATGCCCTCTAAATTGGGACAAAGGGAGTAATAGTTAAGGTGACAGGTTTACCAAAATACTCAGTTTAGAGACATCACAAAATGTACCTGACTAATCAAGAACATTAGCATTCTTGCATATCACATATAACAAAGGAAGTGAAAGTTTTATTTCATTGCATAGTATTAATTGATCACCATTACATTATTAATGCAACACATTCCCGACCTAATTATTTGGAGCCGCATGGTGATAAGCATGATAAAATGCTTCCCTTATTCTTTTCCTGTGCCTCAGCAATTGCGAGACGCAGCAACTCATTGTCCTTGATGAGGACATCAATCTCACTTTTCTTTTCCTCCAATGCCGCCTTCAGTTTCCCAGCCTCTTCATCCTTTTCAGCCTTATAATTTTCAAGTTCCTCAAATTTTGACTTCAGCTTATATGCTTCAACCTTCTCAACATCTAATGCTTTCTGGGCTGAATTCTTCTCATCATTTAGGAGAGAATGCTTAGCATCAAGTTCATTATAGGATGCTTGTAGTTGCGATAAAGAAACTTGGATCTTCACCAACTCAGCCCTCAGCCTATCAGCCTCTGCATTCTTGTTGCGCCCTACTTCCTCAGCAGCTTCCTTGCTGACCTGGATTTCCTCTATCTTCCTCTTGAGGTCCCCCATTTCCCTGATGAATTTTTCCTTCTCAGCATCAAATGACTTCACAGCTGTCTCATTTGCCTCTGCCAATGCACCAAGTTCCATCTTGAGCCTTTTAACCTCCAATTCAGACATGCTATGTTTCTGCTCCGCTATTAATATCTCCAACCGAAGCTTATCCTTTTCACCCTCCACCAAATCCTTCTTGACCTGGATTTCCTCCATCTTCCTCTTAACATCCTCCAATTCCTTCGTTATTTTTGCTTTCTCAGCGTCGAATGCCTTCGTAGCCACCTCCTTTGCCTCCACCAATGCACCCAATTCCATCTTGAGATTGTTAGCCTCTACTTCTAATATGCTTTGTTTCTGTTGTGCAGATAAAACATCCAACCGAAGTTTATCATTCCCTACCTCCACTAAATCCTTGTTGGTTTGGATTTCCACCACCTTCCTCTTAAGATCCTCCAATTCCTTTAGGATTTCTGTCTTCTCAACCTCAAATGCCTTTGTGGTGATCTCCTTTGCCTCCTCTAGTGCTCCCAGCTCCTTCTTGAGGCTAGTAACCTCTACTTCAAATTGACCATGTTTCTGCTTCATACTTAAAATCTCTGACCGAAGCTCATCATTTTCACTCTCCACCAAAAGCTTGCTATCCTGAATTTCCTTAACTTTCCTCTTAAGATTGTCTGATTCTTTCATAATGTCTTCCTTCTCGGCAGCAAATGCCTTTGCAGCTGCCTCCTTCGCCTCCACCACTGCTCCCATTACCTGCTTAAGATACTTAACCTCTGCTTCAGACTGGCTGTATTTCTCCTCTGCTGACAAAAGCTCCGACCGAAGCTTACCATTTTCACTTTCCGCTAGATCCTTATTTGTTTTGATTTCCTCCAACTTTGTCTTAAGATCCTCTAGCTCCTTCGTGATTTCTTCATTTTGAGTGTCAAATGCTTTCGCAGCTGCTTCGTTCGCTTCTGTCAATGCACCCAATTCCATCTTAAGCCTCTCAATCTCTGCTTCACATATGTTTAGTTTCTGCTCTGCAACCAAAGCTTCTGACCGAAGCTTATCATTTTCACTCTTAATCATATCCATGTTACCCTGGATTTCCTCTAGCCTACTCTTAAGATCCACAGATTCCATCATCATTTTTGCTTTCTCATCATCAAATGCCTTTGCAGCTACCTCTTTCACCTCTGCCAATGCAACTAATTCCTTCTGAAGCTTCTCAACCTCTGCTGCAGACTGGCTATATTTTTCCTCCGCGGTCAAAACCTCCAACCGAAGCTTATCATTTTCACCCTTCAAGCTCCTCTCCACCTCTTCCTTCTCGCTTGAGATGGCCTGAACCGCCGCCTTCGTCTCCTCCAATTGCTTCTCCAGTTTACCCTTCTCGCCAAGCAGCCTGGTGTTTTTGTGCTCCAACTCCCACACCCTGTCCCCAAGTGTGGAGACTTGGTGTGATAGGGTCCTCACCCTGTCATCTGTGAAGATCTCTGCGCATATGTTTTAGAGGGGCATTAGAATCGCGAATAGATCATATGTATTTATACTATCATCATAAATAACTACTGGTAATAAAACTAATAAATCAACCATTGAGGCCATTTGTACTGGCTAATACTGCTAGTAGAATCTATCAGTATAACTATACCTATACTAATTTGACACTTTCTACGAGCTCCATATATATTAATCAGAAACATCTAGTTATTGGTTATGTGGATCGTATCATCATGATGGTAAGTCTAATCATACCGGTGTCTATAGATATTGTAAGAATCTTTTCCACAGAAATTAAATTAGCATGCGTGGAACAGAATTCAAAGGTATATAACCATACGTAATATTTGGATTGAACGCTCATGTACGGCTGTACCCATATGAATATTCGGAATTGCTATTGAAAGCAACTAAGCAGCCATGCCGTGGTGTCATGTTCGCATTTGCATATAATCTCAGACGTTCACCCATGATGGACGAAGCAGCAATTATGTTTTTCTCAGGTAAACATCTCCATTTACAAATTTCCCTTTTATACAGCTTGATTGAATACAAGATTGTTGGTTATTCATCACATTATCTTGCACTACGTTTTTACTTGAAAAATTTAGTAGCATAATTAGTTGCAATGTAAGACAAAGAGCAAGGAGTTTCTTTTAATATACTAATATCACTGTACGAGTACGTAATATACCGAGATTAGTCGAGAGCGGGCACATGCGAAAATGGTATTCCCTCCGGTTCCATATTTCTTGACGTTTAGAACAAGGTTAAAATCAAACTTTTATAACTTTGACTATCAGTAACTTTAAAGCTATTTAGTTTAAAGGTATTAAAACAACATATATAAATTTGTCTTACAATGTACTACAATAAAAATAAACTAACTTTATTAATTTATTGGCAAAATTTGCTACAGGACACTCAAAAGTTATGTAATTAGCTGGGGGACACCCGAAAAACGTGAATTTGCCTGAGGACACTCTAAAAGTGTGGTAATTTGCCACAGGACACTGGGCACATTAAAATATAATATCCACTGAATTGATGAGAGAGAAACCGCGTAAAATGACAGTTTTGCCCCTTCTCTTCTTCCCCTTCCGCTTGGCGCTTCCATTGACGGCACGCCCGCCGCCGCCACCGCCACCAGCGCAAGCACCAACACCACCCGCGGCTCCATCCTGCGCCGCACCGTCGCCGTCTCCGCCGCCGGCGAGGCAAGCCACCGGGAGAGCTAGCACGCTTGTGCTCTGCTTGACCGGAGATTGTGGAGGAGCCCCTTCCCTTCCTCCCCATCTCTCTCTCTCGTGAAAAATTTCCCATCCCAACCCTAGCTGCGCAGTCGGCGTGGTGAAGGGCAGCGCAGGCGCTGTGCAGCGCGGTGGCGTGGTGCTCGCACGAGGGTGCAGTGCAGGCATGGCGGTGTGGCACACGCGCGGCGGCGAGGCGCAGGCACAGCACGGGCGGAGCACTGGTATGCCACGGAGCTAAGCTGTTGGCAGTGTGCTTGCTGTTCCTGTAACCAGCTACATGGTGGAGATTTGGAGATCATCAGACAGTGTTTTGGCTAGCTTTATTTATGCGCACGGAGAACGATTTCAGATCACATGCAACACAGGATGGAGCCGTGGGTGGTGTTGGTGCTTGCACTGGTGGCGGCGGCGGGCGTGCCGTCGATGGAAGCGCCGAGCGGAAGGGGAAGAAGAGAAGGGGCAAAACTGTCATTTTACGCGGTTTCTCTCTCATCAATTCAGTGGATATTATATTTTAATGTGCCCAGTGTCCTGTGGCAAATTACCACACTTTTAGAGTGTCCTCAGGCAAATTCACGCCTTTCGGGTGTCCCCCAGCCAATTACACAATTTCTAGGTGTCCCAGGGCAAATTTTGCCTAATTTATTGTATATATTATAATAGAAAAACATAGTAAAATATATATTTTGGAGACCGTGTTATTATTCAAAATGTCAAGAATTATGGAACAGGACAGAGTAGGTTATTAGTTAATTACTCGAGCACATTTTGGCGGAGTTGTTTTTCCTAGTATCATTTGCTAAAAAGTATGGAGTTAGAGAATAATTGAATCTCAGATTAGCAGCATACACAAATGACCACAATAATCTTATTAGAGGACTTGATTAAAGTGAAGGTTGAGGCAATGCAATCTTCATCCAATTAATTTATTGGGTCCCACCTCATTAGAAATATAATATTTTTTTTGATAAAACTTAATGGTAGAAATGAAATATTCTAGGACAGAGGAAGTATATTATCTTTAAAAAAGTTAGGCCTATAAGAAATTCTAACATTAATTAGGACAAATTCTAACATTAGTTAGGACAAAGGAAAAATAATATGGCCTTCCACTGGCTGTGAGGTAGAATTAGAATGATATAGTAAAATATAATACATGTAACTGAAATTCCGAAGAAAATAAACACGCAAATATCAGCTAAATCAGATTAAAATAAAACAAAAATACATGTTAGTCAATTTTGAAGAAATACAAGATTCAAAATATAATACCACAAATACTACTCCGTACCTGTCAATTTGAATTTAAGGATCATTAAATCAAGGATATACTTAGTATAGCTTGATACTTGTTAATTCTAAAATTCCTTATTATTAATTTTGTAATAATTAATTTCCTAATTTCGGAATAATGTCAACGACTTCAATACAATAACAAATAGGCAATGACTAATTATAAATTTCTGTATTATTAAATCATAAGAAAAAGCATAATTGAAACTCCAAACGGAGTACAACTCAGTACTTTTTTTTTGACAGGGTACAAGTACTTATTAATACCAGTCACAGAATTATGACATCATGGAAGAACTATACTTGAGATTCCAAGCCAAATACAACTCCATATATGTTACATACAGAATTCAAAATTATTAAATGATTCAAAAGCTATAAACAAGGCGCCAAACAATACTCAGTACTTAATTATTAGTTTTAAATTACTGAATGAAGTCAAGACAAAAACTATACTGAGAGTACCATATGAATAAAAATCAGTACTTACTCATTCAAAAAATTTAAACAATTAAATTAAGAAAACAGATAGCAACAGATGGAATATTGCAACATGTTCTATATAATTTTTTATCACCAAGTTTTATTTATGTTAAATGACTAATAAAATTTATTAATCTTTCCACAGAAAATAAAATTTTTAACCAATACACCCGACACATAATTAAAATCATACGGTTTGTATAATAGTACTAAAAAGCCCGTGCAACGTATTTGTTGGCAACCTTTTGAGATCACCGTAAAAGTAATTCGAGGAGAGAAGAGAGATATGACCACCACACAACGCAGAAGGAAAAAAAAGATGTTGTCTTTGCCCACCCGCAAACCATGATGCGCTCGACGACGACATTGTCGGTCGTTGTTGTCACAAAGGTGCAGGTGGAAGATGCCTCGCTGTCTTGCTGTGCACCCGCTGAAGGATGATGAATGTTTTCCTGCCTCTGCCGAAGTTGCATCGTGAAAATTTATACAAGAGAAGGAGAACTAGAGGATGAAGTATCTATGACTCCCTTGAAGAAGAGGGAAGAATCAAGGGAGAGAAGAGAAGAAGTGTGGGTTCAGCAAAGGTATGGAGTGTCGATGGGGAAGAGTGATGAGTGAATATACGTTTTGTTTTGTACAAAGAAAATTAAACAAGGACAGAGGAGTGCTAGTAATTCAACAAAGGAGAAAAATCACCAGAAAAAAAAACAATATATGCAGAAGGAAGAAAGAAACAAATGAATTCTCATTGGAAATTAAATCAGCAGAGATATATCGATCGTTCATCAATGACTGCAATCGCATGGCATCAAATGTTTTGCTATTTTGATGCTGGCATATTTTTTTGTTTTCTTTTATTTTCTTTCCGTTCCGCGACATAGCTCGATCTCATTATTCTTATTGCTTCGATTGCAAGAAATCAAAGCCATAATGATTATATTCCACCCAAGGTATTGTACTAGCTAGTACCTCCCTTTCTTTTAAAGAAAGGCAAAATGGAAATTCTTGCATCTATCATTCTTTTTGCATATCCTATATGTATATGTATAAAGTTCATCTCCATTGGATGCAATTAAAGCTATTTTCCTTTCTTTTAATTGCACAACATCAAGTCAATAAATTTTATCTATTAGATCAAAATTTAGCGCTCCAAAGTACCTTTGTTATTGGCCACTGCCCATTCGATTTAACTTGGTCGGTTCAGATTGTTTCAGTGTAACACTTGCTTTTATTCCCTCAATTCAATTATCTCTATTCAATCCATAAGTCGATTGGTCACCAATTTTGGACTAGCGTTACCCATATGACATGTTAACGGTCTATTTCAAAAAAGAAGACTAAAAAGACTATACCACCCAATTATGTTATGATCATTAGTTCGTATTGTTAGAATAAGTATCGAATATACTAGTTCTATTTGGTTACAAATGGATTTATAGTTGTAATAGGTGGTAGGGGTATAGTTAGAGTCACACTCTGTAACCCAAAAATCTTTCTTAAATAGAGAGGGGGGCACCACAATATAACCATGTAGACTACAACGTAGGATAAACATGCAGGGAGATGATGATGACGAGGCCATGTACTCGTGGCAGCTAAGGTGCTATATTTATTGGGGAGGAACGCCCATAATCAGAGCCCCTGGGATTAGGTTTCGGCTAACCTCGTTAACAAATATCTTGTGTTCCTATATCGTCATCTGGCATGTCTTGGGTGATGAATAGACGAAGCTATTGAGAAGGTTAGTCGTCGTTCCGCTATATCAACTAACTTTTATAACAAGTAGTAATAGAGCCGAAGGTTTCATCAGATCAAGAAGACATGCGAAGGAAGAAACATGAAGTGCGGTCGTGCATTGACAGAAAATCATCAGTCATGGCAATGAGATTGATGGCGACAACAAGGAAGTTGTAGAGGCGATGACCTCACTGATGATTAGACCTGCTATGATGGAACGTGGCCGAAAGACGAGACCGAGCGTGGCCGAAAACGACTAGAGAGATCGAGTGATAGATCCATGGATGGCACGCTTAGCGTACGCGGTGATCGCGGATCTGTGGTGACAGGGAGGCTGCAGCGGCAGGGCACAACCAACGAGTGTGGAACTGTCACATCCTGATTTTCGTTTCAGGATTTATAAATTATTTAATAAATTATTATTAGAATTCATATTAAATGATCTTTAATTTACAAGTGAAGTTAAATGTGGGAAATAAAATTTCCTAAATATAAAGCATGGATGGATTTAATTTTTATTAAATTCTCCATGTTTAAGTCAACTCTCTGAGATTTTCTCGGATTTTTCAGAGCTCAATTCCTAAATGATACAAAGAACAGTTCAGTAATTATTTGATCAATAATGATCTAATTATAATTGTTAAGTGCTTTTCTTGTTTAAAATCCTTAAATTATAAATTGTTGTTTAAAAGGAATTATTAGAAATGATTTTAAAAGCCTAAAAGAGAAGATCTAATTTTAATTTGTTAAATCTCAACATAAAATTGGGCTAGATAAAATTTTGTTAAATACTTTGCTTAATTCTATAATTCCTAGATTTTTCTGGGATTTATTTGAGCTAAGGAAGTATTTTTAATAAATGGAATTGCATTTCATGAATAATTTAAATTGAAAAAAGTTTTTAAAAGTCTTCTTTTGGCTTTGGGCCGAAAGCCGGCCCAAAACCCTCTCTCTCTCTCTTTCCCTCGGCCCAGTCCGGCCCAATCCGCCGAGCCGCCGCTCTCCTCTCTCTCTCAGCCGCTGACAGGTGGGGCCCGTCTGTCAGGCCTGTCTTCCTCCTCGCGCCGCCGCCGCCGCCCGAAACCCTAGCGCAAGCGCCGCCGTCTCCTTCCAAATTCGGCCGCGTCTTTCCTTCTCCGGCCGAATCGATAGATGGGAAATAATCTCCTCGATCTCCTCTTCCTTTTCTCTTTTGGAATCGTCGCCTAATTCGATATGGAAGTCGATGGATTCGAGATCGAATCGGATTCCTCTCTCTCTCCCGAACCCGAAGTTTCCTTCTCGCCGCCGGCCGCCATGGGCCTTCGCCGCCGCCTCTTAGCCCCTTTAAAAGGACCCCCGGTGTCTCCTCTACCCGCCGCCTCCCTCGCCTTCGTCTCTCGCCATGTGTAGCGCCCTAGCCCCGTGAGCTTTTGCGCCGCCATCGCCGCCGTTCGTCCAGCCGTGCGCCGCCGTCGCTTCGGTCGTCGTCGTCACTCGGGAAGGCCACCGTCGGGATCGCCAAGTCGTCGCCGTCCTCGTCTGTCGCTTCACCGCCGCCGAAGACCGCCGGAGCACCGTCGCCGCCGTCGACCCGATCTTCGCCGCCGTTTTTTCCTCGTCGCCGGCGCCGTCCGTTGCTCTTCCGCCGCCGCTTTGGTCACCGGTGAGTTCGCCTCGTCGCCCTCTACCCGTTGGTGCCCTCCGTTCGCGTCGTCGAGCCGTCGTTCGCCGGCGAGCATGCGCGCCCGAGCCACCCGAGTCGCCGCCGGTGCTGACGTCATCGCTGACGTTGTCGCTGACGTCATCGGGACCGTCCGCCGTGAGCCGGTCGTGGACCGATCGATCTCGGCCGTCCGTTTTGGATAGGGTTGATCTCGGCCGTTCGTTCCCATGAACCGTTGCCGTGCACCCGGTCCACCGCAAACCCTAGCCGCTGACGCAATAATTCCCTTTTCCTTTTCAAAAATAATTCATTATTGCGTCATAATTCAATTAAAATCCATATAAGTGTTTTAATCCGATTTAATCTTTAAAAATTCATAACTAATTCATCTTAACTCAGTTTAATATGGTTCACGTTGCAAAAGTTGTATAAAATAAAGATCTACATATTAAAATTGTCCATAAATTGAATTAAATTTATTTAATTCTTTTTAAATGGGCTTTAATTAGATTTAATCTTGTAAAATTCATAATAAATTCTTTTGAAGTCAGAATGAGGCCGTTCAAGTCTCATAATTCATCTAAAATTATGATCTACATGTTTGTTTACTTTTTATGTATTGTTTATTTGGTTTTTATTAGTCTTTTTCTTCGTTTTGCGTGTTAGCTTGTCGTTTCCATCGTTGCGAAGGTTCGCGAGTGCGCCGGAAGTATTCAAGAAGATTAATTGAAGACCGATTATTGCAAGGCAAGTCACACAGATCCTAAACACAATCCTTTAAACATGTTGATCATATATTTAAATTCTCTATTTATTTCAACTGTGCATTTATTTTCGAATGTCACTGGGTGGTGTGAATCTATTCCTTTGTTATGGCCTGTTTGCATTGATTACTTTAATCCTTGATACCTTGGGTTATTATAATTTGACTAATTGAGCTTTATATATATTGGTTCAACTAGATATTAGATATAATTGCTTAGCCATGCTTAGAAACATTAGCACACTATTGGGATAACTCATGACTCACTGTTGTTTAATGATGGCTTAATGATAGTTCACGATGGTCAATCGTGATTGGTTAATTAATTACTTGCCAACTAAAACTTGATAATGGTGGGTTGTGAGCACATGGTTTTGAGAGTCGTGCTCATGACAATTAAGGACCGGTTCGCGAGCTACTATTGTGAAACATTAACCGTGCCAACCACAAGCCAGCGTGGGCAACGGCTTTACCTTTTGTATAGCATGATTCATTGCGGAGCACCAGACTGAGAAGTGGCGGAGATAAGCCCACGGGGGTCGCTGGGGAGTCCATGCCTCTGGTTTTTGAGGGGGTGATTATGATCCAGGAATGGTGCACTATGGTGAGTTGTGTTATGCAGAGGGTATTGTCACAGCCTCTATTCGGGTACTTTCCAGTATCGCGACGCATGGTAGACATGATGTTGAGGCTGTGTCTTGTGGGTACAGTGGTACACCTCTGGCCAGAGTAAAACTATTCGAATAGCCGTGCCCGCGGTTATGGGCGAGTTGAGCAATGTTTTTCGTGATTAGTCTCACACCTCTCACAATAATTATAGATGTTATACCTGGTAATAATTTGCTTAGCTCCTGGTTTGGAGTTAGATCTGTACAGCCGGGTATGGTTGTTCAGGATGGTTGGGCCTGTGCAGCACGGGTGTGTTGTTCAGTGTTGATTAAAATTTCTAATTAATTACTCCACTGTTTTACTTCTCTTAAATGTTTTGCTAAATGCTGCTTTTGCAAATGAGCCTATATTATGCCATCCTTTGGTATCCTTGTGCACTTGCATATTTGCTGTGTGGCTTGCTGAGTATGTCATATGCTCACCTTGCAATAATCAATCAACCTCAGTTGAAGAAAAAGGATCCAGAAGGAGAAGACGTTTGGCTTAAACCCCAGTTGAGCTGCCTGTGGGAGTGGAGCCGGAGCTTCGCTAGATTTTATTTTCCGCTGCAGTTTTCTTCAAGATGAGGACTAAGTGCCTTATAAGTAAGTATTTATCGTTTTAGTTAATTTGATGAATCTGTATATTAAATTGTCAGTTTGTGTACCTCGGTTGATTCCTGGACGAGGATCTTATGCACAAATAAGTTCGGAAATTACTAGTGAATTTCCGGGCGTGACAGGAACCATGTGGTGTACGTGCAGGTCTAATGACGACGGGGTCGTGAGCGGTGAACATAAGGGTATTCATAGTGCGTCCCACACAATACAATACAACTATCTTAACATACCAATACAAAACAAAAAGACTAGAATATCCTTACTTTATCAAATTCCAATACAACTATTTCTCACTTTATCTATTCACAATACAATTATTCTCTACTTTCACAAACTCCAATATACTTTCACAAACTCCGATGCTACGATTACTCTAAAAATGAACTTTTATTTTGGGACAAATGAAAGAAATTAAAAATGAACTTATTATGAGATGGAAGAAGTATATAGTAACCAACAGGATGTTGAGAGCCCAAACGTGTATAAAATCCTCGTGTACTGTTTTGTTTGATGTCCATGCTTTTGCTGATCATGACCTTCTATCAATAGACCAGGACACCAATCCTCACCAGGTATAATATGCATGTATTTATACTACCCAAGTGAGAGAGCCATGCATATATAATTGAAAAGATAAATTTGCTCCATGTATTACGATAAGGAATCTCACATTTACAGTTTATTTCTAAAAATTGTAAACCCATTCCAAAGGACCAATTTATTTTATTGTTTTCAAGTGGATAGAAACAGGTCGCACCAAAAGGGCCACCCTAGCTTCTGGACGATCCATAGAGATATAAATGTTTCAAGAAAGTATATCATCCAAATATTCTCCTTGAGCCTCTCAACTTCTGCTCCTGGCAGACTATGTTTTTGTTCTGCAGTGAAAACCTCTAACCAAAGCTTTCATTTTCAGCCTTCATGAAATCTGCACCCTTGATTTCCATCAATTCCCCCTTCATGTCCCCGGATTCCTTCTTGATTTAGCATGCTTTATTCTCCTCTACTAACACATCTAATTCAAGCAAGCAATGTTTCTGCCTGCTGTCAAGATCTCCAACTGAATCTTATCATTTTCATCCTTCATCAAATCCATGCTAGTCGGAATTTCCTCCACATTCATCAAATGGTTTTCCAATTCCTTCATAGTTTCTGCCTTTTCAGCACCAAATGCATTTGCAGCTACCTCTTTCTTGTGTGCCATTACCCTCAGTTCCATCATGAGCCTCTCAACCTCCAACCAAAGCTTATTATTTTCAATCATCACCTTATCACAGTCAGCCTCCAATTCCTGAATCTTTGCTAGAGCTGTCTTAAGCCCAGATTCCAAAGATGCGGCCCTCGCATCCATTTCTGCCTTCTGGACCCCAAGGACCCTCAATTCCTCCATCTTATCCTTAATTTTCTTCTCCGCTTCTAGTTGGTATGTATCGGCAGCATTCATGACCACCAAAACCGCCATCCTCGCATCCTCCAGGTCCTCCACCATTGTTTTAATTTGCTTCCTTGCTACTTCTTGGTACGTATCAGCAGCGTTTATTAACAGGAGGCCTGCCTTTCTCGTGTTTGCCAATTCCTCTTTCTTTGTTCTAATTTGCTTCTCTGCTACTTGTTGGTACGTATCGGCAGCATTCATGAACAGCTGGCCCGCCTTCCTCGTGTTCTCCCGTTGCTTCACTAGCTCACTGGACAGTTTGGTGTTTTGGTGCTCTAACTCCCGCACCCGGTACTCCAGTGCGGAGACCTTTCTTGAGGACTCATGAGCCACCCTCATCTTCTCATCTAATAGATTGGTGTTTTCATAACCCAACCTCCTCACCCTGCTCTCCAGGTCACGCTTCTCACTGGACAGTCTAGAGTTTTGTTGCTCCAACTGCCAGTTTTGGTTCTCCAACTGGCTTTTTTGTCTCTCCAACTCCAGCACCCTGTGGTAGTGCCACCACCAGACCCTGCAGCGAATGTTTGAGAGGGTATTAGAGAAGAGAGATGGGACGACCATGCTACGTATGTGCATGGGAATTGGATCGATTTGAAAAAATAAAAATGATGTCCACTCGAATACATGTTCCATGAAATGTTGTAGACATTTGGAGGAGAGAAGTTGATGACAAATTGCAGCTGCTGTTGTCAAGGACTTGTTGGAGGTCAAAGACGCCTTCCCGTGTCAATGGAATGAAGCTGCCTTGGGTATATATTGAGGGAAGAGGCATAAGATTGACGGGTGGAATGCGTTGAGTGCCTGTGAAGAAGAGGATGGAGTGTCGGTGAGGAAGAGAAAAGAAGCAGAGGGAAGGAATGGAGTACTGGTGAAGCGAAGTCACTATGAGATGGTTGTTGATATTTCTTAACAACGTTAATAGAAATATAATTTCCAGCAATGATGCTCGAAATATTACTCGGTATTCTTTACGGTTACAGATATAATCCGCAAGCGCTCGGATATACCGCTGTAGCATTTTACCTGAAAGTATTCCAAGGTAACATATTTATTTAATGCCATGGGAAGATATGGTAAGAGAGTACTATACTAATAATATATATCTCTTGTATAGATAAAGTCTAATGTAGGGATTAATCATTTTAGGGATAAAGATAGATTGACACACAAGGAACTAAACAAAAATATTCTCACTAAAATAATAATCTAAGCTAAGTGGAGAAAGAATAAGAAAAGAATCATTTATGTACTTATAATATATAATATATAGTCATTTTAGTCTACACTTGCTATTGTATAATTATGCAGCCAATAGCCCATAACTATGCCCTCCTAGTATATCGAGAAACCATCACTTATTGCCAAGTTCTTTACGATAATCTGCCATGGCCATCCAACTGGTAATAGATACAGAGGAGTACCCATACCAGAAAAATCTCTGAGCCTTATATACGCCATAGTACGAAAAAATCAGACCGGGCCAACGGTTGAACTGGAAAAAACCGGAACTAGCGACCTTGGCGGCTCAGTTCAGCAAAAAGATCGTCCCTAAGACAATATGCTCTATGCTTTTAGATTCACGATGTTCATAAAAAAGGGGGGCATGTGTTTAGACCCAAATTTAGCACCTATGGACGAAATAGGGGAAAATTGCAAAAGTTTGGAAAATGCCGGGTTTCCTTCACAGGGTCGGTTAGACCGCAGGTATGTGAGTGGTCTGACCAGATAGTAGGGCCGGTCTGACCGCAGGTATATGGCCGGTCTGGCCGCAGATATATGGCCGGTCAGACCGTCAGGGTCCCAGCCCAAGTCTGTTTTCATCGGGTCTCGAGTTTCCTTGCTTGGGAAGGCATGTTTCGGGTTTCCTTTGGTTTCTATCCCGAGTTAGACATGGAGGAGGGCCTGTAAAGGGCAAGACCAACCCCTATTTAAGAGAAAAGGCCGGTTCAATTGTAATCCCCCGAATACAATCTACTTAAATCGTTCTTTTACCATGTTTTCTATTTTACCCTAGTTTTAGTCCATCTTTGTCGATTTGCACTGTAAATCATCTGCCGCCGCTGCGAGAGTGCGACACCTCTCTGTAGGTTTGTCCTGGAAACCTTCCGTTTTGCCCATGAGACGGATAGTTATCCTCATATTGATCTAAATTGGTCTAGAGGCTGATTTTGATATCTAAATCGGCTCCGCTAGCCGGTTTAGCTGTTTTTCTAAAAAAACCCATCTTGATTTGACCGATTGGCAAGATCGAGGTGGTTGGCGACTCCATAGCACCGCAAAGCGTTTAGGTGTTGCGATCGTGCTTGTCGACTTGTCAAAAAAGTTGCCAACACACCCCTCCTTTTGTGCATGTTGCCTAAAAAAGATTGACGTGATAGATCGATATGAAATATATCATTTCATAAACATGTAAATTCAAATTCTACGTATATAAGTAGAAACAAAAATAACAAATTTTACTGTAAATAGTACGTACTGTTTATATGCATATTTGTTATTTTTTGAATTTGAATTTTTCATATTTGATAATATATATTTTATATTGATATATCGTATCAATATTTTTTTTGAAATTTTTGATACCTATCTAATTGACATGCAAAAATGAGGATAAATATACGGAAAAAAAATCAACGGAGTTGATTTGACTCCCAGTTTAACCCATGTATATATACCGGAGTATGTCCCCTCGTTGATTGCATATCATCTAAATAATTATAAAAAAATTAAGAAAAACATGCAAGACCAAATTCGATTTCTACTAGTTACAACAAAAAGAACAAATTAAACTGATAGTTATCATACGTTTGCAGTTATATTTGTTATTTTTGTTATAACTTCTAGAAGTTGAATTTGCCTTTGCATTTTTGTGGAGTGATATATTAATTTCATATTAAGCTATCTTGTATTTTTTTTTAATTTTTTTAGAGGATATGCTCTCAAGAGATGAAATCACTTTTCCATATATACCTGCCAAATCATCCATCCATTGGGATGTTCCGGTGTTGCAGACTTGTAGGCCCAAAAAAACAAAAATGAGACAGAGTCTACCTCAGTAAACTATACCATAACAGTAGCATATTCAGCACACTTAAAATGCTGCTTAGTTTTGTTTATACGATACAGCCCAGCGTGTTCAGCCAACAGCCACACCAGCGTGATGAGCTCACCACCACTGTTGAGCTGCTTCGCATGCGACTCCCTGCTGCACCGGTTGCCGGCGTACAGCAGCATCTCCACCCACACCTCGAAGATCACCGGCAACAACAACCCGCCGCCGCCGCCGTCCGACGACATCCGCCGCTCCTTCTCCTTCAGCAGCAGCTCGTCGGCGAGCAGAGCGCCGGCGAAGACGCCATGGCTCCTCACATTCTGATCGCCATTGTAGGCGTTGTCACGTAGCATCGCCGCCAGCTTCTTCCTCTCCGGCGTCCTGGAGGCGGAGGTCGGGTCGTCGACGTGCAGCTGGAACAGCTTGGTGACCATGCTTAGGACGTCGATGAAGCGGCCGCTGGAGGAAGAAGACGATGATTCGTGGGTGTCCTTGCGTTCCCGCCATATTCTGGCCATGTCTTCGCATGTCACCTGGTACAGCCTCCGGAGCACGAGGCCCGGGAGCATGTCGGGGCGGATGGCGACGAGGAACATCATGTAGTTGGACAGCGCGCGGACGGCCTCCGCGAGCCGCCGCGCCGCCGCCGCCCTGTCTCCGGCGTTGGCTATGGCTGCAGAAGATCGGTCACCGCCGCCGCTGACGGCGAGGTAGATGTCCGTGGCGACGTGCCAGGTGAGGATGCCTTGGTGGAACTCCTCGCCGAGGCTGGCGGCGAGGTCGCCGTGGAGTCCGTGGCGCCGGAGCGCGCGCTGGCCTCTCGTCGTCCTGATGGCGTCGAGCTCGGTGGTCGACATGGAGTCCACGCCCCTCAACATGTTCTGGATGTATCCGAACACGTGCTCCTTGACCTCGTCGGAGATGACGATGCTGCCGGCGTTGACGTGCCTGTTCCACCAGCTCCCGAGCCCGGCGGAGGCGCCCACGCGGCGGAACCCGGCGAATAAGAGGAGGGCGAGCTGGAGGGAGAAGCTGACCAGCAGCAGGATCTCGATCGCCCATTCGTTCAGGAGGTGCATCACCCCTCCTCCCGCCATTGTTGCTGGCTGCGCCAGCTTCAATTCAATGTCTACATGGACATGGTTAACAACCAAGTTGCTCACAAGTGTCCATCGTGTAATCCCAAAAAACTTGCAAGTTTCATACATGTACAGCAGTAAGAAAAAGGACTGTATCAAGTTGATGTGGTTGAGGGTGCCGTGGTTGAGAAAGTGATTTCATCTCTAGATGAGATATCCTCTCGTTTCATTCATGCCACTAAATAGGTATTAAAAAATTAGAAAAAAATTAGCAACATATATTAATATGAAATATATCACTCCACAAATATGCAAGTTTAAATTTAACTTATACAAGTTGTAACAAAAATAATAAATATAGTTGTGAACGTGCGATAAACTTGTTCTTTTTGTTGCAACTTGTACAAGTTGAATTTGGTTATGCATGTTTGCGGAGTGATATATTTCATATTCATCTATGTTGTTAATTTTTTTTATTGTTTTAATAACTATTTTATATAACATATAAACAACAAGTGATGTCCCCTCGAGGAATATATTAATCCACATCCGATGTGGTTGGTACTTTATGGAAGCAGCTACGTGAGTACCTAATCAGATGAAGTCCATTCTTATAGGCCCACACATCATAGTCACACATTATTCTGACGTGAAGTACTGCTCCATCTCTATTCTTGTTTTTTCCCTTCTTTTTTTGATAGTGGAGATATAGCTTTGACCATTATTTCATTTTTTATATAAATATATGATGTTTCGACGTATGTTCCACTATTCAACTTATTGATAAAAATCTGTGTAAATACAAAAAAAATATAATCATGCTAAAAATATCTTAAATAATAAAATATACCACAAAAAAATAAATAATACTTAACTTTTTTCAATAGTATGAATTGTCAAACATATGTCTAATAAGTGTTTTTATATTTAGAAGTAGATGGAGTATTACTTAATTTATCTGAGATGTAATATTTATAGCAACACAAATAGTGGTTTAAATTTTTAAAAGAAATATAGATGGTTGAAGTGTACGTTGAATGAACAAAGAAGTGTCGACTACGGATTTTAGAATATCGGACAGAAAGGACAAGAGCAGTACACTTCAATACTTCATAGACATGGTAAACGAAGACGTGAAAATATTCGGTCAACTCCATGTATCAACTAGGAGTAGTTATCTTCCTACTTTCGTGTAAACATGTTTTTCTCCCTTAATTAAGAAAATATCCCTATATTGTTGTATGTCTTCTTAAATACTCCATATCCAAGTTTTAAGTTTTGACAATATAACTCTCCATAACCAAGTTCAAATTCGACATGTATAAATTAAAAACAGAATAATAATCTTTCATTTGTCATTTGCAGATTTTATTACTACCATTTCTCACTGCTTCACGTGATCAGCAGCAAGTGACCATGTGATCATCATCCTAAGTTTATAACTATTGTCAATGAATAAATTGGAGAAGGGGGGATTAGTTAATGAATTCAGTTTCTATCATGTGTGCGTCGTTGTCTTTCGTGTCGTTGTTGGCCAGAGGCCAACCGGCCGGGTTCCGTTAAGTTCCACCAGAAAAGTACGTATGAAGCTATATTTGCCTTTGGAAAATATATTCATGTTTTACTTAACATCTTTCGTGGGCAGACAAGCAACATATCCAAAGCACATGTGTCTGACCTTAGTTTTGTTTCTAATGATATATTTATTAAAACCATTAAAATATTATGACATCAAAGTATCTCCAAATATAAATCTATTAACTAATGTTGCGTTTTTCTTTTTTCTAAATCTAGTTTTCTTTAAGTTCAACTAACTTACGAAAAATATAGCAACAACTATGACCTGAAATTAGTTTTTATTAAATATATTTTGATAGTATATTTGTTTTGTATTAAAAATTTTGCTAGCTATATTTTTCTGTAAAATTGATCAAACATAAATAAGTTTGATAAAGATTTAAACCATTTATAATATTAAGAGGAGGGGAAGATATTAAATATTAATTAAAGGAATAGTGTTATGGCAGGGTATGACGGAGACTATAGGGAGTCAAGTGGATGGCGGTCTTCTTTGGAAAAATATCAAATGGAAGGAGGTTTGGTGAGCAGAGAACTTGCGTGGACTAAAGCTCGTCAACGGCTCTAGTTCTTCAATTAAGCAGACCAGATGGGTTGAACAAACGGCTCCAATTTCTACTCATATCATATTATAAGTAGTTTAATTTTTTTAAAAATTTTTTTAAGTTTGATTAAATAAACATATTATCAAAATATATTTAATTTTAAATTTAATAAAACTATTTGGTGTTATTACTAATTTCTTTTATAAACTTAGTCAAGAAAACTAAACGACTTATAATATACAATGGAAAAAGTATCTTATAATAATAATGTAAGGATTATCCCTGGGCCAAGTCACGTCCATCTCTGAAAATGGTTGCTAAATCTGTTATATGAGACATGGTATGATGTTGGGCTTTGTAGACACCGTGTATGACTATGAGACGACGTATTGCAATGTACTTCCTCCGTTTCATATTATAAGTTGCTTTACTTTTTTTTAGTTATTTTTTTAGTTTGATCAAGTTTATAGGAAAAATTAGCAACATTTTATAACATCAAATTAGTTTTATTAAATTTAACATTGAATATATTTAGATAATATGTTTTTTATTGAAAATGTTAGTATATTTTGCTATAAACTTGGTCAAACTTAAATAAATTTGACTAAAAAAAGTCAAATGATTTATAATATAAAACGGAGGGAGTACTAATTTGATGTCTTGAAAAACGATGTAACTTAATTAATTACTGTTTTTTAATAGATAATGTCGTTTATCATATAGTACACGTTTGACCGTGATCTCATCAAAATAATTATGAAATTATCATTTATTTTATTGTGAGTTGTTTTATTACTTCAAGTATTTTAAGCGCAATTCGCAATTTATATCTTATGCATTTGCATAAAATTTTTGAATAAGACGAATAATTAAACATGTGTTTAAAAGTCAACAACGTTATCTAATAAAAAATGGAGGGACTATGTAGTAACGAAACCGACTGAGTTGCGTTGACTTCCTTCATACAAGTATGATAGGTATATTTGTCTTTGGAAAAATATAATCGTGCTTTACTTTACCTCTTGCATGGTCAGACAACATCTCCAAACACATGTTTGACCTCAGATTGTTTCTAATAATATATTTATTAAAACCATTAAAAGTGGAGGAGAGGCAGAGGGGTTACCCGCTCTCTCTCTCTCTCTCTCTTCACTCTAAAACCCTAAACCTAAGTCGCTCTATCGATTCGACGTTGTAAAGGGTTCATGAGGTATCTCTACAATTTTCTTTTTTTTTTTTTTTTGCATCAGCAGGAAGCTCAGGGCAAAGTAGAGCAAAAAGAGGAAGAACAGAAGAAAAGCAGAAGAAGAAAGAAAAGGAAAGCAAGAACGGCAAGCAAATGAATTCAGCAAATTGGCTTCAATGGCTTTACAAACAAGGTCAGTTAGATTAATTTTCGCATTAAACAGAGATGATCATGTTTAGGCTAAGATACAAAGTAATAAAGTATGATTAAACTCTAACAATATGATAAGTCCCCGTACCTTTTCTAAGACCTTAGAAAATCTCAAAAAGTAAAATATTACTCATAGTCATATGCCAATATAGACATTAACCTGCATTATTCATTGCCGTGCTCCTTTTTTGCTTTTGCTAATTGTTGAAAGTGCTCAATCATTAGCCAGACGATGGTCAAAAACTCACCGCCAGCGTTGAGCTTCTTGGCATGTGATTCCCTATTGCAGCGGTTGGCTGCATACATCAGAAAATCTATCCACAGGTCAAACAACACATCAATTGGATCTTCATCCTTCCATTTGTACAGTGTGTCAGCAACAATTCTTGCATACCTGAGACGAGGAACTTTAGGGCCAGGTTGTACTTCCCTTTTGTCAATATTGAGTAGTTTGCCAGCTACCTGCTCTGTCTGTTTGAGCCTAAGGGATCTTTGCCCACCATGCTTCACTTCATTAGTGAAACCATTAGATGCTCTGCATGATTCGATTATGTTTTTTTTTGTCATCTCGTACAGCCATTTATGTGGGAGTCCCGGTAGCATTTCTGGGCGATCCACAAAGAGGAACATCATATAGTTGGACATCGCCCTGATTGCCTCTACAGTTGGCCCTTCCTTCCCTATTTTAGCGAGGAATAAGTCTGTGGCGATGTGCCAAATAAGGATGCTCTCATGGAAGTCAACACCATGAAACCTCTTCAGGTTCTTGAACTGCTCAGGGCGAGTCCCGCTGCCCATGTCCTCACCCATTGCCAGCATCCCCCAGTTATGCCTCAGTAAGCCCATAGTGTTCAAATCATTTGGTGCAAATCTCTCATGCATATCTTGCAAAGTTGTCTTGACCTTGTCTGGAATTTCGAGATTTGACGAGCAATGCTGCATATCCAACCAGTCAGCGAAGCCCACCAGAGTGGACAAATCGTTGAGCGTCTTGAACCAATGGTGACTTGTTGTCGCTTTGGTGATCTTATGATAGCATGAGTGCAGCATGTTGTACTGCCCCATCCTTCCCGACCACCTCCTTGAATTTCTTGAAAAAACAATCTTGATTGCTCTGCGGAAAGAGAGAACTGTGTACCGAAGCCGATGCCATCTTCCGCTGCAGAGAGCTACATGTCGAAGCCAGCTCCAGCGTGTGTCACAGAGGAACACTAGCCCCCAAGTAGACCAAAGTGATCTCAACAGCGACCTCGTCTCTAGGACGAGAGCGCCGCCCAACAAGACATATGTGATCATGACATCGATTCGGTTGTGGCCACCTTTGCCACTGAAATGAAACAGTAAGAGTGAGGCAATGATGGTGATCGGCGCCATGATGCGGATGATGTATCCTAAGCTAGTGTGAATCACATATGCCTTGGTGTACAAGATGTCATACATGAGGGAGAGCTCCATCTCCATCACTGTCCACATGCTCTTGTGATCTTTATCTTGCATAAGAAGGTCCCCAATTACTTTACTGTCAGGATTATCTGAATCATCATCATCATTGATGATCACAGAATCAACTATCCCACGCTCGCATACGTGGAACAAGGAGTGAGCTCGATGCAGAAGCAACTCATCATTGGAACCATGATTGTCACCAAGGTGGCGAGGATGCTCATACTTGATATAGAAATGCTGGTGCTTGTCACGCTGTACAAGCTTGAGGTAGTTCCCGATGGTGCTGAAGTTGGACCACCAGAGCGCGTACGTCCTCTCCCCGTACTTGGCGGTGCCTACCACGGACATCAGGATGGCAGCCACCACGATCATCATCCCGTTGCCGGCGATGTTCTTGTAGAGGACATACCCTACTCCGAGGACCTGTACGACAAGAGTCACGAGGTGACGCTTCCAGAGCTTGTTGTCCTCGAGGGAGTAGGCGGTGATGTTGTCTGGGCCGCCAAGGTGCAGCAGGAGGAATGGTGCCCAGAACGCAACCAGGTTGTGCTCTCGTGCGGTGCTGCTCAGGGAAAGATTACCGACGGCGTATATTGCGGTCGAGTCGGCCAGCTGGTACGCCAGCCAGAGGATGAACCTCTCCACCGGCGTAGCTTCGCGCCGGCGTACCCCGGCGAAGATGTGGAGGACAACCTGCAACGTGAGGCTCAAGAGCACCAGGATCTGGGTCGCCCACTGGTTCCACAAATCCATCGGCCCTCGTGCCATTGTTGCGATCAATCTTCAGGAGATCCTGCAACAGAACTGCACTAGTACGAAATTGAGAGATGTCTGCGTGTGACACTGTTAATTAGCAACATGAATGGAAAAAGCATGTAAGGAGCCTAGCCTAGCTATATGATGCTCGAATTAGTATAGTGCAGAAACAAAGAACCGTCATACAATGTCAAGGCTGCGCCTGATTGAGAGCTATATACGGGAGGAGCTTCCTAAGCAACAAACAATATGACGAGCTTCACATCCACTTTCAACAAGAAGTCAAAGAAACAGCAAAAAAGTTCAGAATATTGATGAATCACCCATGTGCCCTGTTCATGTGACTGTACATGGTTGCATCTCACGGATCAACCCCATCAAGTTAGTTCTTCGTCAGTAGTAAAAAATTTGGGTTCACGCGATTAAGTAGTTAAGTACAGCTCCAGACATGTGCCGCTTTGCCAATTGCACCGTGTTGTTAATCGATCTGATATTGTTTAACTAGTAGGGAATCACGGTGATGCAATTAGATGCCAGAAATAGGAACGTAACGTGGGCCCTAGGTTTTGTACATCGGAGACCTCATGTATTTATAATACTATTTTATAAATCAGTAGATTGCACACACATGGAAAATTACATATCATGTTTAACTGACATCGTTATAAAGGTCTCACTATACATTAATAATACTAGAGTTGCCCGAGTAGAACTCAAATAAAAAAGACCAAACATGGTTGATTACCATACCAAACACCAAAAGGAGTAGATGACATAGTGGAAAAGAAGCTGCGATGGTCCATCTTATTCCACAGGCGATGACTGGAGAAACCTAGGTCCCTACTCTATCTTCTTCGGCTCCTCCTCGTCCATGTAGCATTTGTACGGGTGGAATCCTACCTGTACTCAGTAAGCCAATACTACATAATGCATTAGTACACATAAGGGGTTCAAAGAATAGCTTGGTTTATTAACATAAAGCTAGATTTCACAAACCTATCACTTGGCAGTTTTAAATAAAAAAGTTGAAGTTGTTGTTAATTAAGGAAGGTTCATCCACCTTCTCCAAGCTTCACTTGGTTCGGTTTACCCTCGTATCTAGGTTCCCACATTTCTCACCATTCTGACCTTCCTACACGTCAGGAGAGGTCACACAATCGTTTCCAATACTATTCTAAGTAGAATTAAAACTTATGAGGCTAGTCAAGACTAGTACACGTCCCGACGCTCACACTGCAGTGTATGTATGCTTTTAATCTCGCACTCCATGGCACTCCAACCAATGCCATCGGGAATGTCTTGTTTTAGAAGAATTCCAGTGAAAGTTTTATCGAAATCCGATTTAAAACGAGTGAGTTATGGCATTTCAAATATTTAAATTTGAAATAAATCAGATTAATTGCAAAAATTCCCTGTTCAGTTATTCTATGTTTTGTAAGAGTTATTTTTCGGAAGAAAACCTTTTTTTTTCAGTGACAGCGTTATACCACAGTATTTTATTTAGAGAACATTTATTTTTAGAAGGAAAAACACTAAACTATTGATAGGTGGGTCTATGGTCAACTTGACTTGGTCAAAATTTGACTATCAAGGATCTGGGGCCCACATGTTAGTGTCATAGCAGTTAAACAAGGTTTTAAATCCATTTTACAAACTACGGTTGGCTCGCACGGCGGCTGGCCAGGGTGGAGGCCGATGCGCGTGAAGTGAGGGTCGTGGCGACCTCGTCCGTCCCCTGAGCGGTGGAGGTGGGGGCTCAGGACGGGCATGTGTTGATGCGAAAACACGAGGCCTCTGCTTAATTTCAGTGCAGGTCCAAAAATCTTGCTTTTAGGTTCGCGAGCGTGCCAGTTGATTTGATCCTGCAATCAACAAGGAATAAAGATAAAGAAACCGCGGATAAATCCATAAATGATAGCCGATCGGCCAGTTGCCGATGAGATATCATTTATCTCCGAGCCGATGTCATATTTAAATCGATCGGCAGATATAAATAAGTAAGAAAGAACTAAATCTATTCGATCGGCTGTAGATATTAACATTATATAATCCTTATGTTGATATGTATTTAAGTCAGTGATTGGGATAGATCGGTCGCCATGCCGAGACAGTATAAATCACTTTGATCGAAATATATATCAACAACGAGATTATAGATATTTATAGCATAGCCGATCAGATAGATCTAGCATGTATCACCTAATACTCCGATACCACTCTATATTAAGATATTAATTAACACAAGTAAAATATATCAAACATGGAGCTTAATATACCTAAGAGCAACAAGATCTTAACATAAAGGGCAGATCTAGCATGTCAATTAAGCACATAAAATATGAGGCTAAATCAGGTAAGATAGGCTGAAACCCCGATGCTACCCTAATTGGCAACCAAAAGTAGGCTAGAGATTGAGATTCTAATCACGACTTATAAGATCAAACTCAACTGATGCAGCTATAAGTATGAAAAGAAGGACAATATCTAGATAATCAAGCCGTTGATTGTCTCATAGGGTGGTGGATATCCTATATAATCTAAGTCAACGTTGATATTTAACTTGATCGGTCGCCTTCTAACAACAGATGTTAGCCGATTGAAGGTTAAATAACAATATTGCACAGGATTATATAGAATACATGATAACTCGACGAATTACATAAACAGGATTAGAGTATCATAAAGATGGAAGCACTAATCCCGAGAACGCAAGCCGCCATAACAAGTTTTACCTCTAGTTGAAGATCAAAACCGATGCAGCTCGACCCAGAAGTAAGAACTCGTCGAAACAAACGAAAGTAAAACGGTGGCGATGCGCCGAGATTGTATTGAACGTGTGTTAGATTGATTACATGGGGCTCGGGGTCTATTTATCCCCGAGATTACAAAATATGTCCATGTCAGACACGACTCTTATCTCTAACGAACTCTAAAATACCATAAGTCTTTGCGGCAGACTTTTGCCCAAATATATCTCTAAAGAAATTACATGAAATATCCTAATTAATAGATACAATTGCCTTCTCAGGACTCAATCCGTGCGTGGCAATCTTCATGAAGCACATTAACTCAACCCGACAACGTGTACCGTGTCACATTGTCGGATTCGGCTTAATCGACTAACCTTGTCCAACTCGGACCCTGCCGATCACGGTCGCAGCCGAATCGGACTTTAGCCGATCCTTTCTCTATTTCCGAAACGATTTCCATCTTGGATTCCACCTCAGTTTTATCTTTGTCTCTGATACTGAAATTACCAAATTTGGTTGTTAACACATGCCCCCCAAGTCCGGAATATTTGGTAATGTTTCGGATTTGCCATATCTGCTTCTCCAAGAATATCGCTCGTTGCTGTTTTTCCGACCGTTACCGCAGCGCTTTAAATACTAACCGTCACCCCTAAGAAACTTCACACCGTCACCTCCGTTTTCACCGCTTAAGCCAAACTCATCTTTTCTCTCTCCGGCGATCCCCTCGGCGCACCACATGACCCCAAGGCGATTTCCCTTCTGGCCAAATCTCCGCCTGTGGCGATGTCAACTTCCGCCAGCCCGTCTATCGCGCCATCGGCCAAATACACAGAGGTAAGTATCCATCGGCTAGATCCTCTCCTTTCGCAATAGATTGGTTCTTCTTTGTCTCATCTTGTTTTCTTCTTCTCTATTCTTGTTTGCATCTGTAGCATCTGTCCAATCTGGTCGCGATTCCTAGCCTGTCGCATGAGCATCACTATTTTCTTGGTCCGATTGGCAACCCTGATCCTATTGAGTTCATCATCGCTGAAACCAATAGGATTCCTTTTAGATTGGCCAACCCGAATCTAGGTCACTGGAAGAACATGTTCAAGTCTTGGCCCTCTCTTGAGAAAACTTCCCCCGAGAAGAGTTGGACTGTGTGGTATAAGCATATATCGGCTAGCAAGCAAGTTCATTAGGACGAATTAGGGATCGGCCAAGCGCTTGCTCTTACTCTAGCAAATTCGGCCAAGGATGAACCTCTGATGGCTTCCGCAGCATACTTTTGGTCCAACACTTTCAATGCTTTCTTGTTCAACCAAGGGCCAATGACCCCAACTCTGATCGACATCACTATGATTACTGTGTTAGATGTGACTTCATCGGCTAACCCCATAAGCCTAAACACCAAGAACCAGTTTGACTTCAGGACCAAGAGCATAGGGGGCGGGTCTGGCTATGTAGCAGCATACATGGGCAAGGGATCTGTCACCCCTCGAGAACACACTGCCTTTCTCATTATGTGGCTCAAGAAGTTTCTCTTTTGTGGATCGAGCTGTGGTCCGACTACCAACTGGCAATTCTTAGCCGAAGCCCTTGAAACCAAAAGGCAATTTCTCTTGGGCAAAATCCTTCTTGGCTATCAATACGAAATGTTGAGCAATGCATCGGCCAAGATAGCCATAGGCTCAGTAGTGGGTGCAGGTGGACCATGGTGGCTGCTGCAAACATGGCTCAACCTTGTTGTCATGAAGGTTGTGAATCGGCCACTTCTGATAGATGCACAATTCCCGAGGCTGGAGCCGATCACAGGTGATGATGGAGAAGAACTCACTCACCGCCGATGTATGTCATATGGTGAAGCTGCATCAACACCAGCCGATTCTAGAGCAAAGTTATCGGCCGAACTACTCAAAGACTGGTTTTGTAGTTTCTACGAGGGATTCCAGAGAGATGCTCGGATTTGGTTCCCTTATGAGGACTCAGTGAATTTTGACCTCCCGGCAGACTTTAGGTTTGAGGACATCAACTCTGAAAAGCATCAAAAATCCAGAGAAGTCTTCTCGACTGCCATTAGTCCATGCATTCTTCCTGTTGGCATCCATCAAGGAAGAAACATACAGGTGTCTTATGAGTTCTATCACCAAATGAGCTTAGCTAGGCAATTTGGAATGGGGTAGCTACCAATCGGCTTATTCTTTGCCGATAAAATCCAATGCAGAGGGTAGATCTCATCCACACTGATGATGGATCGGCTACTCAATATCCCAGGACCCCCTTTGGGGAGCATTGACAACATAGAGCTGGCAAGGTTTAGGAGCAGAAACTTTGACCGATGGTGGGGAGAATGGAAGCAACATATATTCCATCAGTTAGCTTCTATGTACATGACAGACCTATTTCCTGATGTTGTCCCTCAGGTACATCTTTACTTAGCCAATTTTGTTTGAATAATTGTTAGCCGATTTGAATCTTGACTAACTTCTCTCTTTATCTTGCAGACAACAGAATCTTCTCCTCCTCGCAAGAGCAATAGCGGCAGGGACATAGAATATGCTGCAGGCCTTCTACCTAACGGAGGTGGATTAGCTCCTCTAGTCATCGGCTATCATGCCCCCAGTACCTCAAGTCTGCTTCAAGGACAAATGAGAGAACCAACCGATGTTGGCAGGAAGAGGAAGACCAAGGCATCGGCCATTGATCCATCGGCTCTGGCTCCTAAGAAGAAGGTGAAGAAGCACAAACCCAAGCCAGCCGATGACTTGCCCACCTTAGATCCATCCATCGAGCAAGCTCTGGATGAAGAAGAAATCGAAGAAGATATCGATCAAGCAGCAGCCGAATTGAGTGATATAGGAGAAAAAACACCATCGGCTTCGCCCAAGCAAACTCCTCCCATTCCTGCTGCTCCAGCTCATTTTTCAAGGGTAAACATCTCTCATGATTTCTTTTTGCAATCATTTTATTCATAGCCGATCACTTATAAATCCCCTTTTTTCAGAAAAAGAAGACTGCTGTGAAGAAGAAATCGGCAACAACAACACTTAAACCAGCTCCACTGATAAGATTTTCCTATACAAATCCTTTCACTTATCTGATCATAGCTGATATTTACTTATCCCTTGTCTTTTTGCAGCCTCCTCCTCCTTCACCTCCTGTACAACAAACATCAAGTGATCACACTCCATCGGCTACAGGAAGTCATAATGTCGGGGAAGAAGAACAACCAATTGCTCCTGCTATCCCAGTAAGTCTCTCCTTAACATAAGATTTTAGATCGGCTATATCTATTTAATATTTAATTTCTTCGAATTTCTCTCTTGTAGGTCTTAGCCGATCTGTTCTCTTTCGATATCAAGGATTACTTTGATGAGATAGAGGAAGAAACCACAAGCAAGGCTCTAGCCCCTCTAGATGAAACTGTCAAGAAAACACTTGAAGATATATCCCTTCGGCTAGAGTCATCATTGGATAATCTGGTGGCTGACTGTGGTTTAATTCGGGCACGATTTGCAGAAATCCAAGCCCTAATCCCAGACGATCTGGCAAACACCATTACTCTAGCTGTATTCCTCGAACAACATCAATTCAAGCTGGAAAAGGCTAAGTAACGGATAGCCGATTGGCGGGAGCGGAAAGATATCGAAGCCACCATCCAAGCCAATCGGCAACTCATGCATGAGGAGAAAGCCAAGCTTGATCATCCTTCTATTGGGCCGATTCAGTCAAACATAGATCGGCTTTAAGCCCGCAAGATTGATCTTATAGCTCAACTTGAAGAATGCAATGCCGAGTTGGATCTTGAAAAGCAAAAGTTAGCCAATCTCCCAAGTGCTGTTGAAGAACAGAAGTGCTGTTGAAGAACAGAAGTCTAAATTGAGATCGGCTATCACAAATGTGGCTGACATGACCAAGTCCCTTAAAGTCATCTCTGGAACCAACGCCCAAGACATCCAAGCCATCGAAGAAGTAGATCAAATTAGACAACGCGCTGTGTCGGCTATCCAGCGTTACTTGTCTGGATAATTGGTCTTGTAATAGGATAACTTATTTTGTAGTCGGCTAAGAAACTTTGATACCCCCTTTTGTCATTGAACTGCTATGCCGATTAATAGATCTTAATGTGCTAAAAAATTCTCAAAAATTTGCAACTTCTTGTATATATGTGGCCCCTAATTTTATAATGATGAAGGCATTGATAAAATTAAAATTTGGACTAAGGGTGATATAACCATATCGGTCATTGTACATCGGCAAAACACAACTGATTACAATATGAAAAAAACTAAGGGCGATATAACAATATCGGCCATTGTACATCGGCAAAACACAACTGATTACAGTATGAAAACAGCTAAGGGCGATATAACAATATCGGCCATCTGAAGGCGATGTAAACACATCGGCTAACATGCATCGGCAACATCCAGCCGATCATGCATTCACCCAAACACTTGGGTAATATTTCTTCAAGTATTTGCCATTGAGCGCTCGTCCATAGACTTCTCCATTAAGTCCTTGCAACATATAAGCCCATTTGGACACAACCTTATGAATTTGAAACGGCCCTTCCCAATTCGGTGACCACTTGCCGAACTTGTTATCTCGAGTTCTGTCACGCCCTGAAGTTCCCCTCCCTTGCTCTAAATTCATAAAATAAATCGTCCGAAGTAATTGTTTAATTTAACCTAGAGATGAATCCCTAATTAATAAATGCAAATAATAATCGGAATCGACATGTGGAATTTTTCTTGGATTCTACATGTCAAAATATGCTAACACGATTTTTAGTGGAATTCTCAGAGCCTTGAAAATAATTTTAACCAATTAAAATGAGCAAAGGGCAATATTAAATCCCTGGAAAAATCCTTTCTTCTTTTTCTTTTTCTTTTTCCTCCTTTTTCCTCTCTTCCTGGGCCGTCGACCCAGTCCATTCGCCTCCCGCGCCGGCCTTCCCTTGGCTGGGCCGGCCCAAGCCGGCTCCTCCCTCCTCCCTAACCCCTCCGGGTCACCGACAGGTGGGGCCCACCTGTCGGCTCCTTCTTCCACCTCCCGCCGCCGCTCCCCAAGCCGGCAACCACCGAGCCGCCCACGCCGCTCGCCTCCCCCGCCTTCCGCGCCCCACTCCGCGCCCCGCGCCCACGTCGCCGCCCACCATCCCCACTCCTCCCACTAGCGCGTGCACCCCGCAACAGAGAGATTCGAATTCGAATCTCTCTCTCTCTCTCTTTCTCTCTATTCCCCACGTTGGCGAGAAATCCGGCTGCCTCCCAGCCTCGTCCGCCCCTCCCGAGCCCATATAAACCATCCCTCCAATCCCCTCCACCCTTTCCTATTTCCACCGCTCCCTCCCGTGCCCTCTATCGCTCCTGCCGCCGCCGCCTTTTCCACTCCTCCGATCGCCGCTCGCCGCCGCTGGAGCCGCCGCCGAGCCAATCTGCCGCCGCCATTAGCTTCGCCGCCGCCAAAGCTACCCCGGCCGCCGCATCCCCATCCAATCCCGCCGTCGGGGCCCGCTTCTCCCCGCGCGCCGGTGAGTACCACCATAGCCGCCGCCGTCGGCCATGGCTCTCGCTCGTCGTGGGCACCCTCTCTCCCTCTAACCTCTCACACTTCCTCTCTTAGGGTGTCCCGGAGCTCGGCCGCCGTTCGCCGTCGCCCTCCGGTCACTCACCGTCGCCGTTTGCCGTCGTCTCCTCCCGCGCCGGCCGAACCCCGGTCAGAACTCCCTCTCTCTTCCTCCCGCGCGCGCCGCCGCTCCCCGCATGCTCGTCGCCGCGATGCACTGTCGCCCGCGTCGCCGGCCGCCGCCGTCGGTGGCCGCTTGCCGCCGCCGCCCTCGCCTTAACCGGCCAGCCGGCTTGAAGCCGAGCCGAGCCAGGCCGCCTTCCTTCTTTCCCCATGAGTCGCCGCCCGGTGGGCCCCGCCTGCCAGTACCCCTCCCTCCCCCTTGAGCCGTTGACCAGTGGGGCCCGCATGTCGGCGCCGCCCCACCCCTTGCTGACGTCAGTCCTGGGATGAATTATTGCGCAATAAATACATTAAGGCTTTTTCTTTATTAGTAAAAACACAGATAATCTTCTAAAAATCATAACTAATTCATCCGAGCTCCGATAAAGTCCATTCAAGTCTCAGTAAATTCATAAAAATGTATAGAATCCATTAAAAATGGTTTTGTTTCCTGTTTCAGTAGTCTTATAGCATGTTTTGCTTGTGTGTTTTGTTTGTTGCGTAGATTTCGCCCGTTTTGTCGATTCGTGGTTTCTCGAAGACGTTACTGTGGTTCCATCAGTGCGAGAGCAAGGCAAGTCATACATTGCAATTGATCATATTGTACCCAATTTACAAATGTCCCGCATTTCTATTAAATATTGCATTGTTTTACAATATCATGTGGGATGGGTCCTTTTACTCAGCTATATGTTGTTTCCCTTACGCCATTGATAACTTGGGTATTAAAATGACTAGATATTGGTTTAGGAGATGCTTAGCCAAGCTTAGTTCAACTAGTGCACAAAAGGGGATCACATTAAAGCATAGACTTTGATTATTGGCAATAGCTTTGGATTAGTGCCACCGCAATGGTGTTGGTTAATTAAAATACACTACATGGTGGGCTGTGGGTGCATGGTTTTGCTAGTCGTGCCCATGGCGATTAAGGACCGGTTCGCGGGATGCCCTGGAAGAACTTATCGTACTTACCACAAGCCAGCGTGGGTAACGGCTGGGCTTGTAGTGTAGCTTTTCTCTAGCCGATGTACCCAGGCGAGGGTGGGCGTGATGGAGTTGGGTCGGCCGGGGTGTCCGGTTGATCGGCTTCCGGATTCACCGCGGCATGAAAGGGGGGCTGCCCGTTGCCTGCTGGGGACGGGGGCGAACCCTAAGGTGTGGTGCGATCGGTTAGAGAGGGTTATGCGAAGGGTCCTGTCACGGCCTCTTTCCGGTATGTCGTGGTGGCATGTCGGCGCACGGGAACGTGTCGTGGGGCTGTGTCTTGTGGGTGCAGTTGTACACCTCTGATCAGAGTAAAACTATTCGAATAGCCATGCCCGCGGTTATGGGTGGTCGACCAGATTCACCATGATTAGTCTCACCCCTAGTTTAGCTTAATTAACTGGTGTAGTTCAGGTGGTTGGTTGGGCCTGTTGCAACGTGGCGTAGCGTTGGACAGTGACTGGTTAATATTGCTTAATTACTACAACTGTTTTTACTGTTTTCAACTACTGGTTTTAAATGCCTGCTTTATGCAAATGAACCCCGTAGCCTCCTTTGGTTATATCCTGCATCATACCTCCTCTTCCGGTATGACTTGCTGAGTATAGTGGGTAGTACTCAGTCTTGCTCTTTTCCCCCACACCAGAGTTGAAGTTCTTCTCAGTTGGAGATGTCTTGAAAAGGTTGGTTCGTCGCTGCCGTCAAGGGTTGCCTGTGGAATGGAATCGCCCGCTGCAGGAGTCAAGTCTTGGCTTAGCTCGCTTTTACCTTTTTCGCTGCATTTGTAATCTTTTGTATTTTTGTAAGACGTGGATCTGTATGTCAACAATTGTCGTTTGTGTACCCTGGCTGGTCCTGGACAGGGGTTTAATACACATTCAGCTTAGAAATTCTGGTTCGTGAATTTCTGGGCGTGACAAGTTCCTATCAGCAAAATCAATTTCCACGTAAGTTCACCTTCCGAAAAAGACTTGGCCACCACTTTTTTGTTGTAATGTCGAGCAATTCTATCGTTATCTTTGGTAACTTTTGCAAGGGCTCTCAATCTTGATTGAACCAAGTTCGCCCTCTCATCGGCCATGAGATTGTAATATTCATCGGCTGCCAACTCATTTTGTAAGTCTGTCTTCCTCGAGCTGATTCGAACTTCCCATGGTAAAACCGCCTCATGTCCATAAACAAGTTTATAAGGAGGAACTTGGATCGAACCGTGACAAGCCATCCAATAGGACCACAATGCTTCGGCCAATCTAGTATGCCACTGCCTATGATAATCAGAAATCTTCCTCTGAATCAATTTGATCAAACTCTTGTTAGACGCCTCGGCTTGCCCATTAGCTTGTGCATAATATGGTGAAGAATTCAACAATTTAATACCCATGCTATTGGCAACTTGAACAAACTCATCGGACACTAAGATCGAGCCTTGATCGGTTGTAATGATCTGAGGAATACCAAATCGATAAATAATATGCTCCTGGACAAATTGTATAGCATCCCCCGAATCAACTTTCTTCAAAGGAATCGCCTCTACCCACTTGATAAAGTAATCGGTTGCCACCAATATAAACTTGTGTCATTTGCTCGATAAATAATATGTTTTTTTTTTGTTTTTTTTCTGTTTTGTTTTTTCGCGTTTCGGGTTTGGACTCGCGGGGAGCTCTTAAGAAGGCCTGATGGGCCCTTGTGGGCTTGGGATTACAGTCGCGTGCGGCCCATGGGCCAGAACGGGATTGATACTTGGGGTGACAAATTTCACATTGGGGCCAGGGATCCCGTGGGGGCCGCCCCTACGGGGCAGTGGTGGGGGTTCTCACCCATGGGTGACTGGGGATGGGGCCCCGCAAATTTCTAGGGACGGGGATGAAGATCATTAGTCATACACGAGTAAACCGATGGGGGCTCTGGATATGAGATATGTCTTAAAAAGTAGTCCATTCCAACAATAGAAGCTTAGTTGACCCAATAAGTGAGCCATATTTACTAAACCCAAATTCCTCGATCCCCCATCCTCTACCCCCACTCCTGTCACCCATCCCCCACAGCCGCCATCGGTTGGCCCACGTCGCGCCACCTTCGCCCGTCACCGTGCCTCCAACCGCCATCGCGCGGCCTCCATCTCCACTCCACCTCCACGCAGGCATGCCTCTACCCGCCGCCGCTCAGCCTCGCCATCTCCTCTCGTCAACGTGACGTGCGGTCGCACCGCCTCCTCCAAGCATCCTTGCATGCGAGTGCAGCAAGCCCCCGTCGTGTGGCGGGTCCCCAGAGAGGGTGGGGCGGGGATCGATTTCAAATCTCCCTCCACTCTGGGGGTAGGGGCTGGATGGACCCGCGGAGGAGTGGGGCTGGGGCCATTCCAGCCCAACTCAGCCCTGCCCAGTCCCGTTGCCATCCCTAATTGCGACTCTTTTATGGCATATATAAGGTCTTGTTCGGTTATTCCCACAAGGAGGGGATTGAGACCTTTGTGGGTGGAATTAGCCAAACAAGGTCTAACATGTTGCTATCAGTGAAATTTGGTAAGCCCAGAGTAATCATCGGCTTAGAGTCAGTATTGGCTTCAGAGTCCTGGCATTAGCCGATGAGAGTCGTCAAATCGCCAGAAGTTGTGTTCTCGATGGAGTTCGATCAACTAAAGAAAATTTATCTAAAAGAGTCCAAATTCAAGGAGGATATGGCATGGCAGTTTATCTATTAATTAGGAATAGTTTATCTTTTCCTTTTGTCTTTAGGAAGGTGTGTTCAATGTCCGATAAGGACTTTATCTTTTCCTTTTATCTTTAGGAAAGTTTCTTTCTTGTCCTACAAGGACTAGTATCTCCCCATGGGTATAAATATGTACACCCAGGGTCATTGTGAATCAATCTTTCGATCAATACAACTATTCTCAGCGCATCGCCACCCTTTTTTCTGAGGTTTTACTTATCAACCAGCGGAATTTGGCACCTGACGTGGGGCTGCATCGGTTCAGTTCGATCTCCAGCGAAGGGGTAAGTCCTACGTTCCACCGGGCCAGGTGAATCTATTGGCTAAGTTGGTGTTGTTCAAGGCTGCATCGCATTGATCTCTTGGATCGCTCTGGTTTGGTTGATATATTTGCCTACCTGATATCTCAATTCTATCTCTAACTGCATTGTGTTTAGAGACGCATCGGTTTAGTTGGAACTGTCTCAGTTAGGTCTGATCTTCTGTCTTAGCCGATATATCTCTACAATCACAATGCTGTTGTAAATAGATTTGTTATATCCATCACATTAGACAGATCTATCGGCTCATCGAGTATTAGATTATCATATACAATCTTGTGCTGCATCGGTTAGGTTCAACCTACTAGACTGTTGTTGATAATATAAATCTTGTTAAGCCGATAGGTTCATGTTAGTGTTTTATCGGGGTGCAAGCCGATAAGTTATCTGGACGTCGCATCGGCTTATAAGGATTACATACAAGTAGGGTTCAGCCGATCGCAACAGAGGTTTCACTGTTTAATCTAATCTTGTGGATTTTATGACATCGGACCTCCAGCCGATATATGCTTTAACCATCGGATCAGTGCTTGTTCTATCATATCATATTGTTAACCGATTGGTTTCCACTAGATATTATTATTGTTATATTATATTATCATCAGCCGATTGTCTTTATTTATATCTAGTGTCAGACTCTACATCAAACATATAGCCGATATCTCAAAACCCTATCACTATCGGCTGGTATCGGCATCGGCTGGAATCACTTCATCGGCTTGACAACCGATCGGCTACTTGATCTGCTGTTTACATATCTTGTTAGTTGCAGGATCAAACTGACTGACATACCCGCATCTCATCAACCCTTGGATCTGCACTGGAGCTAAGCAGATCTCCCAGGCCAGTGTGTGTGTTTTCGCATCAACACATGTTTCGAATGGGATATCGACCGGGAATAAGTCCACATGCAATGAAGTTAAAATCATATCCCTAAACCAAGTTAAATTAGATCTCATGGCAGAATGAATGTGGTGGTATGGATGGTTGGTTTCGCTGACGTGGCATCCTAATCAATAAAAAGAAAATAAAAAACATGACCCACGTGTAAAGTGAGAAGTAAAAAATAAAGAAATATATGTGAAGCCCACATATCAGTGTCAAACTTCTTTCTTCTCTTTCTTTTCCACCTCGCGCCGTTTACGAGTTGATAGTGAGGGAGGCGACTGGCGAGCCGTCTAAGCTTGAGCTCCCTCGGCCTTTGTCGGAGAAGAGGCCAAACTTCGCCGTTAGCATAGAGGAGACAAAGGGAAGAGAAGAGAAGAGAGGAGAGGAAGGATGGATCAAGTGGTGGTCTAGGCCAGGTGCACAAATGGGCGGCTGTGGAGGAGAAAGGAGACGAAGTGGTGTCGCTCAAGCCTTATTGAGGACAGAACCATTGCCCATGGTAGAAAACTTAACTATTTGCCATTTTTTCGTTTGGCAATTATCCAAGTACTTCTCTTAAGTTTACACATACTAATTTACCATTGGAGAGAGAAGAAATCTTAATTTTATACCATTTTTTGTCCACGTAGCAGAATAATCCGATTGCCAGCATGGATGATGGATGGTGTGAATTATCAATTTTGCCCTCAAGTGGACCCCACGTGTCAGCCTCTTCCCTCATCCTCCATCTCTTTTCTCTCTCTGTTTACTGCCTGCGCGGTCGCCAAATCCACCGCCATATCAGCCTTGGATGCCGCCGCCACCATGTATATCAGTGACTCCCTGCGCTGCTGCACAGCCCCGCCAGCCCACGCACACAAGAAACCTCACGGAAAGCAAAGCAGCAAGCAAGCGGGCGCTTCTGCCTCTACCAAGAGCAAGAATGTAACGCCCCGATTTTCGTTCGGGATTAAAAATCATTTAATAATGCATTTCCTAGAAATTAAATAAAAAGTTAAGCAATTTATCCAAGTGAATTATTGGGAGAATTAAAATTTTCCCTTTAAAAATCATTGGTCGGGAATATTTTGTAATATTCTTTGTGCCCTAAAATACTCTCTGAAATTTCCCGCGAATTTTCGGAGCACAAGAAGTAATTATAATAATACAAAGTTCATTTAAACCAATTAAATTAAATGTAAAACAAATAAAATCCCTCCCCTCTCCCCTTGGGCCCGGCCCAATCCCCCTCCCCTCTTCTCTCTATCTGGGCCGGCCTCCTGCCTCCCATCCGCTCGGCCTGCTTGCTCTCTCCCTTGAAAAATCTACATAACCCCCCCCCCCTCGCCCTTCCTCTCTCCCTTAGGCCGACAAGTGGGACCGCGGGACCCACTTGTCAGGCCCATCCCCTTCCTCACGCCGGTCACAACCGCCGCCATGGCCGCCCCGTGCTCCCCACGTCGCCGCCTTCCTCGCGCGGTTCCCTCTCCCGCGCATGCGTGGGCGCGGTCGCCGCCCACGTCCGCGCCGTTTCCCCCACGCACCGCAAAAACCGTTGCCATCCCGAGCTCCACTTCGCCTTCCCACATCGCCGGCCGATCCCGCCTCTCCCGGGCACGATCTCCATCCCCGAGCCCTATATAAAGCACCCTCGTGCTCCCCTCTTTCGTTTCCCCCTCCACCCCGAGCTCCCTGCGCTTTTCCCCGCTCTCCCCACGCCGGTCCCCATCGCCGCCGCTCGCCGGCGTTCTCCAGCCACGTGCTTCAGCCGCCGCCGCCATCTCCGCGCTGCGCCGCCGCCACCGCCAGCTTTGCCGCCGCCCGGGCAAGCTCGGCCACCGCTCCATTTCCCCTCTCCACCTCCGTAGCGCCGTAGCCACGCGAACCACCTCTCTCCACCGCCGCCGCCGACTCCAGCCGCGTCGCGCCACCGCTTCAGTCGACGCCGACCCGTGCCGTTGCCTCCCTCAGCTCCGCAAGGATGAGGAGGACCTCGGCTGCTGCCCCTCTTCGCCGGAAATCCGCCGGAGCTCCTTCTTCCTCGGTCGCCGGTGAGATCCTTCTCATATTGTCGCGGTCGGCCGTCGTTACCGGTCACCACGCACCAGTCCTCCCCTCTTTAACCCCTCCTTTATCTCCCTCAGATCGAGGCTGAGCCCGTCCGCCCCATCCCGAGCGACGCCCGTCGCCGGAGCTCCGTCGCGTCGTCTTCCTGAGGAGCCCCGCCGCCACCGTTCCTTGCCGTCGGCCGCCCCTTCGCCGTCGTGCCTCTCGGTGAGCACTCCCCTCCCTCTCCCTTTTCCTCCCCTTCGTCGGCCGCCTCCCGGGCGTCCTCGCGACGCGCTGCCGCCGCCGGTGGCCGTCCGACCGGGTCGCTGCCGCCGCGCTCCGCTCTCCGTGCCAGCGCCGTTGCCGGTGGTGCCGGGCAGCCGGTTGCTGCCTCCCCCTTGCCGCGCCGCGCCGCTGCTCTCTCGCGTGCGCCGCTTTCGCCCGCGTGAGCTGTCGCCGGCCGTCGCCGCGGGTGGCCGCGCCGCCGCGCGCCGTCGTTCGTCCAGCCGGCTTTGAGCCGTGCCTTGCCCCAGCCGCGCCACCCATGGCCGTTGGATAGGCTTTGGGCCAATCCAGGGCGTCGGTCCCGTGGACCACTTCCGTGGTCCGGGTCCACGGTGCCGCCTCGGCCGCGATGGATTGAGTCCACCGTGTGCTTGCCCCTTGTGCCGCTGACGAGTGGGGCCCGCCTGTCGGTGCCGGCCCTTTGCTGACGTTACCACAGCCTTTTCCTTTGAGAAAATAAATAATAATTGCGCAATAATTCGTGAATAATTATAGAAATTCATTTAAATGGCTTAAAACTTATAAAATTCATATCTAATTCATTCGAACTCCGAATTGAGCCGTTCAACTTGCAAAATTCATCTAAAATTGAGCTCTACATGATTGTTTACTTTTTATGTACTGTTTGCTTGGTCTTTATTAGAGTTTTTCCTCGTTTTGCGTGCCAGCGTGTAGAATCCGTCGTTTCGGATGTTCGCGGTCGCAAGGATAAGAGTTCGGAAGATTGTTTGAAGAAGCAAGGCAAGTCACACATTCCCCTTGAGCATGTTGATCCCAATTTATAAATATTTTACCGTTTACAAATAAATATGCATGTTTTGTTAATTACATGGGATTCGGGTATTACCTATCTGCTCGCTTGTGCCATGTTTACTTGATATCTGCCCTTTGTCAACCGTGGGTAATAAATCGACTAGCTCATGTTACTTATGTGACCTAGCTAGAACTATATGCTTAGCCCTGCTTAAATAACACTAGCTCAGTTGATGGGATAATTACAATATTAGACCTTTTTAGTATCAGAATGAGCTGCGTGCTCGAGACACCTGGCCATGCTTCATGGTCGTAATTATCCAACTAAAATGCGACTACATGCTGGGCTGTGGGTGCATGGTTTCGCTAGTCGCACCCATGGCAATTAAGGACCGGTTCGCGGGATGCCCTGGAAGAACTTATCGTACTTACCACAAGCCAGCGTGGGCAACGGCTGGGCTTGTAGTGTAGCTTTTCTCTAGCCGACGTACCCAGGCGAGGGTGGGCGTGATGGAGTTGGGTCGGCCGGGGTGTCCGGTTGATCGGCTTCTAGATTCACCGCGGCACGAAAGGGGGGCTGCCCGTTGCCTGCTGGGGACGGGGGCGAACCTTAAGGTGTGGTGCGATCGGTTAGAGGGGGTTATGCGAAGGGTCCTGTCACGGCCTCTTTCCGGTATGTCGTGGTGGCATGTCGGCGCACGGAAACGTGTCGTGGGGCTGTGTCTTGTGGGTGTACAGTTGTACACCTCTGATCAGAGTAAAACTATTCGAATAGCCGTGCCCGCGGTTATGGGCGGTCGACCAGATTCACCGTGATTAGTCCCACCTTAATAAATCGACTCAATGCACTGAAGTTCAGGTGGGTTGGTTGGGCCTGTTCAACGTGGTGTAGCGTTGATCAGTGGAGATTTAATGTTACTTTAATTACTCAACAGCTTTACTGTTTTGCTCAATAAAATGTTTTACAACCGCCTTTATGCAAATAGCCACAAACCGTCATTGTATCCCTTTGCACGTCTGCATCATTGGTGTGGCTTGCTGAGTACGGTGGTTGTACTCAGCCTTGCTATTATTCCCCCTTTTCAGAAGTGTAGTGCTTCTGAGCTGAAGACGAAGTTAGAAGACCAAGGCTCAGACCCCAGTTGAGTTTTTCCTGTGGAGTGGAGCTGAAGTCTCGCTAGGATCGCCTTTTTCCGCTGCTGTCGTTCTGTTTCGGTGTGAGGACTAAGTGCCTCTTCTGTAAGTATTTTACGCTTTATTTACGTTTGGAACTGTATATTACTTGTCGTTTTGTGTACCCTGGCTGGTCCTGGACAGGGATTTAATACACAAAATAGTCTGGAAATTTGGGCTAAATTTCTGGGCGTGACAAAGAAGCAGGATGCAGATTGTTGTGTAACATGGCCAAGCTAAGCTAAATGTGGAGGAGCAAAGCATATGCTCTAGTCTCTCTATTGCTTGATGAGAAGTATAAAGCTGAAAAGATCGAAGATGTCCCCTTGTGATAATGAGAAACTTGAAAAAGGGATAGTGCGTGGCCTCGTGCTCGCTGCATGTGCACCGTGGAGCGGAGCCTCGCGGCGCCTGTTGTTGGTGCGCAAGGACGGGGACGAGGCGACCACGGCGGTGGAGGAGAAGAACGTGGCAGTCTTGTGCGCCCTAACCGGGCTGCGAGGTGGAGTGGTGTGTGTGATGTTATTATGCCTACTATGGATATAACTATTGTTCACATCATGGATCAACAAGAAGATATCAAGATAAGTCGTTCAAGTGTTGAAATCTGATCCGGCAACCTGCTACATTGTTTGTCTTCAAACTGCTGCCAAATATGCATACGAGCTTTGTTTTGGGTTCATCAATACTCGATGAAAAGCTCTTGGACTCCTCTTTCCAACAGTTCTAGTCTCATCTCCAAACTCCATCTTAGTCGGCCGCAATAAAAAAACAAGGAGTTGTGTTAATATAATGGGCATATGGGCTTGTAATTTTATCTGGGACCTAGGGTAAAGTAGGGTGCGCCCCAATCTAGTGGAGCATGATCCTAGGGACCCTTAGCTCATCCTCGCACCTCCATAAATAGCTAGGCACCCCTTCAGAGTTTCTTGGGTTTTGTGTAGATTAAAGTTTAGACATTGTTACTTTACCTTACAGTTACGTGTGCCGGCTAGACCATCAAAGTACTCGTCTCTGAAACCCCAACTTATCCTGGACTTTAATTCCTATTTGCAATTCAGGTTGCTTTTATCTTGTTCTTATTTGTTTCTTCGATTTTGCTTGCAAAAATAAGGTTGTTCTGTATCAGCCAGATCAACAACCCACGAAGAAGTGTATCGAAGCTAAGGCACAACACAACATCATCTCGTACGATTGTAGTCGGGTTGACAACTTCTCTCACAAATCATAGTTATCTCAATTCACCAAAAATCGGGTCAATCAAAGCCGTGAGCATAGCGAGTGGAGCTTAAGGAAGGTCGAGGCTCTTCAGAGGACAAGCAACGTGAGCGCGGGGGTGCCCTCTAAACACAACCACATGGAGGAGCAGGAGCGTGTTGCCCCTTACGGTGGCGACGGCTTCCAGGTCCACGAGGAGTGCCTTCACAAGCCAACTCTCGGCATCACCGGTGGCCGTGAGGTTGGGAAGAAGGTGGTGATTAGTTTGGTGGCAAGGTCTCCGCCTCTGGCGATGCCATCGTGTGCGTCGGTGGTGGGTTTGGCGATGACACTGGCCATCTAGTTTGTCTTGTCACATAGACAAAAGCGGCATACAATTAAGAATCCTTTTTCTCCCATTACTAGTAAGTAGAAACCTAAAAATAGTACTCCCTCCGTTTCACAATGTAAATCATTCTAGCATTTCTCACATTCATATTGATGTTAATGAATCTAGACATATATATCTATCTAGATTCATTAACATCAATATAAATGTAGGAAATGCTAGAATGACTTACATTGTGAAACGGGGGAAGTATTTGGATAATTGCCAAACGTAAAAGTGGTAAATAGTTAAATTTCCTACACACGCCGCTCAGGAAAGAGGATGGAGAAGAGATGAGATGGATGCTTGAGCTCGGTGTCACCGTCGCCGCAGCTCGGAAGGAGACGATGTCACAAACTCACAAATTCCTCGGTGTTATTTTTTAGCATTTTCATTTGGACTTGCGGGGAGCTCTTAGGGCAATAGCAATGCAAGGCATGCATAGAGTATCTTTAGCCCGGCTGAAGCTGTCAAATCGGCCCAAGGCCATCAACTCACACAGTACTTGTTACCTTTTTAGTGTGTCTCTAGTGTCCATTCCTGCTGTACTGAAGTGAGACGCAGCGTCTCCATGTGAAAGATCGAGGAACTCAGTAGGGGCGCGCAAGCAGTCGACACGTCGGCGCGAGTCCGAGGTAAGGCAACTCGCCACGTAATGCATTGCGAAGGGCCTTTGTGGGCTTGGGATTACAGTCACGTGCGGCCCATAGGCCTTAACTGACTGACAGCGATTCTCTTGCGGCCCATGTAATATGGCCCGAACAGGATCGCGACTGATTGCAGGCCAGACAGTCCAGCCCAGCCCAGGACACTTTACGGCTGTTTTCCGTGACGACAGCTGCATTTTGTCTCCATCCATGGCTACTCCATCCTGCCTAGCTTGAATGCTGGACCGATCAGGTGAGGGGAGGAACCAGTTGAAGGCCAGTGGCTTGGCGTTGGCGTTGGCATTGGCATTGGCATTGGCAACTACTGACTGCATCAACACTCTACCAAGAAACAGCTTTGCCATGGGCATGTTTGGTGCACCTATTTGGGTTGACGCCCATAGGGTGTTCGACGAAATGCCTCTGCGACAGGAGCCTTTGCGCGTCCAGATTCAGTGTATGGGATTCCGCCGGCAATCAAGTTATGTGTGTGCTAGATTGCTAATACTCTCTACTTGCATCAGCAACTGACTCTAGCTGTAGTTGTACAAAAATCTCAAACTGCAGAGTGGGGACTGCGCTTATTCTGGGAGAAGCAGCAGAACGGCCGGTGCACAGATACTGATGTGATCTGTGCCTGCAGCGATGTTCAGAGAACTAGACAGCTCCGATTAACAGCATTGCTTGGACAGAATCTTAGGTCAGCCCCTTTCTTTTCGTTTAAACACTTTAATCAACCAGAGGCCTGTGATTTTCTTTGTTTGGTCTATGCTCATTGTTAAAAGATATAAGGAGTTGGGTTGTCTTCAATCACACATATCGATTCAGGCAATGAGCCAATTTTGTGATCTCGACAGAATATGGTATTCAGGAAAATAGGAATAAAATTGTTCATTGCCACTGGATGGTGTTACAACTTACAACAACGTTTAGTTCTGGATATTTTGTTTTTTCTTCTGGGGTCCTTTATATGCAATTCTTTTTTTTTTGTGTGTGTGCTTTTAAAGCGTAGTACCTAATATACTTGCCATAAAAAATGATCTCTATCTTTTTAAAAAATAGTGGGCTGGCTGGTTCAGAAACAAAAACACATGAATTGTTTTAAGTAAAATTTTCAACTAAAAAGTTGTCTCGCTGCTAGCCTTACACTTAATTTAAGGATCTTATATTGTTAGGCACTGTTCTTGGTACAATTGCATAGCAATGATATCATTTAGGCATAATTACCATGAAAGGAGGTTTGACCATTAGGAAAACAAAATATTTCATTCATACATGTTTGCATCCACAAGTAACTGAAGCAACTCTGTCCTCTCTCTGAACATGCTGAGAGGAGAGAGAGAGAGAGTAAATATTAAAACATCTTAATAGCTAATAGTAGTGTTTTAATAAATAAGTAAGATAATCAAAGCTTCACCAGCCTTTCCATCTAGGATGTGCACAACCATTATTTTCGCTATCAATAGTGTACATGGAAGCAAGATAATTATTCTGTTGAAATACCACTGATCTGGTCAAATTTGAACTCTTGCACGTCACCCAAAATACTTTCAAGTAATCTTGTCACTTGGGGCATGTCAGGTTCTACTAGACCTTCTAGCACCTGAACCACGTCACCCATTGTCGGTCGATTAAAGTCTTCATCTTGAATGCACCAACATGCAACCTTGCAAGCTCTTTCAACCTCCTCCATGTTGATATCACCTTTTAATTGGTGATCGAGCAAACTCCGCACATCTCCCTTTAAAAGATTACGCGCAGCTTGCACAGGAAAATAAACAGTCTGATCACCACTGCTTTTACATTCATTGAGTGTGTTCCGTCTTCCTGATATGATTTCCAACAATACCATTCCATAACTATAGACATCAACCTTTTGTGTAATTGCTAATCCACTAATCCATTCAGGTGCAAGATACCCTATGGTTCCCCTCATTGTTGTTAGAACTCGACTGAAGTCCCTTGCTAGCAGTTTTGCCATTCCAAAGTCTGCAACCTTAGGAACAAACGACGCATCAAGTAGTATGTTTTCTGGCTTAATATCACAGTGTATGATACAGTCATGGCAACTCTCATGCAAGTAGGACAATCCTTTAGCAACCCCTACGGCTATCTGGTACCTTGTACTCCAATTCAGAATTGTACCATTGCTGCAAAACAAATGAGCATCAATTGTACCATTGCTGCAAAACAAATGAGCATCAAGAGACCGATTTACCATATGTTCATAAACAAGCATCCTTCTATCACCTTCACAACAGAAGCCAATTAGTTTAACTAAGTTCACATGTTGGATCATCCCAATTGTACTGACCTCAGCCCTGAACTGTTTCTCCCCTTGGCGTGCACCATCAAGCATCTTCACTGCTATAGTAGTTGAGTTGCTCAGAATTCCTTTGAATACAGAACCAAAACCTCCTCCACCTAGCTTCTCGGAGAAATTTTTGGTTGCACACTGCAAATGAGCATACCTGAAAGCAACAATCCCAGCACCTTCTTTAATTTTATTAATTGGATAATCACGTGACCTCCTTTTGATCCAAATCATCAATAGCAGGAGGAAGGCTAAGAAACTGAAAGCAGAAACAGATGCACCAACAACAGCAGCTATTATTTTCTCTCTTCTATTATGTCCCCAACTTGGCAACTCTGCATCAGCAAGACGGAGGTAAAGAATCTCTTCATTTGTATTGCTAGTGCCATTATATTGCTTTACATTAATAAGTTGTTCATGCCATACTGAGCAACCACTTCTGCCGTAGGAATATGCGGTGCAAGAGCAGTTTCTCAGACAAACCTGCATGCATTCGTGTGCACTTGCAACAGTTTCCATACTGATACTTTGGGCATCATAGGGCAATCTAACACTAGGTACGGGAAAGAACTTATCAGTTAAACCTGTTGTGCTTTTGTTACTGCTGCAGCCCAGTGGAATATTTCTTGTGCAGCCTTCCCGTCTGTCATCAAGTTCCCAGTCCCTTGGTGACTTCACAGAGAAGCCCTTCATGCAGTTGCACAATGTAAGTGCATTATCGTTGCAGATTGTGTAAGGTCCACAAACAGAGGAAACATCGCATGAAGCCTTGGGTTTGATGAACACCGTTTCCCAATCTTGTAATTCTTCAACCCAGAGAAGCTGCTTTGTAAGGCCAGATACATCAATTAAGCAGATTGTAATTACTGTTTTATCAAATGGAGTGTAAGTAAAGTACTCCTCTTCATCGTTGTCAATGAATTGGGAGTCAAATAAAACATTGCTTGACATCTCCGGCACTGAGTTGAAGTATCTTCCGTTCCACTCCCCAGTGGAAAAGTACACAGTGGACGAGTTGCAAAGCTTATCATAGTATTGCCTAGAACCAGAGGGGTCTAACTCCATGCAATATAAGCCTAGAGCTGGGTCCTCGGAATTCTTCTTTGAAGTAAAACTATATTTCTGACCAGTAATCTTGTTCCGACCAATCTTCGCTTCAGGGAGGAAGACATCTGTTGGGTGATCAAAGCTCTGCCACCACACATTGGATGGGTTCGAGGCATCTCGTATGACAAGGTTTCCATTGTCTAACAGCACTACACTATTGTTCCTGCTGGTTTTTGGTCTATTCTCAATTTGGCTAGACCAAATCATTGACTTGGCCACCTTGTTTAAGATGACAAGAATGCCATCTCTTGAGACTCTGAGTTCTGACTGTTTAAAGATGGGGTCAGTTATTGGCTTATCTCTATTAGCAACCCACACAGTTGTGAACTTTGGGATATTGTTGAACCATATTCCTAGGTACCAGTTGGGCAAGGTGGTGTTGTCTGATGACTTACTGCTGCCTGTTTGGAAGAAGCTGAGCGCAAACTTGCCGTTGCTTGAGATGAGCTTGTTTCCACCGGTGAGCACTTGGCCTGCCATGAGAGTACTGCCATTATTTGTGGCAGAGCATGCAGGGAAATTGCACTGTAGGGAGAAGAGAAGCCCAAACAAGATCAAAACAGGAAGCATAGCAGCTGATGTTTGTGTCTGTGAGAGAGATAGAGATAACAATTGGTGTAATATAAAGGATTGATATATACAAGCTGTTGTGGTGGTGTTTCGGCATCTGGGATGAAGAACAACAAATATAGAGGGTCTCAGGGTGTGACTATTATAGAAGCATAGAACAAATAACACAATGGCAGCTTGCATGTGTTAAGTGGTTTGAATAACGGGCAGCGTGGACTATCTGGTTACTGGCATGATTCTTTTGCCGGTCAAGCTTTGTTCTGGACTCAATTCTCCCATTCAGTCATTCGGTCTTGATGCGGGAGGGAACCGATTTCTGGTCAGAATTACTCTATACATTTGTTTTCACTTGTTGTCTATGACATCAGTATAGTCTTCAATGCGGATGTTTGATCACTTGCTTTTTCTAATCATGTATTTATAAAAATTGATACAATGAAACTGCATCAAATTGTTGCTCATAATCCACTGATGACATTTCTAAATATCAAATCGTAATTTCTATTTTATATTGGATAGACAATACTTATTTATTATGCTCAGGTGCACAGAGAGGAGTAGAAGCATCTTGGTTATAGCGCATGACTTGATTGAGAGTTGTGCTGAAGTCAAAGACAAGCAACCTTTGTTCGTTGCTTCATCACTAGAGGTTCTAGAAAAGTTATTGGAGTACACTGTTTAGCATTTGATAAAGGGGTGCCTAAGATACCAAAAGGTAATACGATATTACTTAGTGGGTTTATTTCCATTGATGCAGAACAGAAGACTGAATGATGGAAAGCCCCTTCTGCTGACCGTTTGAAAATATATGTTCATGGCACATTTACTGGATATTTTGGAAATCCAATGATGCTTGGAAAAACAGGTCGGTTCTTGAGGCAATAACCAATGATGCTTGGATTGAAGACATCCACGGAGGGGTGACAATACAGCTGCTTCAGGAATATATATGCGTATAGGAAGTGCTCCACAACGCAGGAGAGGTGATCCATGAAGGGGCTGAGGACATAATCCTCTGGAGGTGGTCGGCCAGTGGCTTGTATACGGCAAAATCAGCATATGTCATGCGGTTCATGGGCAAAACGTTTTCAGATTCTGCTGAGCTTGTATGGGAAACTTGGGCACTGGGGAAACACAAATTCTTCGCGTGGCTGCTGGCACAAAATAGAATATGGACGGCAGATCGTTTGCAATGCAGGGGCTGGCCAAATAACTATTTCTGCCAACTCTGTTTTAGAAATCTCGAAACGGTACAGCACCTCTTCATGGAGTGCCCCTTCATGCAGCAGGTATGGCGGGACATTGGTCGCAAATTCAGACCGCAACGTTTCCTACATGTGACCACAGACAACACTCTCCTCAATTGGTGGCGCGAGCAAACAGATGAGGCAGAAAAGTTGCAATAGAAAGGGCTACGTTCAACAGTCTTGACCACGCTTTGGGAGATTTGGATGGAAAGGAACAATCGCATCTTCAGAGGGAAAGAATCTACACCATTGGCACTTGCTAGCAAGATCATAGATGAGCTTCGTTTGTGGGAAATGGCAGGTGCCAAGGGAGTGAAGTGTATTATGTTAAGAGATTAGGCTTTTGTTTTTCTTAGGGAGTGCAGGCAGGAATAATTCCTCCGGGAACGTCTCCCCTGCCTTCTGTTCTGTACAGTTTCTCTCTCTTCTTCTATAATATAAAACCAGCTTGCTGAGTTCTTTCAAAAAAAAATTTTTGGAAATCCAGACGTTTAAATTTTCTGCTCCTTTCCTGAAGCGTCTGTCTGGAGGTACCAAATTTTTTTGGCACGTCAAAGCCTCACAAGGACGTTCAGGAGGTATAATGATGGGCATCAACTTGGCCATTTTTTGATATGTATACACACACACAGGCTCCATGGATGAAGTGGTTTATTATGTCGAATTTCATTCGAGAAACAAGGAAAATTTTACAATGGGTTCTCGTCGTTGTATGGAGCTGCCCAATCTCAATTTAAAGAGGTAATTTTATCGGAGCTAGCCCCATAAGTGCAGTAGAGAATCATTATCAATTATTGTGTTTGTGGGTTGGAATTTTAACATATTTCATTCACTTGGATGAGAAAAATATGGAAATATTATAGCAATCTGGACTTGAGAGAGAAATTGACCTCTCACGGAGAAAAGTTTTCTTTGGCAAACAACTTGGAATAACCAACTTTTGAAAAACTTTTTTTAGGACATTTTAAAAAAACTCAAAAGTTGGAGTATAGACTGGGAGCTAAAATTTCCATCAACCATTTAACCTCAGCAAATGCATTGGATAGGAGCCTTTCAGACCAGACCCCTTTACTACTTCATAACGGTGCTACCTGTCATGTGGGGCGCCACTACCACCGCAGGAGCAGGTCGGAGGCACAGTTGCAGCAAGCAGCATGAGTCAAGGGTGCAAACTTAGAACGAATCATGCAAGGAAAGTATTAATTAGGAGGAAATAAATGTCATTTCCTTGTATTAGAGGCCAAGTGCCTATGAGGCATGTAATCAGCAACTTTTGAAGACAAGCAATTTGAGATCAAAATTCCTAATCTCCCTCCTTCCCTAACCTCCCTCTGTTCACCATTGAGCGTGCAGGGAAGAACCAGCCACCGCTCCTGATCCTAGCTACAAACTCCGTAGCCACGGTCCGGCTATCCTCGGCGTCAACGCACTTGACACTACCTCACATCCAACAAACCTTCCTATGTTCAGATTTGAATTTGGATGGCTGGGGAGGGATGTTTTTTTTTTAAATGGTGGCAAAGTAATGGATTAGCATGCCAAGAACACCAATGGAGCGTTGGAGCAACAAAATTTGCCACCTCCGGCAACTTTTACATGGCTGGGCTAGGCAGACAAGTGGAACATACAAAAAAGAAGACTTCAATTTTAAAGTGCTTGATGAGCTTGATAAGAAAGCGGAGCGGTTTTTGCTCTCTGTAATAGAAGTGGAATCCCTGAAACAAGCAAAAGCAGGCTTGGTTAAACTGTACTGATTTTTAAGTGCAGTTTTCACTGTCCGCAATAGAAGTGAAGTTTCTGAACACTACAATAAATATACCTTGTAGAGACATTTTCCTAATACTATAAAGACATTTTTAAAATACCTTTACAGTGTTATGGTGACATTTTGAAAAGTGTCGCATAAGTGCCTTTTGGTGAATTGTCTCTACGAACTAAGAGGCATTTTATAAAATCTCTCTATGCAAATAGAGGCACTTTGTAAAGGCATTAAATTGTGCAGCAACTATAGCAAATCAATATGAAAAAAAAGAAAAATATTATCCTTTACCAATCCTTGAAACTCATGACGTCTTGGGTTGACCATTTTTATCTTCAATGCACTAACCATCTCAACCTCATATAATTACATATAAATATGTGATTCGTGTTACTTATATCTAGTTACTTAAGAAAATGCCTTTACATATTAGGCAAATTTTAAAGTGCCAAAAAGATGTCTCTACAAGATAAATTTAACAAAGTATGTTAAAATTGTCTCTAAAGTGTATCTAGAGTAAAAATATTTTAGGCGATTTTGAAAGTGCCTCTAAAAATTGTCTCTAGACTATAGAGCTTCAAAATTTAGAGGCAATTTGAAAATTGCCTCTACAAAAGAGCCTCTACATAATGTTTTTATTGTAGTGGAACGAGGAGCTTTGTTGGTACTAACAAAACAAAAATGACCTGTTTGTAGAAGATAGTACTATCACCTCATTGCAAATGGGAAGCATAGAAAACATTGTATTCTCCAGCTAAGACAAAGTGATGGTGTAATTAATGATGAAGGATAACTTTGGACATATATTACCAACTATTATGGAGACATTTTTGGCCCTCCCAAACAAAGATATTTTAAAATTTGATTCCAACATTATGGAGAGCCCTAGCCCCAACACCCACCACCGGCGACTGCGACCCCCACCGTCGCCGCCACCTATCGAGAGCCCTCCAGCAAACCTCTCGTTCCCAACGCTTGAAGTCTTCCAACCGACCTCTCCGACGCGACCGCCCGCTGACGCAACACTCTCTTTCCGCCATGGTAAGCAAGCCATCTCGTTCCCTAAGTCACCAGATCTGAGTTCACACACTCTCTCTCGGCTTGCAGTAAGGTCCAAGCAGCCGGGTTCCTTGTGTGCGAAGAGTTTCAAGGCGGCGTTGATCTCTTCTCCCTCTGATACTCTTAATGTCACGGATGGGAGCTCTCGTCCAGTTTTGTCAAACTCAAGTACTGCCCTTGCCGTGCGTGAACACTTGAGTGTTAACTGCCTGCTTGGGAATCCGGAGAAGAGTAGAGCCCCGGTGCACGCAAGATTAAATTGGCCCTGCAAGGTGCTGAGCGGCACATCCTCTCAGATGTAATGCATCGGGAACGGTTCTTAAGAGCGGTAGGTTCCTTTCAAATCCATCGCATCCTCCAGCTACAGCAACAAATCACTCCGGTTCAGAGCATTGGAGGGAAGTAAAGGCTAAATATTGGTGGAGAAAACAGCAATCCTGCATTCAAAACAAGGAGGAGGTCGAGCAAAGGAGAGCTCGGTTTCTTAAACACATGGAGGGGAAATGCTTCAGATGCCTTCAAACAGATCACAAAGTTGCTTCTTGCAGGAACCCTCTTAGATGTTGGTCTTGTAGAAAGATTGGACATGAAGCCCTTAATTGCCCGACTAGGGGAGAAGGCCATAAATCCCGAGCTACCCACCCGCCTATTTTACCCAGCCCGGTAGACTTCCCACCACTCGTTACAAGCGCTTCCATAAGCCTCAAGCCCACAGCGCCTTCCTCCTCAACGATGTCGGCCATGGACGAGCTGTTGGCTCATCGCCAGGAGTCCACGGTCATCATCATGTCCTCCATGGGGGAAATCGAGCGCAACAGGCTGCACTATGCAGCGTGCTCCCTGGTTGCTTGGCCAGTGCATGGGAAGCCGGTGGAGGAGGGGGTCTTTGCCGATGACCTCCGCTGTGCTTGCCGGATCCATCGGCGGGATGTGCAAGTCACTCACTATCATCCGAAACATTTCTTCGTCACCTTCTCGCGCGTGGTCGTCCTCACTTCACCAAGGCTAGACTGCCCTTCGAGGAGGTCCTACCATCTCCGTGCGTGGGATGACCGTCGCGAGGGCCACCACATCTTCTATCGCTACCGGGCGAAGCTTTGCATTGAGGGCATCCCCATGCATGCCCGGACTGATGCGGCAGCAGAGAACCTGATTGGCCCAAAGTGTGCTGTGCACTACATCGAGGAGTACTCAAGGGGGGGCAACTACAACCGCACGCATGATCTCAGGGTTTATACCAATGACCTAGGCTTATCCCCAAAATGGCTTGGTTCGGGTTGCCTAACCCGAACATGGAGCTAGTCCCCCCGAACATGCCACTGCCAGAGATTGACCCACTCCACAATCCACCGCCGTCATGTGTGGGCACAGCGGCTCCGCTTGCGGCAGTGTAGGTGGCACCACGAATGCACCATCAGAGGAAAGCAACTGGGGAGGAAGAGGAGACAGGAGGGCTACTTGATTCTTATCGTGTGGCAGCCAAGGATCGGCACCATAGCGGTGTCATGGACAATGACGGGCAGCAAGGTACATGTTGGTGTAGGTCGACTCGCTTTCGTCCAGCGCTCCCAGCTGCGGCGTTGGCTGCAAGGCATGCTTATGGATCGTCCTAGGTTCATGGTTTGTCCATGGTGCTTGTCGGCTCCTCTTCCAATTCCAGGCTCGGCCAAAATCCGACTCTTGCGCTGCCCCGCGAGAGGTAGAATGGGGCACTGGGAATGAGGGTGACCAAAGGGGTAGCAAGTGGAGGAGCGTGGGACAAGAAACTGAAGAAAAGAAGCTCAGGCAGCCAGCTCTAGCTTTCATAGGCGGCAGGCGGTCGTTCTTGCCGTGAAGGGCCAAGGGGCGATCTTGAGTTGGTCACACGGAGGCTGTCACCACCATTAAGGCGGTGTCCTTGCCCTCCCCTAATCCCTCTATGATGTGCGGTTTTGGGGCGTGGAAGACTAGGGATAAAGCTGGTCATAGGATGGGCGAAAGGCATCGGTGCTGCGTGTGGCAGCGACGGAGGGCTGGCTTGATGGCAGGGCCACGGTCACTGTGCGTGGCTGGAGTAGCTGACACGGGTGGCAAGCGAGTGGGCATCAGTTTGCTGAAAAGGGGCAAGGGGGGAGAGAGTGATGTGGTGTATTGGGACGACGTGGTGCTCCCATCATTGTCGCTATGCAGTAGTGTCGTGAAGGCCGGGACTGATAATGCAACACTCAGGAGGGTAGGTGAGCGCAGGTGCATGGTGCTGTGGACAATGACAGCTTGGGCAATGTGGCTCCCGCGGCTAGGATTTGAGCTTCAGCACGGCAAACTCCAGCGAAGGCAGCGCACAACGGTTAGCACGGAGCTCGTCAATGACCTTGACGGCCACAGGAGTACTCTGGACTGCCAGATAGGCAACGAGCAGAGGAAATGTTGGACAGGCTCTATCGAGGCCAGTGGGGAAATGTGTCACGCCCAGAAATTCACTAGTAATTTCCGAACTTATTTGTGCATAAAATCCTCGTCCAGGAATCAGCCGAGGTACACAAACTGACAATTTAATATACAGAATCATCAATAATAGTGTTACATACTTTCAAAAGAAAAGAAAACTGCAGCGGAATTACGGTCTAGCGAAGCTCCGGCTCCACTCCCACAGGCAGCTCAACTGGGGTATAAGCCAAACGTCTTCTCCTTCTGGATCCTTTTTCTTCAACTGAGGTTGATTGATTATTGCAAGAATGAGCATATGACATACTCAACAAGCCACACAGCAAATATGCAAGTGCACAAGGATACCAAAGGATGGCATAATATAGGCTCATTTGCAAAAGCAGCATTTAGCAAAACATTTAAGAGGAGTAAAACAGTGGAGTAATTAATCAGAAATTTTAATCAACACTGAACAGCACACCCATGCTGCACAGGCCCAACCATCCTGAACAACCATACCCGGCTGTACAGATCTAACTCCAAACCAGGAGCTAAGCAAATTATTACCAGATATAACATCCATAATTATTGTGAGAGGTGTGAGACTAATCACGAAAAACATTGCTCAACCCGCCCATAACCGCGGGCACGGCTATTCGAATAGTTTTACTCTGGCCAGAGGTGTACCACTGTACCCACAAGACACAGCCTCCTCATCATGTCTACCATGCGTCGCGATACTGGAAAGTACCCGAATAGAGGCTGTGACAATACCCTTTGCACAACACAACTCACCACAGTGCACCATTCCTGGATCATAATCACCCCCTCTATAAATATAACCAGAGGCATGGACTCCCCAGCGACCCCCACGGACTTCTCGCCGCTTCTCAGTCTGGTGCCCCGCAATGAATCATGCTATACAGAAGGTAAAGCCGTTGCCCATGCTGGCTTGTGGTTGGTACGGTTAATGTTTCACAACAGTAGCTCGTGAACCGGTCCTTAATTGTCATGAGCACGACCTTCAAAACCATGTGCTCACAACCCACCATTGTCAAGTTTTAGTTATCAATTAATTATCATAACACGATTAACCATCGTGAGCTACGATTAAACCATCATTAAACAATGAGTCATAAGTTATCCCAATAGTGTGCTAATGTTTCTAAGCATGGCTAAGCAATCATATCTAATATCTAGCTGAACCAATATATAAAGCTCAACTAGTCAAGTTATAATAACCCAAGGTATCAAGGAATAAAGTAATCAATGCAAATTGGCCATAACAAAGGAATAGGTTCACACCACCCGGTGACATTCGAAAATAAATGCACAGTTGAAATAAATAGAGAATTTAAATATAGGATCAACATGCTCAAAGGATTGTGTTTAGGATCTGTGTGACTTGCCTTGCAATAATCGGTCTTCAATTAATCTTCTTGAATACTTCCGGTGCACTCACGAACCTTCGCAACGACGGAAACGACAAACTAACACGCAAAACGAAGAAAAAGACTAATAAAAACCAAATAAACAGTACATATAAAGTAAACAAACATGTAGATCCTGATTTTAGATGAATTTAGCAACTTGAACCACTCAAAACCGAGTTACGATGATTTAGTTATGAATTTCCGAAGATTTAATCTATTAGAAAAACAGGAAAAAGAAAAAAACGATGATGACGTCATGATGATGACCTCATCAATGGCCGAACCAAGATGGCGACCTCGCCGGAGATTGGATGGTCGGCTGCGACTTTGGAGGACAAGAACACGTAGAGGACGACGAGACGAACCCAACGGTACCCACCCTCGAACCAAACGACGAACGACGACGGCCGGCGACGAGGTCTAGCGGCGGCGCGGCTTCGGTCGACGGCGGCGACGGGGCTGCGGTGGTCGGCGGCTTCGGGGAGATAGCGGCCGGGCTTCTCCACCCTCCCGCGCACCTAACGGTGGTGACGGCGACCGGCGGCGACGGCGGAGGCGGCGGCGCGACGCGGATGGAGCTCGGCCGGCGACTACGGCGGGGTGGAGCACGTGGCGGCGGCGCTACGAGGCACGGGAGACCACGGGAGAGGGGGCAAACGAAAGAGGAGGACTAGGGGGTCCTATTTATAGCCTTGGATTGAAGAGATCGGACTCCTTCCGCAAGAAATCGATCCGGGAAATCAAAAACTCGGTTTTGGAGATAAACTCGAAAACGAGTTCGATTCGGATAAGATACTCAACGATTAGCTCCGATTTTTGGGGATAAAGATAGAGGAGGATAAGAGGAATATTTCCCCTCAACTAATTTTAGAAAAACACAAGGGGAAAGGTCAGATTTGGAGGAGAAAAACCGAGCCAAATCGGTCTCAGTTCGGCTGCTAGAGGTAGAAGATAAACAGTGTCGAGGGAGGCAAATTAGACTTTTCGTCTTGGGCTGGCTGAAAACAAAGCAAAGAAAGAAAGAGAAGGGGGAAGCTCGGCTGGGCCGACTTGGGCTGCACGGCCGTGCAGACAAAAGAGGGAGATGGGCTGGAAAGGGCCCAAGACTAGGAAGAGGATTATTATTACTTTTCCAATTAAATTAATCAATGAAATGATCTTTGAATTGTTAAAAATACTTCCTATGCTCAAATAATTCCAAGAAAAATCTTGAACATACTTGGACACCCAAAGTATTTAACAATATTAAAAACAGACCATTTAATGATTAATTTAATATGTGGGTAATTACTGAAATGCTCTTTGTATGATTAAAAATTAAGAATTGAGCTCCGAAACATCTGAGAAAATTTCAGAGAGTGTAATTAATCATGGAGAATTTAATCAAAATTAAATCCATCCATGCTTTATATTTAGGAAATTTTATTTCCCACATTTAACTTCACTTGTAAATTAATGAACATTTAATATAAATTCTAATAATAATTTATTAAATAATTTATAAATCCTGAAACAAAAATCAGGATGTGACAAAATGGCCCCGGTTGAAGGCCGCCTCAGTTCGGTAGCTTGCTAGGCCAGCTCGGCAGCAGTTGGGCTGGAAGCTGGTGTATTGGCAACTATTAACGACCAAATTTGGCAATATCAGTATTAGAGATGAAGATTGGATCGAAGTGAAATCGAAGATGAAGATCGTTTCGGAAACAGAGTAAGAATCGACTGGAGTCCAAATCGGCTACGACCAAGATCGGCTGAGTCCGAGTCAGACTGGGTGAGCTGATATAGCCGATTCCGACAATACGACTCGGTATACGTCATCGGGTTGAGTTGATATGCTTCAAGATGATTGCCATGCATGGATAGAGTCCTGAGAAGGCAATTGTATCTATTAATTAGGATATTTTATGTAATTTCCTCAGAGATATATTTGGGCAAAAGTCTGCCGCAAAGACTTATGGTATTTTAGAGTTTGTTAGGGATAAGAGTCGTGTCTGATATGGACATATTTTGTAATTCTCGGGTATAAATAGACCCCTAACCCCATGTAATCAAATTAACACACGTTCAATACAATCTCGGCGCATCGCCACCCTTTTTGCTTTCGTTTTGTTTCGACGAGTTCTTACTTTCGGGTTGAGCTGCATCGGTTTCGATCTTCAACAAGAGGTAAAACTTATTATGGCGGCTTGCGTTCTCGGGATTAGTGCTATCATCTTTATGATACTCTAATTTTGTTTATGTAATTCGTCGAGTTATCATATATCTTATATAATCTCCGGCAATATCGACATCTAACCTATAATCGGCTAACATCTGTCAGTAGAAGGCAGCCGATTAGGATAGATAGCGACGTTGGCTTAGATTATATATGATATCCACCACTCTATGAAACTTCCAACGGCTTGATTGTCTAGATATTGCCCTTCTTTTCATACTTATAGCTGCATCAGTTGAGTTTGATCTTATGAGTCATGATTAGAATCTCAATCTCTAGCCTGCTTCTTAGTTGCCGATTAGGGTAGTATCGGGGTTTCAGCCGATCTTACCTGATTTAACTGTATTTACCTTATATGCTTTGTTGATATGTTAAATCTGCCCTTTATGTTAAGATCTTGTTGCATTTAAGTATATAAGGCTTTTGTTTGATATATTCTACTCGCTTTGATATCTTAGTATAGGGTGGTATCGGAGTATTAGCCGATACATGCTAGATCTATCTGATCGGCTATGCTACGAATATATATATAATCTCATTATTAATATATATTTCGATCTAAGTGATTTATATTGTCTCGGCATGGCGACCGATCTATCCCAATCGCTTGATTTAAGTATATATCGATATAAGGATTATATATCGTTAATATCTACAGCCGATCGAGTAGATTTAGTTCTGTCTTATTTATTAATGCCTGCCGATCGGCTTAAAGATAAATGATATGTCATCGGCACCTAGCCGATCGGCTATCGTTTATGGATTTAACCGCGGTTTCTTTGTCTTTATTCTTGTTGATTGCAGGATCAAATCAACTGGCATGCTAGCATACCCGAAGGCGAGTTTTGGACCTGCACTGGAGTTAAGCAGATCTCCCAGGCCTCGTGTTTTCACATCAACAACAACTTGGTAGGTGGAAATTTCTAATCTTCCACTGAGTCACTGACTCCCAGGAGATCAACCTCTTAGTTGGTATTAACTTGGCCTTCTCAAGAACAATCAAATATACCTTCCATAGCATCGAGGATTCCCAGCCCTGTGAAATGGAGATGGCACATTTCCCTGATTCTGCTGGACCGTTGTTGTCCACATCGCTCACGTCGCCTTCACTAGCTTCTTTGGTGCATGTTGGTTGCAAAGATTGGTGGCTAGGACCTTTTAGGCTAATTGGCAATGCGGGTGCAAGGAGGAAGATGAATAATTGTCGCAAGCTTTGCCAAGAAGGAATGAAACGGAACGTTTATTTTTTATCCACTACCATGCAGAACCTATGAATAATTGTCGCAAGCTTTGCCAAGGAGGAATGAAACGGAACGTTTATGTTTTATCCACTACCATGCGGAACCTAGAGCAGAACACAGTGAAAAAGAATATCGAGCACCCTTCCCAAATATCCACAATTATTGCGAGAGAGAAACGGTACAACCATGAAAGTTGAGGCATCACATGTGAAAAAACCATTTTATAACCTCTATTCACAATATCAAGCAAAAGTACTCCGACACTTGGGTGAAGAATTTGGCATCTAACATGACTCACCTGTCGTGAGGTGCTCGAACCTCTGCCTTTTCAAGCTCACGATATTCGGAGATCCCCTAGTCAGGATAATCGGTATCTATGGTCAACTAGCACAAATATTGGCATATCACATGGTTTTATATGGAATTTTGAGTAGAGCTTGGAGTCTAATGACGTGTATGAAGATATGGGAATCTCTTCTACCTGATGTTCGATTTGAGCACCTTGAAAGTTTTGAAATAATTCCATCTAAGTTAAAGTCATATCACTGAACTTGGGAGAAAATAAAGGACCACTATATGGTAACCACCAGGACAACTATGAGCATGGAAATCGACTCGGATACGAAGATAGAGTCCTACCTGACTACAACAAGACATTATATTATATAGTACTATAAATATGTAACATGTACATCTTGATGGGGGAAGAAGAGCTTTAGGATTTACATTCTCACTGATTTGCTCATGCACGTAGATTCTTGCATATATATCAATGCAATCGACTAACATGATGCATGGCATTACACCCAACCCGAGGAGAGGACCTGAACCTGTATAAAATCCACATGTGCTCTTGTGTTTGACAGGTTACCAATCCTTGATAGGTATAATACACTAGTGTTTATGCTAAACAAGTGAGAGAACCATGCATGCGTATCTAATTAAAAATATAATTTTGTTCCACGTTTTGTAACAAGCAATATCATGTAATAACACTCTCACAATTATCATCTATTTCTCAATTGTAAACCCATTCCGAAGCACCTATTTATTTTAGTGTTGTTAACAGAGTAGAGACAGGGAACAACACCACAAGGGGACACAACCACAGAGCTAGGTGCCAGACCATCCAGAGATATAAATGTTTCAAGGAAAAATATTGGCTAAATATTTTCCTTGAGGCTCTCAACCTCTTCTTCTGAAACTTCCAACCAAAGCTTATCATTTTCACACTTCACGTAATCGTTTGCAGCCTGGATTTCTTACATGTCCCCTCTTAAGGTCTTCTGATTCCTTCATGATTTTGCCTATTACACCTATCTAGCTCCATCTTGAGCCTCTCAACCCTGGCTTCAAACAACCCATGTTTCTGCTTTTCTCTCAAAACCTCTAACTGGATCTTATCATTTTCACCCTTCATCATATTCTTGTTGGTCTGAATTTCCCCCACCTTCATGCTATGGTCTTCCAATACCTTCATGATTTCTACTTTCTCAGAATCAGATGCCTTTGCATTTGACCTCAACTAGTGCGCCCATCATGAGCCTCTCAATGACTGACCAAAGCCTATCATTTTCAATCAACGCCTTAACATAAGTAGACTCCAATTCCTGATTCTTCACTAGAGCTGCCTCGAGCCTAGACTCCAACGATGCTATCCTCCCATCCATATCTGCCTTTTGAACCCCAAGGACCCTCAGTTCCTCCACCTTATCCTTAATTTTCTTCTCTGCTACTTGTTGGTATGTATTAGCAGCATTTATGATCATTAAAATCGCCTTCCTCGCATCCTCCAAGTCATCCTCCTTTGCCTTAATTTGCTTCCTTGCTACTTCTTGGTACGTATCAGCAGCGTTCATTAACTACATGCTTGCCTTCCTCATGTTCACCAATTCCTCTTCCTTTGTCCTAATTTGCACCTCTGCTACGTGTTGGTACCTATCGGCAGCATTCATGAACAGCAGACCCACTGTCCTCGTGTCCTCCCTTTGCCTTACCAGCTCACTGGACAGTTTGGTGTTTTGGTGCTCCAGCTCCCACACCTGGTATTCTAGTGTGGAGATCCTTCTTGAGTACACATCTGCCGCCCACCTCTTCTCATTAGACAGCTAGGTGTTTTCGTACTCCAACCTCTTCACCCTTCTCTCTAGGTCATTCTTCTCATTAGATAGTGTAGTGTTTATGCGCTCCAACTCCTTCACCCTTTGGGTCAACACCAAGCCCCTGTAGTGAATGTTTTAGAGGGAGCATTAGAGAAGAGAGATGGGACCAAGCTATGTACGTGCAGGGGAATTGGATCATTTTCAAAGATATAAAATGATGTCTTGGTCCACTCGAATACCATGCCACGCCAATCAACCCAGCCAACGGCATGACTTGGAGGAGTAAGAATGACGACGAATTGCGGCTGCTGTTGTCACACACTCGTCGGAGGTCGAAGACACTTCACTGGTGGAGAAACCCTTTGTAGTCCCGGTTCGTAACCCCCCTTTAGTCCCGGTTTCCAAACCGGGAGTACCAATCCGGGACTAAAGATCGCTATCTTTAGTCCCGGGTGAAATAACCGGGAGTAAAGATCGATCTTTAGTCCCGGTTGGTAACACCAACCGGGACTAAAGATGGCTCAGCCACGTGGCCGGCTGAGCCATCTTTAGTCCCGGTTGGTGTTACCAACCGGGACTAAAGATCGAGCTGACCTTTTTTTTTTTTGCATGGCCCTGTTGCTGCATGGTTTATATATATATATATATATATAAACCATGCATATATATGTTTCAATACATATATATACATACATATATATATGTATATATATATATTATATTATATTATATGTATATACATGCATAATATATATGTATTTATACATATATATGTTATGCAAATGCATATGTATATAGATATATATATGACCAAAATATATTTACATTATAGAAAATGTGTACACATGCATATAGAAACATATGTAGTCATGTATTAATTACAATCCATTATATGTCCTAGCTAGCTACGATTTCGAAGTAGTAGTCGCTGCTAGCTCAGAAGATAAGGACCGGTGAATTGTGTTTCCGTCGTAGTAGAATTCACCCTTGGGATCAAGGATTTCTTCGTTGATGAATCCCATGAGTTGTTCTTGAACCGCTGCGATAAATTCCTTGTGTGTGGTCAGGTTATCCCTCATGCGAATAAACTATATGAATGTATGAAATTGATTAGTAATTAAACAAGAAATCGTTACGTAATGAAATTTTGAATTTATTTGTACGTACATCGAGCTCTCTTGTGGTGATGATTTGGTCTGCAAGGCAGTGGCAATACTCACACACGTAGTAGCCGCACAAGTTAGTTCCCTGCTTTTGTTTTGCGCACTACAAATAAATGACAAATTAACGGCGTGAGATCTAATTAATATACAGTTGTATGTATTAATTTGAGAAATATAAATGTAGAGCATGTGTACTCACAGGAAATTTGAACTTCCGCCTAAGTCTTTCTCTCCATTTGCCGCGGACCAAATGACGGAACCGATACCAAGCCCTACATGGAGTTTAAAGCTATGATTCGTAGTAGCATTTACCATAACAAGATTTTCTTAATTAACAGAGGAACTTATGACGGTACCTGTCTATAAGTTCGAAAACCTTGTCAAACGTAGACTCTTTTTTATCCATTGAGTCATATACGTTGACGGTGCAGGCCTCCAGGTCGAAGAGTAAAAGCACCCAGTGGAATCTGCAATGTGCGTGGGATGCATTACATATGAAACACTTAGCAAGTTCGTACGGGAATGAAATTTGGTATGTAGGAAGACAGTAAAATTAAACTAACTCTGTGTTGTATGGCAACAGTATGAACGTCTTGTAATGCTGCGCCTTTAGGAGATGGACGAGATTGTCCTCTGTTTCTTGTGGATATTGGTCGAGCATTGCGACGTTTACTTTCCGAGGGTCGATGAATCCAGTATCGAAAACCCTCCGCCGTCGGGCCCTTTGAATCTCCATTCTACAACGATAAAAGGGAGTATATTATTTTCTATAGTCTACTTATATACAAGGACCTAATTAATTAAATGAGACGTATAGTAAGAAATCTAACTGAACGATATACTTACAAAATCCAGCAACTCATAATAGAGACGTCGAGGGCGTCCAGCTGGTATAGTTCGTAGATTCCCCTGAAATTGATCCAGAGAATGTCATCTCCTTGCAAGAAGTCCGTGTCCCTGATCCTCGCTCCGATCATCTCTCTACCGGTGGCGCTCATCTCCATGTACAGCTGATGGAACTTGTACATTTGTGTGGGTAGGGACTGCAGCAGCTCAGGCTTGACAAGCGGTTTACCGAGTTCGTACATGTATTTCACTTCCGCCTTTTCGATTGGTGCGACTCCTAGCAATTGATCCGTAGTTAGACCGGTGTCAGTAATAAATTGTTCTATCGTCATTTCTTTACCGGTCACCAACGGCTCGATCTCCTGGTTTGGTTGCTCTCCAAGCTGAGGGACTGGTTTGGACTTTCCAGAAGATGCTTTCTTCAGCGTTCGCTCATAGTCCGATAGCTTGATGGCCTCCTTGACAGATGCAGACATACCCCTGAAGAAGTTCCTGACATTGGGGTCTATAGGAATCTTCTTTTCTGGACTTCGAGGCTTGAATTGTCTCTTGACTTCTGATGCAACGTAAGCGTCAAGCTCCTCTTGCGTGCAATCGTACCCCGGGTCCTTGTTCTTGGCGGCGTCAACTTTCGCCTTCTTCGTTGCCCTTGTGTGGGCAGGCGGTGGAGCTGGGGGGGCCCTTGACTTTGAAGGTGCCGGAAGAGGAGCTTGCGGGGGAGTAGGTGTAGGAGCACGGGGAGGAGTCGGTGCAGGATCCTGAGGAGGAGTCGATGCTGGAGCCTGAGGTGGAGACGGTGCTGGCGGAGCATGAGGAGGAGACGGTGCAGGATCCTGAGGAGGAGATGGCGGAGCCGGAGGAGATGGTGCACGAGACGCCGCTTGTCGCCCAGGGAGGATGATGTACCGCCTGCGCCATAGAATAATGGCATGGCATGTGTCTCGTAGATGCATCTCACCGTCTCCTCCAGGGTAATCCAGCTCGAGGTCCTCGTACGTGCCTTCGACCAACTCAACTTCGACCTTCGAGTATCCTGCTGGAATCGGCCTGCAGTGGTAAGTACCTGAAGGGTCCGTTGGGATGGCCATGCCCGACGCCACCTTCATGTTGTGAGAGATTATTTATTAGTAATCAACATATATAAGCAGCAACTAGCGGAATGGCTAAATCTTACCTTTATTGATAAGTTCTTGAAAGGAATATGCAGCTCACATGGTGTCCGCTGAGTGATGTCATCAACGGGACAGGTCGATTCGTCCTGTGTTTGCATGGCGTCCATGCTCTGTGATCCTACCTGCCCCGTTGAGGCGCAGCTGCTACGGTTTCCTGACGGGCTCACCATTGCAGGAGGAATGGTCGGCTGGGGATCATGGGACCGATGTGCGGCCATACGTTCATCAACCTTCCTTGCCACCTCCTCTTGCATGTTGAGTTCGTAGCTCGATACCCGGAACTCTAGGTCTGCAATCTTCGCCTCGGTATCTCTCTTGCTCCTCATCCGACTCCTGTACGTGTGGATGTCCTCCTTGAAACCAATCTTCCAAGGAATCACCCCTTTCCCTCGTGTTCGTCCTGGATGCTCTGGAGTCTGCAGGGCGAGTGTCAGCTCGTCCCTATCTCTGTCTGGTCGGAACGTGCCCTGAGAGGAGGCTTCCACTGCATCTGTTAGTCGTCGCGCAGCCTCTCGTATCTGATCGCCGAAGACCAGTGAGCCATCAGCTGGGTTGAGCGTTCCACCGTGAGCATAGTACCAGAACTTCGATCGTTCCGGCCAATTGGCTGTTGCCGGTTCGATACCCCTCTCAATCAAGCTAGCCTCCATCTGCTCCCACTTCGGCATCGCGACGCTATAGCCTCCTGACCCCAAGTGGTGATGGTACTTCTTCTTGGCGGCATTTTCTTTGTTTCTTTCCATCATCGCCTGCCCTTGTTCACCTGTCTTATATGCAACGAACTCGTCCCAGTGATCCCTTAGCTTTGGGAATGTGTCGAAGTTCGGTGTCTGCCCCTTCAGTATATACTTCTGGTACAGATCTCCCTTGAAGCTCTGAAACTGTTCTGCCATTTTCTTCAGAGTCCACCTTTTCACTTTGTCCTCTGTACCCGCAGGAAGGGTGAATGTCTCGAGCATTGTGGTCCACAGCATCTCTTTCTCCGAATCTGGGACAAAGCTCTCATGATCTCCACGTGCCCTTGTTCTTCGCCAGTACACCGTACTGACAGGCACGTTATCCCGCACAACCCAACCGCTGTGACGTACATAGTTCTTGGCGGCTTCGGCCGGGGCACTAGGACGTCCATCTTCTTCCACTTCCGTTATGATGTGCCGACCCTCAAGCTTCTTCGCTGCACCTCGTTGCCCGCGTGCCCTCTTCTGTCCAACGAAGGGTTGACTACCACTAGCCTCCTCCTCCTGGTTCCCCTCCACATCCCTTTCCACGTGCCCCTGCTGGTTCCCCTCCGCATCCCTCTCCACGTTCCCTTCCTCGTTCAAGTACTGGTTTGGATCCTCGTTCCCCTCTTCTTCATTCCAGTACTGGCTGCTTCCCTCCGCGATTGTATCGTACAATATCTGTTCCTCATCGCGGTCAGCCATCTGTTGATACAAGAAACATCTGCTAAGTCACGAGACATTTATGTTTTAACAATCTAAGTCATGTATGCTAAGTGTAAATGTTGTACATTAGAACCCTACACAACCTTACGTGCTAAGTCTAATTACAAATCATGATATAAGCTAAGTCTAGGTGACGTATATTATACAACCCTAGCTAGTAAATAATTATATACTAAGTCTAATTACAAATAAAATAATCTTATATTAAAACTCAAATAATATTACATGCTAAGACTAAAATAGTCATGTATATGCTAAGTGTTTCGTGCGTATATGCTAAGTCTAATTAAGACTACAATAGTCAATTGCTACTTGTCGCACCAATTCCGTAGTCAATAATTACATACTAAGTCTAATTACAAATAAAGTAATCTTATATTAAAACTCAAATAATATTACATGCTAAGACTAAAATAGTCATGTATGCTAAGTGTTTCATGCGTATATGCTAAGTCTAATTAAGACTACAATAGTCAATTGCTACTTGTCGCACCACTTCCGTAGTCAATAATTACATACTAAGTCTAATTACAAATAAAGTAATCTTATATTAAAACTCAAATAATATTACATGCTAAGACTAAAATAGTCATGTATGCTAAGTGTTTCGTGCGTATATGCTAAGTCTAATTAAGACTACAATAGTCAATTGCTAGGAGTCGCACCAATTCCGTAGTCAATAATGTCATACTAAGTCTAATTTGCAATAAAATAATTTTATATTAAAACTCAAATAATATTAGAACACTACACAATCTTATATGATAAGTCTAATTACAGGTCTAATAATCTTAATTAATTGCATTACAAATATAACAATCATTTATATTATTACGTCACTTGCCTGCTCCAATTCCTTCTAGGGCTAGCTCTTCCACTCAGGCTTGACGGACGACTCCGACAACACGTCTTTTCTGCAAGATACAAAAAGATGTATTAGGATAAATGCGAAGTAACATATATATATATATATATATATATATATATATATATATATATATATATATATATATATATATATATATATATATATATATATATATATATATATATATATATTGCATTTCACGTTAACGTTCGTCCTCGTTCGTTCGCTCGTTCTCATTCACGTTCGTTCGCTTGTTCTCATTCACGTTCGTTCCCTCGTTCTCGCTTGTCTTCGTTCGATCGTTCTCGTTCTCGCTCTCGTTCGTTCGATCGTTCTCGTTCTCGTTCACGTTCTCACGGCAACGTACGTTGACGTGTTCGTTCTCGCTCTCGTTCGTTCGATCGTTCTCGTTCTCGTTCGTTAACGGCGGTGTGGCGGCATCGGGGCGGCGGTTGGCGCGGCGGCGTGGCGGCGGCGGCGGCGGCGTGGCGACGGCAGCGGCGGCGTGGCGTTGCGGCGGCGTGGCGACGGTGGCGGCGGCGTGGCGTGCCGGCGGCGGCATTGCGCGCGCGCCGGCGAAGGCGGCGGCGTGGCGTGCCGGCGGCGGCATTGCGCGCGCGGCGGCGAAGACGGCGGCGTGGCGTGCCGGCGGCGGCTTGGCGCGGCGTCGGCGTGGCGCGTCGTCGTCGTGGCGCGGCGTCTCGTGGCGGGCGGCGCGACGGAGAGAGATCGAGATCGGAGAGATCGAGATGAAGGGAGATCTGGCGGCGGCGGCTCTCACCCCAGAGAAGCGGCGGCAGCGGAGGTGGCGGAGGCGGCAGCGAGGACGACAAGCTCGAGACGACGGCGAGATACGACGGCGTCGGCGCGGGGATTTGCCCTAGGCAGTGGCGGCGAAGGAGAGAGGCCGAGAGAGATCGATCGGCTGAAAACGTCTAAGTGTTGGTGAAGAAGAAGAGGGCGCAACGGGAATATATATACCCCCGGATCTTTACTCCCGGTTGTTCTCAACAACCGGGACTAAAGATATCTTTAGTCCCGGTTGTTGACAACAACCGGGAGTAAAGAAAAGATCTTTACTCCCGGTTGTTGAGAACAACCGGGACTAAAGATATCTTTAGTCCCGGTTAGTCCCGGTTGTTCTCAACAACCGGGAGTAAAGATCTTTTCCCGCTATTTCGAAATTCTTTTTAAACCCGGTTAGGGTTAAGAACCGGGACTAAAGATTATAGCACTGCATATGATTTTTGCTTACATATGTGTTTATAAAATAGAAGTTAATGCATTAACATTATTTAAAGTACAAAGATTAATGACAATTACTTCGAAAAATTATTTTTGTCTGTAATAAATTAAGTGGATAAATCGTAATAAGCAAATATATGACTTATAATTAATAAAAATTCCAATATATATATATACTTAGCATATATATGAATGATATTATTATATTGGTAAAAACTCTAATTAAGATATGTATGTACATACTGCATGATTTAAAATTAATAAAAATTGTAATCATCATATATACTTAGCGTAGGAATTATAGTAAATTAAATGCTAAAAACTCTAATTAACATATGTAAATGCCACATGCATGATTTAAACCTTTTAAAAATTCGAATAGTCATATATAAGTAGCATATGAAAGATAGTAAATTAAATTGTGAAAAACTCTAATATATGAATGATAATTTTAAAAATATATTAAATTTAATACTTTTAAAAATTCTCCAGTCAATTATAATTAGCATATGAATGATAGTAAATTAAATGTTAAAAACTCTAATTAACATATGAAATTGCCACTTGCGTGATTTAAAACTTTTAAAAATCCTCTAGTCAATTATAATTAGCATATGAATGCTAGTAAATTAAATGTTAAAAACTCTAATTAACATACATATGAAATTGCCACCTGTGTGATTTAAAACTTTTAAAAATTGTAAGTATCACATATAACTAGCATATACATGATTTAAACTTGTTGAAACCTCTAATAATCGTGCGTAATTAACATATGCCATACATCAATTGATTTATATGGATAATCAATACATCCAAAATAGTTTACATCGTGTACACAATAATTACGGCATTACATCGGCGGTGACGGTTGACCGCACGTACTTTCTCCTCACTATTGTTCCCTCCTTGTGATCGCTGCGTGAGTAAGGGGTGTCTTCATTTGATAGGAGGATGCTAGGGTCAATCGTCACCGTGAAAGGGGGTTGCCCATCCAACTGATCGTAATCCTCGTCAGTCTTGTCCTCAACTCCGACGATTTTTCTTTTGCCTGGGAGAACCACTTGACGCTTAGGCTCATCAGGCCCTCTGCCCTTTTTTCCTTTGCTAGACATGTCTTTCACGAAAAAGACTTGCGTTACATCATTGGCAAGGACAAAAGGTTCGTCCGAGTATCCAACCTTGTTAAGGTCAACAGTTGTCATCCCACTGTCATCAATCATTACGCCTCCACCAGTCAACCTAACCCATTGGCACCGGAACAGAGGAACCTTGAGAGGACCATAGTCAAGTTCCCATATGTCCTCGATGGCACCGTAATACGTGGCAGTTGTTCCATCGTGTCCCATGGCATCGACACGAACAACGTTGTTTTGGTTCGTGCTCTTCATGTCTTGGGCTCTCGTGTAGAATGTGTACCCATTGATCTCATATCCCTGGAATGTCGCGATCGACCCAGACGGTCCCCTCGCCAGGAAGGCAAGTTGTTGGTTGATCGACTCGTTACCCATGAGATGTTGTCGTAGCCACGCGGGGAAAGTATCAATGTGATGCCGTGTAATCCATGCATCGGACTTACCGATGTTCCTAGCGCGAACTAGAGCCAAGTGCTCCTCGATGTAAGGAGCTACCAATGAAGAGTGTTGCAGAACAGTGAAATGGGCTTTACGGAATAAATTGTTGTCTACCGTCATTATTTCTTTCCTTCCGAGAGTTCCCTTTCCCCGTAGTCTCCCTTCATGGCGTGATTCAGGTACCCCGATTGGGCGAAGGTCTTCGATAAATTCTACGCAAAATTCGATGACCTCCTCTGTTCCATAACCCTTGGCGATGCTTGCCTCTGGACGAGCACGGTTACGAACATACTTCTTCAGAACGCCCATGTACCTCTCGAAAGGAAACATGTTGTGTAGGTACATAGGCCCGAGAATACGGATCTCTTTCACAAGGTGACAAAGCAGATGCGTCATTATATTGAAAAATGAAGGTGGAAATATCAACTCAAAACTGACGAGACATTGCACCACTTCATTCTGAAGGGCTTCTAATCTATCCGGATCGATGACCTTCTGCGAAATTGCGTTCATGAATGCACATAGCTTTGTTATTGTTGCCCGGACATTGTCTGGAAGGATACCCCTTATTACAACTGGTAGCAGTTGTGTCATCAACACGTGACAGTCATGAGACTTTAGGTTTGTGAACTTCTTCTCCTTCGTGCTTATTATTCGCTTGATATTCGTGGAGTATCCAGACGGTACCTTTATGCTCTCCAAGCATTCAAACATACTTTCCTTCTCTGCCTTGTTAAGAGTGTAGCTGGCTGGACTCAAGTAATGGCTTCCTTTCTCCTTTGGTTCCGGGTGAAGGTCGCCGCGTTGTTCCATATGCTTCAGATCATTACGTGCTTCCAGTGTATCTTTCGACTTTCCGTATACACCTAGGAAGCCAAGAAGGTTTACGCAAAGGTTCTTAGTGAGGTGCATCACGTCGATTGCGTGGCGTACGTCCAAGAATTCCCAATATGGTAACTCCCAAAATATAGAGTTCTTTTTCCACATCGCCGCGTGACCATCTTCGCTCTCTATATGCTGGCTTCCAGGCCCCTTTCCGAACACTACTTTAAGATCTTTAACCATAGCAAACACTGTTTTCCCGCTGCGATGTTTAGGCTTCGTACGGTGGTCGGCCTTATGTTCGAAGTGCTTGCCTTTCTTCCGTACCGGGTGGTTTGCTGCAAGGAATCGACGATGACCCATGTATACAACTTTCCTACAGTGCTTAAGATACGTACTTTCTGTTTCATCCATACAGTGAGTGCAAGCCTTGTACCCCTTGTTGGACTGTCCGGATAGGTTGCTAAGTGCAGGCCAATCGTTGATGGTTACGAACAGCAGCGCTCGTAGGTTAAACTCCTCCTGTTTGTCCTCGTCCCACACGGGGACACCTTCCTTCTTCCACAACTGTTTAAGATCTTCGACCAGTGGTCTTAGGTACACGTCGATGTCGTTACCAGGTTGCTTGGGGCCTTGAATAATAATCGGCATCATTATGTACTTCCTCTTCATGCATAGCCAGGGGGGGAGGTTGTAGATACACATCGTAACGGGCCAAGTGCTATGGCCGCTGCTCATCTCTCCAAAAGGATTCATGCCATCCGTACTCAAACCAAACCGTATGTTTCGTGCGTCCTTTCCAAATTCTTTAAATTTTCTGTCGATGTTTCGCCACTGCGAACCATCGGCGGGGTGTCTCAGCATCCCGTCCTGTTGACGCTCTTCAGCGTGCCATCGCAACATTCTAGCATTCCCCTTGTTCCTGAACAAACGCCTTAGCCGTGGTATTATAGGGAAATACCACATCACCTTAGCAGGAATTCTCTTCTTTGTTAGCTGCCCGTCAACTTCTCCTGGATCGTCCCGTCTAATCTTGTATCGTAGTGCTTTGCAAACAGGGCATGCTTCTAGGTTCTCATACTCCTCACCGCGATATAGGATACAATCGTTCGGACATGCGTGAATCTTATGAACTTCTAGTCCTAACGGGCAGACTATCTTCTTAGCCTCGTACGTTGTCTCGGGCAATTTGTTTCCCTCCGGAAGAATGTTCTTGACGAGTTTCAATAAATCGCCAAATGCCTTGTCACTAACCCCATTTTTTGCCTTCCATTGCAACAACTCCAGAGTGGTATCCAACATTTTGTGCCCCTGCTCGCAACCTGGGTACAACGAAGTTCTGTGGTCCTCCAACATCTTGTCCAATTTATGGGCCTCCTTTTCACTTTCGCAGTCCTCCCTGGCGTCCTGCAACATCTGACCAAGATCATCCGCAACGTCGTTACCATCAGCAGCTATTTCCTCCTCGCCCATTTGATTTGCTTCAAATCCAACATACTGAGCAAAGTCCGGAATATTGTCGTCTTCCACTTCATCTTCTTCCATTTCAACACCTTGCTCTCCGTGGGATGTCCAACAATTATAGCTTGGCATGAACCCCGACTCAAACAAGTGGAAATGAATAGTCCTGGATGCAGAATACTCCTTCTGATTCTTACACTTATTGCATGGACAACAAATAAAACCCCTTTGCCTGTTAGCTTCGGCCACTCTCAAAAAATAGTGCACGCCGTCAATAAACTCTTTGGACCGCCGGTCAGCGTACATCCATTGCCGATCCATCTACATAAGTCAAAAAAAACCGTACACAAATAATTATTCTTACAATAATGACAGTCATACAATAATTATAAGATATCTTTATTCATACAAAAATCATAAAATATTACACCAAATAATTCTTAAAAACTATTTGTAAAGTTTTAAACTAATTTTAATGTGTTTTACTTCTTTTAATTTTCATTTTAGTTTGTTTTCTAGAGTTTTCCTTCTCAACTATTTTATAAAACCTTGTTTAGCAAATGAACTAAATTTCTATATATTCTTTCTTCCCCACACACATTTTCTCTCTCATCAACTTACAACTAAATTTTGGAGACAAAAAAAGTGTGCAAAACATAGGTGCAAATGTAGTATGACAAAAAAAAACATTGGAGGATGAAGTTACAAACCTTTTAGGCACCTCCGATTTGTATGTAATCACCAAAATAAATTCAATAGAAATTTTGGCATGACCTCCCCTCTTTTTTGAAGAAATTTTGAAGCTTGCTCGGGCAGCTGGAGGAGGAAGAAGACATATATATAGGGGTGGGACTTTAGTCCCGGTTGGTGTTACCAACCGGGGCTAAAGATCCCCGAGATCTATAGTCCCGGTTGGTATTACCAACCGGGACTGAAGTTACGATCTTTAATCCCGGTTGGTGTTACCAACCGGGACTAAAGATCCGGGGGGGCCTGACATGACCTAACAGCATTCGAACCGGGACTAAAGATGATCTTTAGTCCCGGTTGGTAACACAAACCGGGACTAAAGATCAAATATGCCCGTTACCCTTTTGAACCGGGACTAAAGATCATCTTTAGCCCCGGTTTTTATTGCATCCGGGACTATTGTAGAAATCGGCCGACCGACGAAAGATGGTTTCTCCACCAGTGCTTGCGTGTGCCGATGAAATGTTTGACTTGAGGTGAATACATTTGTTTATATATATAGGGAAGAGTTAGAGGAGAGAAGGGCGGAAGGCATCAATTGCCGGTGAAGAAGAGGATGGAGTGTTGGTGAGGTAGAGAAAAGAAGCAGTGGAGGGAAGGCATAAAATACCCATGAAGAAGAGGAAGGATGAGGCACTAGTGAAGTAAAGTCGGGATGGGGTGGTTGAACCAGTCCTGGCTATCTTATCCCTGAGTGTATTCTCGTCAGAGGACATGAGCATTTCTGTTTGGGAAATCTCCGTATGATGCCCCTAGTTACCTGCCTTGTGTCTCCTATGCTGTATCCCATGAATGACATCTCACAAGCGCTGGAATGGATGAAAAGATCATTTGCGATGGTTACCCCTATTATCTTTCCATTTGTTCTCTATGGCCTCGGACAGTTGGACTATCCTTGAACGTTTCGTTCGGAAAATTGATGTTAATGGCTGCATTCTGAACCTTTTTTTATGAAAACTCCACGTATTAATACGCATTCGGTTGTAGAAAACGATATGCTCGTCAACTCTAGCAGCGTAGGCCGACTAATTTTCAGAGGAATCTTTCTTATTGACTACATAAGAAGAGATGTCATCAACAAATTAGCCACAAGATGAATGCCACCAAAACACTTCAGTCATTGGATCATCATCCATTAATTAATCCATGTGTCAGAACAAAATATGCGGATCAGTTAGTAAAAAATATGGGAGTAGCAATACAACACAACATTTAGCAGTTGTACTTTCAAACGTAACTATAGTATAATTAAAAGTGTAATTATAATATATCTAGACTTTAATTACATTATAACTTATATGCAACTTAGAATGGAATCAGAAAAAAAAATCAAACTCGCGGGTTTGAACCCCCGTGGCGCACGTTGCATGAAATTTTGTTCAGTCCCTCACACGAATCTCAATGGAATCCGATATGGTCTACTAGATGAAAGTTTTGGAAGAAAAGAAACTACTGTCAACTGTTTTTTTTTCAAATCCAAAAACTATTTCTTTTGTGCAGTATCTTAAGAAAAAAGCTTCTTGAAGATCTCTCTATTGCAGTTGTTTGTCCTACTACTATAGCTACCAATAGGTCTCAATACTGCACACTCCATTGTTATGCAGTTGGATTGTTGTTTTCTCTATTTACTATTTATTCCACTCCATGACGATTTGATCTTCGCCAGCATGGGCCACGATCAGGTGGAGCTCGGTTTCATGGCTGGCCGCTGCAACGACGGTACCATGGCAGTGTCCAACAGAAGCAGTGGAGACGATTCCGACAGTCCCAATGACTTCCGGAGGAGGCGACACAGCTCTCGGAAGAGGCCGATGCCACGTGGCTTCCAGGCGATGCCGCAAGCTGCATGGTTGGGATAAAGTAGCTCAGTTTGTTAGGAAGTCTAATGGGATAGGATTAGATTAGGTAGTCCTCTATCCTTGTAAGGATGGTCCCTTTCTAGGTTAAGATAGGCATTAGATTAAGATTTATCTTAGTGCCTACTGACCCTACCTTCTCGGCGCATGTCGCATGGTTTTGGTTCAGGGTTAGTCCTGTTACTTTCTCTATTATAATCCAATCTATTCCTCTTCGTCTATTTCACTTGCACGACACTTACCTCATTCAATCTTGCCACTAATGAAAACTTAAGCCGCGTTCGGAAGCCTGGCTTCCTAACCCAGTGATGTGCGTATGGAAAACGGAGCGGTCCATTAGCACGTAATTAATTAAAGTATTTGTGAATTTTTTTTCAAAAATGGATCAATATGATTTTTTAAGCAACTTTTGTATAGAAACTTTTTCCAAAAAACACACCATTTAACAGTTTGAAAAGCGTGCGCGTGGAAAACAAAGAGAAGAGGATGGGAACTGGTAGTGCCGAACACAGCCGTACTCCTTATTGTGCACACCTAAACATATTTGCAAGATCGTTGGAACATTTGCATCAATCAAAGAATCGATGCATTTTTTTTTCTTTTCCTGATACCATAGAATCATATTTAGATGTTCGCTGACTACTTTAATTTTACCTTGAAGAGGTCTCTACGGATGGAACCTACAAATCATGGCTATTCATTTTTTCCGTTCTTCTTTTGAACTTTTAATCAACGTGAATCATGTCAAAGGGTATGCTTGAAACACCATTTGCAAGCACAGTTAGGACACAATTCAGTAATAATTCTGAAGTTTGTTTTTTGTGAACTATACAGACGCTGATTAGGGATCGAACTTAATTGGCGAAGCGACGAGGTTGCCATTCATCCGGATCAGCACCTGAATTATTCTTTGAGTGCATATATGAATGTTTTTATCGTCGATCAGACTTGATTCTCAAGCCATCATCTAATGGTTGCATGCGGGCAGGCTAAGGCAAGGAAGAGTGTACGCAGCGACGACTAATGCCCGATCATTAATGGATTGTTTAATTAAGCACAATAATTATGAGAGCAGTGTCTACAGAGCACATAAAAAGCAAAGCTTTCTTTCGGATCAAGCTTGCTATAGGCTGATATATAGTGATATCGCCTTCATGATCCTTGGTCGCTGAGGGCTTTATGGAGAAAAGGATATTAACTACTAATATCAATGTCCCACAGTTGAGTCCGATTCATCTGTGGTCGATTTCCTCATCTGTAATCTACATATGTACCGTTGAATTATGTTAGTCATGCATGTTGTATGTGCCTAATTCAATATATCCTTGATTTTGTTTTATTTTGATTGAAATAATAAATCATGCTGCTAATATTTTACCTATTGAATATCTGTTTTAACATAACTCATAAGTGATTAAGTGCATTGTTCAAGCAATCAGGTCGATTAACAGCATAAACCTCATGCTCATTATAATTGGGTTAATTATTTGATTTTAATCTTGAAACAAAAAATATATATTGATATATATTTTTTTCAAATAAAACCTAACAACTAATAACTACTTTCTAGATGTGCTGTCCATATATCCATATGCATATTGTATACAGTTGTGGCTTATTGTTGATGTTCATGTCGTTGGAGTTTTGTAAGTATAATTGCGACAGCATATTATATTGAGGATTCGTCTTAAACAGAACATGCCATAGGAGATATCAAGTACTATCCAGGATTTGTTTTTCAAAAAATCAGAAGTAATATATATAGAGTTGTATCTATTTGTACTTTATCAATTTAATTTCAAAATTCCAAAGTGATAATTTCAAATTGTAACTTTTTTCACCCTAATCCCTTATAATTCTTAAATAATTTTGAGTTGATAAATATGGAGTACCAATATTGGATTCTCAATTTAGGTCCCTATTAAATTAATTATAAAATTCATAATTAGCAAGTTGTAAAAGACATGAACTGATTTTATTCTAAGCCGCTATCAATAACCAACATATTTAACAAAAACATATTTTAGATATAATAATAGTAGTAATAACCAATTGTTTTAGGCCTAAATTATGTCTCGGCGGAATGGAGTAATTACATTACTAATGGACATTTTAGTCATAATTTAATAAAAAAATTGTTAGTGAAAAAGTTTACTACTGACCAGATGACAATGTGATCCAGTAGTAAAAAATAATTGTAAAAACATTACCATCAGATGATGCATGACAACATCTAAAAAAAATTACATGTCAGTAAAAACATTATTACCTAATGACAACTATGTGATTTCAATTAAAATACATATTAGTAATTTCTTTATCATATAATTAGGTTGTACATTTTACTAAAGCGTGGGACCTAGAAATGCGAGGCAGGAGGTGGCAAAGATTGAAATTATGGGGATAGGAATGTCATACATATGGGCAGACCTAGGCCTCAAGCCACCCATGCCATGGCCCGAGCCCCGAGGCGTAGGAATTGAAGCTCACTACGTCCAACAAACTTTCACCATATAATGGTGGTCTTGGCCCAAATATGGCATGGGCTGGCTTAGGCCTCAAGGAAAACCTAGGTCCACCCCTGGCATACGTAAAATTTGCACATGAGTAAATTTTTTATGGGTAGAGTAATTTTCTTCTGTAAAACAAAGAATAATATGCTAAATAAAATTGAAACATGCATAAGAATGGCAAGTGGACTCTGGCTATACTACTCTGTAGAATCAAGCCCATTAGGGCCATTGCTAAAAGGAGCAACACTTTGTTGAGTAATAATTGTTAAGGTGGCCAGTTTACCAAAGTGCTAACAGTGTAGAGACATCACGAAATGTATCTGACTAATCAATTGAACATTAGCATTATAGCATATCACATATAACAAAGGAAGTGAAAGTTTTATTTCATTGCATAGTATTAACTGATCACCATTACATTATTAATGCAACACATTCCCAACCTAATTATTTGGAGCCGCATGGTGATAAGCATGATAAAATGCTGCCCTTATTCTTCTCCTGTGCCTCAGCAACTGCGAGATGCAGCAGCTCATTGTCCTTGCTGAGGACATCAATCTCACTTTTCTTTTCCTCCAATGCCGCCTTCAGTTTCCTAGTCTCTTCATCCTTTTCAGCCTTATAATTCTCAAGTTCCTCAAATTTTGACTTCAGCCTTATAATTCTCAAGTTCCTCAAATTTTGACTTCAGCTTACATGCTTCAACTTTCTCAACATCTAATGCTTTCTGGACTGAATTCTTCTCGTCACTCAGGAGCGAATGCTTAGCATCAAGTTCATTATAGGATGCTTGTAGTTGTGATAAAGAAACATGGATCTTCACCAACTCAGCCCTCAGCCTATCAGCCTCTGCATTCTTGTTGCGCCCTACTTCCTCAGAAGCTTCCTTGCTGACCTGGATTTCCTCAATCTTCCTCTTGAGGTCCCCCATTTCCCTGATGAATTTTGCCTTCTCGGCATCAAATGACTTCACAGCTATCCCATTTGCCTCTACCAATGCACCAAGTTCCATCTTGAGCCTTTTAACCTCCAATTCAGACATGCTATGTTTCTACTCTACTGTTAATATCTCCAACCGAAGCTTATCCTTTTCACCCTCCACCAAATCCTTCTTGACCTGGATTTCCTCCATCTTCCTCTTAACATCCTCCAATTCCTTCATTATTTTTGCTTTCTCAGCGTCGAATGCCTTTGTAGTCGCCTCCTTTGCCTCCACCAATGCACCCAATTCCATCTTGAGATTGTTAGCCTCTACTTCTAATATGCTTTGTTTCTGTTGTGCAGTCAAAACATCCAACCGAAGTTTATCATTTTCTCCCTCCACTAAATCCTTGTTGGTTTGGATTTCCTCCACCTTCCTCCTAAGATCCTCCAATTCCTTTAGGATTTCTGCCTTCTCAACCTCAAACGCCTTTGTAGTGGTCTCCTTTGCCTCCTGTAGTGCTCCCAGCTCCTTCTTGAGGCTAGTAACCTCTAGTTCAAATTGACCATGTTTCTGCTTCATAGTTAAAATCTCTTACCGAAGCTCATCATTCTCACTCTCCACCAAAACCTTGCTATCCTGAATTTCCGTAACTTTCCTCTTAAGATTGTCTGATTCTTTCATGATGTCTTCCTTCTCAGCAGCAAATGCCTTTGCAGCTGCCTCCTTCGCCTCCACCACTGCTCCCATTACCTGCTTAAGATACTTAATCTCTGCTTCAGACTGGCTGTATTTCTCCTCTGCTGACAAAAGCTCCTACCGAAGCTTACCATTTTCACTTTCCACTAGATCCTTATTTGTTTTGATTTCCTCCAACTTTGTCTTAAGATCCTCTAGATCCTTTGTGATTTCTTCATTTTGAGTGTCAAATGCTTTTGCAGCTGCTTCCTTCGCTTCTGTCAATCCACCCAATTCCATCTTAAGCCTCTCAATCTCTGCTTCACATATGTTTAGTTTCTGCTCTGCAATCAAAGCTTCTGACCGAAGCTTATCATTTTCACTCTCAATCATATCCATGTTGCCCTGGATTTCCTCTATCCTACTCTTAAGATCCACAGATTCCATCATCATTTTTGCTTTCTCATCATCAAATGCCTTTGCAGCTACCTCTTTTACCTCCGCCAATGCATCTAATTCCTTCTGGAGCTTCTCAATCTCTACTGCATCTAATTTGTCCTCTGCCGTCAAAACCTCCAACCGGAGCTTATCATTTTCACCCTTCAAGCTCCTCTCCACCTCTTCCTTCTCGCTTGAGATGGCCTGAACCGCCACCTTCGTCTCCTCCAATTGCTGCTCCAGTTTACCCTTCTCGCCAAGCAGCCGGGTATTTTTGTGCTCCAACTCCCACACTCTGTCCCCAAGTGTGGAGACTTGGTGTGATAGGGTCCTCACCTTGTCATTTGTGAAGATCTCTGCGCATATGTTTTAGAGGGGCATTAGAATCGAATAGATCATATATATTTATACTATCATCATAAATAACTACTGGTAATAAAACTAATAAATCAACCGTTGAGGCCATTTGTACTGGCTAATACTGCTAGTAGAATCTATCAATATAACTATACCTATACTAATTTGATACTTTTTGCGAGCTCCATATTAACCAGAAATGTCTAGTCATTGGTTACGTGGATCGTATCATCATGATGGTAAGTCTAATCATACCGGTGTCTATAGATGTTGTAAGAATCTTTTCCACAGAAATTAAATAATCATGTGCAGAACATAATTCAAAGGTATTTGTGTTTACTGCATGTAAGAATATAAGTATATAACCATACGCAATATTTGGGTTGAACGCTCATATACGGCCATACCCATATGAATATTCGGAATTGCTATTGAAAGCACCTAAGCAACCATGCCGTGGTGTCATGTTCACATTTGCATATAATCTCAGACGTTCACCCATGATGGACGAAGCACGCAATTATATTTTTCTCTTGTGAATATCTCCATTTACAAATTTTCCCTTTTATATAGCTTGATTGCATGCCATTTTACTTTTAAAAATTCAGTAGCATTTTTAGCTGCAGTGTAGTAAGAGAAAGAGCAAGGAGTTTCTTTTAATATACTAATGTCACTGTAGGAGTACGTGGTATACCGGAATTAGTCAAGCACGAGCACATGCAAAGATGGTACTCCCTCCGGTTACATATTTATTTATCGACGTTTTGGACAAGGTTTTGAACAAGCTTAAAATCAAACTTTTATAACTTTGACTATCAATAACTTTAAAACTATTTAGTTTAAAAGAATTAAAACATCATATATATATTTATTTATTTATTTTACAAAGTACTACAATAAAGTAAACTTTTTTTAATTTATTGTATATATTATAATAGAAAACAAAGTGAAATATATATTTTGGAGAATGTGTCATTGTCCAATATGTTAAGAATTATGAAACCGGAGAGAGTAGGTTATTAATTAATTACTCGGGCACATGTAGGCAGAGTTGTTTTTCCTGGTATCATTTGCTAAAAGGTATGGGGTTAGAGAATAATTGAATCGCAGATTAGCAACATACACAAATTACCACAATAATCTTATAATAGAACTTTATTAAAATAAAGGTTGAGGCAATACAATCTTCATCTAATTAATTTGTTGGATCCCACCTCATTAGAAATATAATATTTTTTCATAAAATTTAATGGTAGAAATGCAATTATTATAAGATGGAGGGAGTATATTCTTTTAAAAAAAATTTAGGCCTATGCGAAATTCTAGCATTAATTAGGAAAATTTCTAACATTAATTAGGACAAAGGAAAAATAATATGGCCTTCCACTGGCTATGAGGTAGAATTAGAATGATATAGAAAAAAATAATACATGCTAACTGAAATTCCGAAGAAAATAAACACGCGATATCAGCTAAATCAGATTAAAATAAAACAAAAATCCATGTTAGTCAATTTTGAAGAAATACAAGATTCAAAATATAATACCACGAATACTACTCTGTACCTGTCAATTTGAACTTAAGCATCATTAAATATATTTAGTATAGCTTTGATACTTGTTAATTTTAAATTTCCTTATTATTAATTTTTTAATTATTAATTTCCTAATTTCTTAATAATGTCAGTTAAGACTTCAATACAATAACAAATAGGTAATGACTAATTATAAATTTCTGAATTATTAAATCATAAGAAAAATCATAATTGAAACTTCAAACAGAGTACAGCCCAGTACTTATTAATACCAGTCACAGAATTGTGACATCATGGAAAAACTATACTTGAGATTCTAGGCTAAATACAAGTACAACTCCATAGTTGTTACATACAGAATTCAGAATAACAAAATGATTCAAAAGCTATAAACAAGACACCAAACTACACTCAGTACATAATTGTTAGTCATAAATCTCTGAATTAAGCCAAGACAAACTAAACTGAGAGTACCATATGAATAAAAATCAGTACTTACTCATTCCAAAAATTAAACAATTAAATTAAGAAAATAGATAGCTATGGATGGAATATTGCAACAGATTCTATATAATTTTGTATCACTAATTTTTATTTATGTTGAACGACAAATAAAATTTATTAACCTTTCCACAGAAAATAAATTTTGTTAACCAAATAGATCCGACACAAAATTAAAATCATATGATTTGTATAATGGTAGTAAATAGATCGTGCAACGTATTTGTTGGCAACCTTCCGAGATCACCATAAAAGTAATGCGAGGAGCTAGTGGAGAGAGATATGACCACCACACAGCGCAGAAGGAAAAAAAGATGTTGTCTTTGCCCACCCGCAAACCACGGTGCGCTCAACGACGACATGGTCGGTCGCTGTTGTCACAAAGGTGCAGGTGGAAGACGCCTCGCTGTCTTGCTGTGCATCCGCCGAAGGATGCAGAATGTTTTCCTTCCTCTGCAGAAGTTGCATCTCGTGAAAATATATACAAGAGAAGGAGAACTAGAGGATGAAGTATCCATGACTCCCTTGAAGAAGAGGGAAGAATCAAGGGAGAGAAGAGAAGGAGTGTGGGTTCAGCAAAGGGATGGAGTGTCGATGGGGAAGAGTGATGAGTGAATATACGTTTTGTTTTGTACAAAGAAAATTAAACAAGAACAGAGGAGTGCTAGTAATAATTCAACAAAGGAGAAAAATCACCAGCAAAAAAAAACAATATATGCAGAAGGAAGAAAGAAACAAATCAATTCTCAATGGAAAAAATTAAATCAGCAGAGATATATCGATCGTTCATCAATGACTGCAATCGCATGGCATCAAATGTTTTGCTATTTTGATGCTGGCACATTTTTTTTCTTTTCTTTTATTTTATTTTGTAAACATTCCGCGACACAGCTCGATCGCATTATTCTTATTGCTTCGATTGCAAGAATTCAAAGCCATAATGATTATATTCCACCCAAGGTATTGTACTAGCTAAGTAGCTAGTACCTCCCTTTCTTTTAAAGAAAGGCAAAATGGAAATCCTTGCATCTATCAATCTTTTTGGATATCCTATATATGTATATGTATAAAGTTCATCTCCAGTGGATGCAATTAAAGCTATTTTCCTTTGTTTTCATTGCACCACATCAAGTCAATAAATTTTATCTATTAGATCAAAATTTAGCGCTTTAGATTGCTCCAAAGTACCTTGCTTTTATTCCCTCAATTCAATTATCTCTATTCAACCCATATGACATGTTAACATTCTATTTCAAAAAAGAAGACTAAAAAGACTATTGGTTCGTATTGTTAGAATAACTATCGAATATACTAGATCTATTTGGTTACGGATGGATTTAGAGTTGTAATAGGTGGTAGGGGTATAGTTAGAGTCGCACTCTATAACCCAAAAATCTTTCTTAAATAGAGAGGGGGGCATCACAATATAACCATGTAGGTTACAATGTACGTAGGATAAACATGCAGGGAGATGATGACTGCGAGGCCATGTACCCGTAGCAGCTAAGGTGCTATATTTATTGGGGAGGAACGCCCATAACCAGAGCTCCTAGGATTAGGTTTTGGCTAACCTCGTTAACAAATATCGTGTGTTTCTATATCGTCATCTGGCATGTCTTGGGTGATGAATACATGAAGCTATTAAGAAGGTTAGTTGTTGTTCCGCTATATCAACTAACTTTTATAACAAGTGATATCAGAGCCAAAGGTTTCATCCTCAGATCAAGAAGACATGCGAAGGAGGAAAATTGAGGTGGGGTCGTGCATTGACAGGAAATCACAAGTCATGGCAATGAGATTGATGGTGACAACAAGGAAGTTTCGGGGTCGACGACCTCACCTATGATTAGACCTGCTACGATGGAACGTGGCCGAAAGACGAGGCCGAGCGTGGCTGAAAACAACCAGAGAGATCGGAGTGATAGATCCATGGATGGCATGCTCGACGCCCATGGTGATCGCGGATCTATGGTGACAAGGAGACTGTAGCGGCAGGGCACAACCGACGAGCGTGGCACCATGTGGCGTACGTGCAGGGCTATTGAAGATGGGGTCATGAATGGTGAACATAAGGGTATTCACGGTGCGTCCCACATATTTGAGGAGCCTGAGGGTGCCATGTAGGGTAAGGCTACGGGTCCAAAATCTGGGTTCCTCACTGTGCAAGTGACTTTAGGAGTGGCTTCAATTTTATATTTCAGCCCCTAACATTTTATTTTCAGTTCTCGTATTTTTTTTAATTTATCTGTAGGTCCAAATTTTACACTTAACACCCTAAAATCTAGAAAAAAAATATAAGACTTCCCTCACCCTCTCTCTCTCGTATCCTCTCGGCCTCTCCCTCTCCTCTCCTCACGCTAGAGATCCGGCTCTCGTATCTTCCCCAGCGCCTCTCTTCTCACGCCGGCCGCCCTGCTCTCGTCTCCTCCCTCGGCACGCGGTGGATTAAGCGAGCTACAGTAAATTGAGCTCCTCCGGCCGACGAATCGAGGTCGCACTAGTCCTCGCCGTCCCCATCTCTTCTCCTCTGCAGGCCACCATGGCGCTCGGCTCCCTAGCAGCGTAGAACGAGGTGGGCGGGGCAAGGCGGCGCTGCTCTCCCTCCCCATCTCCGCCGCTCCTCCTCCCCCTGGCAGATGGGTTGAGACAGCCGCCATCGAGCTGTTGCTGCTGCACGGGTGGTTGACAACAACGAGCAGCGGCTTGTATAGAGCGAGACGACGGCCTCGGCGGCTTAGAGTAGGGGACAATGATGATCTCGGCGGCGGCTCCCCTCTCCTCCTTCCAAGGCCGGCGCCCCTTCTTCCCTGGCCGGTGCGTCGACGAGCTCGCCGGCGTGAGGACTACAAGAGGGACGGTGCGGATCTTGGTGGCATGGAGCAGGACGACGCAGATCTGGCGGTGGGCCTCGGCGGCGGAGGACTCCGAGGTGGGACTTGGTGGCGGCACGGTGGAGTGGCCTCGCCGCCGGCCAGCCTACCGCCACTAGCTCCACCTTCCGTTGTCTCTTCTCCAGTAGGCGGCGAGGCTTTCTCCTCCCTTCACCGGCCCTCATCTCCTCCTCCGTCCATCGGCGATTTAGGAGCCTAATCTCCACAATGTGGTAGCGCGCTCGTGCTCATCCATCCTCGTGCCACGCGTCCTCGATCCGAGTGAAGAACCCATGGCTCATTTTGGCTGCGTGTACTCCATTTGGTCACGACCAAAGCGAACGTGGAGGCGAATCTCTTACGTGGAAGGTCGAATGCGAACGACACGTAGACGCACTGTGAATGCCTAAGGGCTGTGACCCTGATGGGTGAGGAGGCATGGATGATATTTATGGATGCATGTCATACGCGTATGTATGGTGCGAGCGCCCTACCGAGCAGAGGCACAGAGAAAAACGGAGGATGACCAAATTGCATGTATGGACCTGCTTCAGTCTTGGAGATCCTCGTGCATGAAAGATATGTGAATTAACATGCATTCACATGTGGCTATCGAGCATGCACCGTGGGGCAGCGGTACTGATTGTGCAGGTGTAACTTTAAATGTGTTAGTATATGTGTCATAGGCTGTTTTGGAAAAGGACCACCACGAGCAGAGCGATGTGCTTGTTGGAAATTTCACTCAGTGGATGATAGAAACACACACACTGCACAAGGACAAGAAGAGCTTGCACACACAAAAACTACTCGATGCGGCACACCAGCACCTGCACTTGCACTTGTATTCACCTCACACACTAATCACACCTCTGATTACATGGTTTAAATAAACACACGCACACATGCACAGGTTCAGCCGGCCGCACGACTCGGCCCAACTCTCCCGTGCCCACTAATCACCTTTTCTACATGCAAAGCACATCTCCCTACATGCAGATCACCACTAACCACTACATGCATGAGTTATCTGATCCACTCTTCTAGCCATGAACCATTCACTTAACTTGGCCACAACTCCAAGCTAACGTGTGCATGCAAGACTGATCAAACTAACTAACACATGCATCGGCTGATTTGCTGCTAAGCACTCGCCACAAATTGACCAAGCACCTGGTCACACAAACACTCACATCATGGCTGCCTCCCTTGGCCACTAAGCCATGTGTTGAGATAAAGAGCACGTACACAGCTAGCACAAACTAATCCTATACACGACTGACTCACACAAATATGCAAAATAACAAGATTAATTCTAACAGTGCTGAATAAATCGAGTTAGACTACAGCGATGCGGAGGAGAATGGAATGCGGACGGCGGAGTCCTGTGCGGGCTTGGGTTCATATTCATGTCGGACTTCAGTTGGGTGCCCAGGGAGGTATCCAGGGAGGAAGCTAGACCAACGCAGTAGCAGTGGCAACGATTTCCAAGGAAGCACATATTACTTGGTAAGATGACTGTGATGATAGAAGAGAAGGTGGAGCATTGTTATACGTGAAGTCTAGGGGAAGAAGTGACAACGATAGCAGATTTCCAAAGATGGTTCAAAATCAGCACTGTTATTGCGACTTGTAAGATGCATGATTTGGTTCATGATCTTACTTACTCATTTTATTTACAACATGAAATTGCTAACATACCTAAAAAGTTTACAAGTGATCTCAGCCAGAGCTGCCGATACATATCTGTAACAAGATGCATTAGTAAGGTTGACAGAAACAATGTTAAAAGAAGGCTCACAGTATTTATATATCTGATGGCACATTTGCTAGAGAGAAAAGGTACAATGACGAAAACCAAGGCATCACATGTGAAAAATATCATCTTTAAACTATTGCTCAAAATGCCAAGAGAGAGTCCTCGGCACTTTGGAGCATAACTCGACATCTATGATGATTCGGCTTCAGGAGATACTCAGACCTCTACCTAGTCAGGTACACAATATCTAGAGATCCCCTGTCACGATAATCACAGTCTGTGGTCGATCGACTGGTACAAATTTTGGGTCTGTTCGTTAGCTGGACGCTGCAGCTGGCTGCGGCGATAGCTGCACTGCCTCAACGGTACAAGCAGTGTAATTTCTACTGTTATATACTGTAGCTGCTACGGCTGTACAGCTGCAGAAAATCTCTACCGAACAGGCCCTTTGACGTAACCCACACAGTCTTACCAAGAATTTTAAGTAGAGCTCAGAGACTAATGGTGCATATGCATATATGGGGCTCCCCTTTACCGTGTTTGATTAAAGAGCCTCGAAAGTTCCGGAATAATTCCCCTGAAGTAAGAAAACACGAACATTACCTCTATCTCAAAGTAAGTTCATTTTCACCTATCTTTAACACGTACACCAATACAAAACAAAACGACCAGAATATCCTTACTTTATCAAATTCCAATACAACTATTTCTCACTTTATCTACTCACAATACAATTATTCTCTATTTTCACAAACTCCAATATACTTTCACAAACTCCGATGCCACGATTACTCTAAAAATGAACTTTTATTTTGGGACAAATGAAGGAAATTAAAAATAAACTTATTACGAGATGGAGGAAATATATAGTAACCAATAAGACGTTTGTGCGCACAATGATCAATCGGTGTGAAGATGTAGTCCTACTCAACAACAGCAAAGACAGGGCATTACTCCCGATCCGAGGAGAGCCCAAACGTGTATAAAATCCTCGTGTGCTGTTTTGTTTGATGTCCATGCTTTTGCCGATCATGACCTTCTATCAATAGACCAGGACACCAATCCTCACCAGGTATAATATGCATGTATTTATACTACCCAAGTGAGAGAACCATGCATATATAATTGAAAAGATAAATTTGCTCCATGTATTACGATAAGGAATCTCACATTTACAGTTTATTTCTAAAAATTGTAAACCCATTCCAAAGCAGCAATTTATTTTATTGTTTTCAAGTGGATAGAAACAGGTCGCACCAAAAGGGCCACCCTAGCTTCTGGACGATCCAGAGAGATATACATGTTTCAAGAAAATATATCATCCAAATATTCTCCTTGAGCCTCTCAACTTCTGCTCCTGGCAGACTATGTTTTTGTTCTGCAGTGAAAACCTCTAACCAACGCTTTCATTTTCAACCTTCATGAAATCTGCATCCTTGATTTCCTTCAATTCCCCCTTCATGTCCCCGGATTCCTTCTTGATTTTGCCTCTACTAACACATCTAATTCAAGCAAGCAATGTTTCTGCCTGCTGTCAAGATCTCCAACTGAATCTTATCATTTTCACCCTTCATCAAATCCATGCTAGTCGTAATTTCCTCCACATTCATCTCATGGTCTTTCAATTCCTTCATAGTTTCTGCCTTTTCAGCACCAAATGCATTTGCAGCTGCCTCTTTCTTGTGTGCCATTACCCTCAATTCCATCATGAGCCTCTCAACCTCCAACCAAAGCATATTATTTTCAATCATCACCTTATCACACTCAGCCTCCAATTCCTGATTCTTCGCTAGAGCTGTCTTAAGCCCTGATTCCAAAGATGCAGCCCTCGCATCCATTTCTGCCTTCTGGACCCCAAGGACCCTCAATTCCTCCACCTTATCCTTAATTTTCTTCTCCGCTTCTAGTTGGTATGTATCGGCAGCATTCATGACCACCAAAACCGCCTTCCTCGCATCCTCTAGGTCCTCCACCTTTGCTTTAATTTGCTTCCTTGCTACTTCTTGGTACGTATCAGCAGCGTTCATTAACAGGAGGCCTGCCTTCCTCGTGTTTGCCAATTCCTCTTCCTTTGTCCTAATTTGCTTCTCTGCTACTTGTTGGTACGTATCGGCAGCATTCATGAACAGCTGACCCGCCTTCCTCGTGTTCTCCCGTTGCTTCACCAGCTCACTGGACAGTTTGGTGTTTTGGTGCTCTAACTCCCGCACCCGGTACTCCAGTGCGGAGACCTTTCTTGAGGACTCATGAGCAACCCTCATCTTCTCTTCTAATAGATTGGTGTTTTCATAACCCAACCTCCTCACCCTGCTCTCCAGGTCACGCTTCTCACTGGACAGTCTAGAGTTTTGTTGCTCCAACTGCCAGTTTTGGTTCTCCAACTGCCTTTTTTGGCTCTCCAACTCTAGCACCCTGTCGAAGTGCCACCACCAGCCCCTGCAGCGAATGTTTGAGAGGGTATTAGAGAAGAGAGATGGGACCATGCTACGTATGTGCATGGGAATTGGATCGATTTGAAAAAATAAAAATGATGTCCACTCGAATACTTGTTCCATGACATGTTGTAGACACTTGGAGGAGATTGCAGCTGCTGTTGTCAAGCACTTGTTGGAGGTCAAAGACGCCTGCCCGTGTCAATGGAATGAAGCTGCCTTGGGTATATATTGAGGGAAGAGGCACAGGATTGACGGGCGGAATGCATTGAGTGCCTGTGAAGAAGAGGATGGAGTGTCGGTGAGGAAGAGAAAAGAAGCAGAGGAGGGAAGGAATGGAGTACTAGTGAAGCGAAGTCACTATGAGGTGGTTGATGATATTTCTTAACAACTTTACTAGAAATATAATTCGTAGCAATGATGCTCAAAATATTACTTGGTATTCTTTATGGTTACAGATATAATCCGCAAGCGCTAGGATATAGCGTTGTAGCATTTCACCCGGAAGTATTCCAAGATATCATATTTATTTAATCCCATGGGAATATTGTTGACGGCTGTTAAGTACCAAATTAACGCCGTCAATACCTGCATAAGACCATAAACATGGAACATCCAACATAGTGGTAGGGCTTATTTCTAACAATTTCCACGAGTGTTAGTGTATATTCATATGCAGGTGACAAACTACCAAAGTTGAGAGGAAATATAAATGAAGGAGGATGAGAATCAAACTCGTATCCGAACTTATGGAGTTTTGGACCCAGAAACCCAATTAAACACCTCCAAATTGGCCAAACATTCATACCAATGAATTGAGGGGCCCAAAATGAGTGTCCAGGACGAAAACTGGAGCGAACAGAGCCACCCCGGGTTCGGCCGAACCCCTGAGTTCGGCCGAACCCTGGCAAAGGCCGTTCGCCCCGGCCCAAGTCCAGTTCGGTAGATAACGCTCTCCTGATGGTGGTTATGACCGTTTCCGGCGCTCCAACCGTCATCCAAATGGACACTTGGCATGAGGAGAGTGAAGATGCTCATAGGATTCCATGGAGGATCTCCACACACCCAAGCAAGCTCCACACTATAAATACCCCTCTCCTCTCTCACCAAGATGTAGAGCTGAATTACAAGAGGCTCTAAGTATGCTTTAGCTTCTTTACATGTTCTATAGTATACTTATAATAGGGAGAGAGTGAAGTAGAAGAAGTCGGAGGAATCCCGGAGTTGTCGGTAATCCTCTCTTTATTCTTGTACTTTGGTAATTACTCTGCTTCAATAGACATATCATTCTGACTAATTAAGATTTGCTTAGTGAGAATTATTCTTGGTTAGTTCCTAATTAGCATACGGGATCATTGTTCACTATAGTCCATTAATTATATAGTGTTTGCTTTAGTGCTTGGCCAGTGCTAGAGTAGTAGTTAATTGCGTGGCGGTGTTAGGGTAATTAATTGCCAGTGGTTGCTGTGTATCCCACAGTACGTTAGAGGTGGGTGTAGAGGTGGTGACAACCCTCAAAAGCACTTAAGTCCTCCCTATTCGGGTACGTAGTAGAGCGACATCTAGTAAACAGCGGGTTGCCAGTGCATGAAGTATCGTGTTAGGATTAAACTTAAGCTTTCCTTAGGCACTGTTTCTCATAAGGAAATCCTCTCTACCCTTTGCCCATATTTATCTTGTGTCCTTGGATGAACCGGAGGAAGAGATAATCACACACATTCCCTTGGATTCGATACCCTTAGAATACTCCGTAGGGGAAGTGCTACTTCGGTATATCCATGCGCTTGCGGATTTTATCTGTGATCGTAAGAAATACCAACAAGCATTTCTGGCGCCGTTGCCGGGGAACGGTTGCTGTTTATCTCCGAACCTTATTCATCCTCATATCCTTTTTATTTTTCTTTCTTCTACCTTCACCCCCGCTACCCCAGAGAAGTATTCCTGTAAAAGTTTTCTCATCCATGGAGCCACTATCTATCTTCCAATTATCTGCTCCTCGGGGTGAATTTTACGAGCCACCTCCTTCATCGGAACCTATTTTAACACCTAGCTATGAAATACGTCCTGAATTCATCAGTATGGCTAGGGAGAAATCTTTCTCTGGTTTAGGCCAGGAAAACCCCTACCATCATCTGCGGGAATTCGAACTGCTTTGCTCGTGCCTTAAGATTCGAGGCATGAAGAAAGAGACTGTTCGGTGGAAATTGTTTCCGTTCTCTCTTCATGAGAGAGCGAAACAATGGTACACATCTACCGTTGGGTGTGTAAACAGTGACTGGGAGAAATTGCAAGATAGGTTATGCCTCGCATTCTTCCCTGTAACCCGTATTACTACTCTTCGTGTAGAAATTCTGAGTTTCCGGCAGATAAATAAAGAATCGATTGGTACAGCCTGGTCTAGATTCACTAATTTAGTTCAGTCTAGCTCAACCCTGTCTATACCCGATTACGTGCTATTGCAACATTTTCATACAGGTTTAGATAGGGAGTCTGCATTCTACCTTGACATAACTGCTGGAGCGTCATTCATGCACAAAACTCCCACCGAAGGCAAGGAAATTCTCGATCGCATATCGAAAAATACCTCCTTTGTCGGGCAGTATGTTGAACCCTATCCAGAGGCATTTGTGTCAGGAAGGGAGGAACCCTCTTTTGCCAAGCTTGAACCTGAGCCTTCAACATCTTCGGTTCTGACTAAAGAGTCCTCCCTGGAGCCATTGCCGGATTCCAAAGAAATTCAAGCTCCGGGTTACGCTCCTAAATTCAGGGATGATCCTCATACCGATTATGAGAAAACCTTAACAGGCATCCTCCCTGATAATACGCCGATAGAGGAAGTAATGGCGGTTCTCCTTCATGAGTCCCCTGAGTCTATTCTAGAACATGATGATCTTCATTTCGTTCAAAAAGATTCTGGCAAGACCTTTGAATTGCACTCCAAAGAACCACCATCACAACCTCCTATCGAGCGTTCAAAATGTTGTTCTCGACATTTGTCAAGAAACAACCTTGTTCTTGCACGATGCATATCTTGAGAAGAAGAACCTGCAAGCCATGGACAAGCTTGAGACATCAACCCTAGAAGATGAGAACTCCACAAATGAGCATGAAATATTCTTTTTCAAAATCCCCCAGGATTCATGCTCACATAAGGAATCCCCAGAATCATGTTCGATTAGTATTGACCCCTCGTGCGAGGACCACAACCGCCTTTCGGGCCTTAACTCTAACATGTTTAGAAGGTTGGTTGTGGATGCTTTTATTTATCATAAATATTGCAAATCTCGTATATGTTGTGGCACTAATCCTGCAGCGAGATGTCTCCATGGTCGAGCTTGTGACCATAAACAAAGCACTGCCGGGAGATACCCCGGATTATCTTGGTAAGTTTTTTTTCCAATAAAAGCAAGAACCAGTTTTTAGGATAGTATGCACCTTCGGGTATTCTTGGTCAATAACCATTTCAGGTTGAGATTAAGAACGAGAGACGTATGATGCCTAAGAACTCGGGAGCCATATCAACTGTACATTTTGGTGATCCTTGGTGTTGAAACACACTTTATGAAGACTCCAACATCACACACTTGGTTTTTGATGTCTTACGACACAAAAGTCCAAGTGTGGGGGGAGGTCAACGAGCTTGCGTGACGAGTTCCATCAACCAAGGTCATCCTGGTTTGCAGTTAGCCTTACCTTGCTTGAGTAAAAAAAAAGAAAAAAAAAGAAAAGAAAAGAGAGACGGGAAAAAAAAAGATGGGAGAAGAGAAGAGGACAAGAGAGCTGACATGCTACCTCTAGATAATAGACCGCATTATGTGCGAGTCTTTTCTTGCTATACACCTTGCCAATAGTGATCTTGCTGCTTGGTTGCACCCAGCCCCTCTCTTGAGCTCATGTGCCACCTGGGTTAGCCTTCATCCACTCCTAGCCGCGCACAACTTCTCGCTCCCGCAACACCTGCATGCATACAAGCAAGAGGGGATGCCCTCTTCTTTTCAAGGTGTTTGCTGCTCCACTCCAGTTAGCACTTGCATGCTTGCCAAAAAGAGATGTATCCTACGTCTCTTCAGCATTGCGCCGACGGAACACTCCTTCAAGGCACAAGGTTCTTGCACTAGAGGTGTATGCAGAACCAAACCACTCACCTGAGTTGGCATGGTCAAAATGCCTTCCTCCGCCACAACCCACATCAAGATGGAGGAGAGATTGACAATCACATGTGACCAAGCCACTGCTCCAGAAGTTTCAACATACACATCATGCTGGCGGTAAGTACACTTAGGTATACGAAATGCAGCAAAAGATTCACCATTTCTTTTACTCATACTTATCTCTAGTTGAGTCTGGCTTGATCATGCATAGTTATGCGTCCTCGGTCCATTTTCGTATGCTATGGTTTGGGTGGTCGTCGACATTCATAGGTTTTTTAAATTGAGCATGATGCTTAGGATAAATAGCCTGCTTTAATCAAAGTTGACGTGGTGTCAAGTTTGCTTAAATGAACCATAGAGCCAGTACTTTCATAGACTTCGGATGTATATCCTTCGTGGACTAACCCCTGCAGGAAACTTTTTGATTTGACGGGTAAGTTCTCAAGCACGAATCACACTGGAGGTAAGTCAAGGGCCAGGAACAAATCAATTGCCAAAATAGACAAAGGAGAAACATATCACCTCTCAAGGTGCACGGTACGTATATTTCCAAATGCTCCTTTGCTGTGTTATGTAAGTTTATCTCAGCCCTGTATGAGTTTTGCTTGAATAAAAGTTTGGTGAACAAAAAAAATGTTTTTAATGTCTCTCAAAAAAATGAGAAAATAAAAATCATGGCAAATTTGTGGGATCCACGCTCTTTAAGTTTTGAATCCAATTCCTTTTTGTGTGGATGTGAAGAACTAATCTTGGGGCTATGATAAAATCTTTTCAAATCTTTATACTCCCTCGGGTATTTGTTGTCCACTAACCTTTTGCAGGAAATAAAAAAGGACAACTAAGGAGCAGTGTACAATAACTCCAACACCCATACCACGCTTCTTGGTTTATCAGAGAGTTGCACAGGGAACCAAGCAAAACAACACTTTGTTACAGTGATTTGGTTCAAAGCTTGGTAAGACCTATCTGGTAAGAATTCGAAACACCTTGTGCATCCTCATGTCCACCCTGCTAAGTTACCCATCACCTCTATTGCTGCCATACAAAAAAATAAAAATATAAAAATATATAAAAAAATAAAAAAAGTGAAATAAAATAAAAGTAATTTTAGGCACTTCATGCGCCTAGAATTACTTGAATAAAATTTGGCTCACCGGTACTTTACCCTGGTAGAAGCCCATTTTGCTTTGCGATGTTCTTGAATAAAGACAAGGTACAGAACAAGTGTGGGGGAGTCTTTTCGGTACTCCCGACGCGCAACAGCATCAACTCAACATGACAATCTGATGAACACTGGCCAACGGCTGCGCACAAAATTCAGCAGCCAGAACCGAATCTTGGCTGGGTCGGTTGAACCAAGTATTTGCCCAACCCATGCCTGGCCCGGTTCTGTCATCCTTCGCCGTGTGGTCAGGTTTGCACGTCTCCTCCCTTATCCTCCCCTGGTTGTGAGTTAAACTTGGCAGAAAGTTTGAATACAAATTTAGTTTGACTCCAAATGAAAATGAAAACATTAACTCTCAATGAATAGAATTTTCCTATGATTGATCATGTATACTTTTTATTCTTTGCTAACACTTGTCACTTGTGAACAACCATCTATTGTAGGGAACCTTGCTAATTGTTAACAGTGAAATTTGGTAAGCCTGGAGTAGTCATCGGCTTAGAATCAGCATCGGCTTCGAAGTCCTGAGATTAGCCGATGAGAGTTGTCAAGTCGTCAGTTGTCGGATTCTTGCTATATTCGGTTAAAGAAATTGATCTACTAAAGGAAGCTTATCCAGAAGAGACCGAGTTCAAAGAGAATGCGGCACGACAAGTTATCTATTAATTAGGAATAGTTTGTTAGTTTCCTTTTATCTTTAGGAAAGTGTGTTTAGTGTCGTATAAGGACATTATCTTTTCCTTTTATCTTTAGGAAAGTTTCTTTCTTGTCCGGCAAGGACTTGTATCAACCCATGGGTATAAATATGTACACCCAGGGTCTATGTAATCTATCTTCATGATCAATACAATTCGGCGCATCGCCACCTTTTACCTTTTCTACTTTATTTTATCGTCCGGCGGGACTTGGCACCTGACGTGGGGCTGCATCGGTGTTCGATCTCCGGCTAAGGGGTAAGTCCAATGCTCCGCCGGCCCAGGCAATTGTATCGTTTACGTCGGCGTCGTTCAAGGCTGCATCAGTACATTCGACCTCTTGAATTGCTCTGGTTTGGATGATATATTTGCCTTCCTATTTATCATATGTCTCTGTTAATCTAGTCTTAGCATATCAATTTAGCTCTATCGGCTACTTCTCGTTTTAGGGTTTCTGCCGGTATCGGCTAAATCGTGTTGCTAGATTAGATTAGTTTAGACATCTACCACCCTAAAAACTCAGTCAATGGTTTGATTGTCTAGATATTATGTTTCTTTTCATACTTAGTGCTGCATCAGTTAAGCTTGATCTACTAAGTCGTGCTTAGAACCATAATCTCTAACCTGCTTCTTGATTGCCAATAAGGGTTTCATCGGGGTTTCAGCCGGTGAGTTATCTGGACGTTGCATCGGCTCATAAGGATTGCATATACATATAAGTTGGATTTAGCCGATGGCAACAAAGGTTTCACTATTTAATCTAATCTTGTGGATTTATTGGCATCGGACCTCCAGCCGATGTATACTTTAACCATCGGATCAGTGCTTATTCTATCATGTCATTGTTAGCCGATTGGTTTCTATTGGATTATATTATTGTTATATTTTATTATCATCAGCCGATTGCGTTTATATCATTAACTACATTGGACATAAAGCCGATAGCTCAGAACCCTATCGCCATCGGCTAGCATCGGCTATTGGCTGGTATGGGCATCGGCTGAAAGTACTCCATCGGCGTGTCAGCCGATCAGTTATTTGATCTATTGTTTACATATCTTGTCAGTTGCAGGATCAAACTGACTGGCACGCCCGCATCTTATCAATCTTTGGACCTGCACAGGAGTTAAGCAGATCTCCTAGGCCGGTGTGTTCGATTTTTTCGTCAACATAATCAGCAGGTAAAACAGCCGATAGGCTGACAAGCCGATGTAGTGATTCCAGCCGATGCCGATACCAGCCGATAGCCGATGCCAGCCGATAGCGATAGGGTTCTGAGCTATCGGCTATATGTCCAATGTAGATAATGATATAAAGGCAATCGGCTGACGATAATATAATATAGTAATATAATCTAGTAGAAACCAATCGGCTAGCAATGATATGATAGAATAAGCACTGGTCCAAAGGCTAAAGCAAACATTGGCTGGAGGTCCGATGCCAATAAATCTACAAGATTAGATTAAACAATAAAATCTTTATTGTCATCGGCTAAGTCCAACTTATATGTATATGTAATCCTTATGAGCCGATGCAACGTCCAGATAACTCACCGGCTGAAACCCCGATGAAACCCTTATTGGCAATCAAGAAGCAGGCTAGAGATTATGGTTCTAAGCACGACTTAGTAGATCAAACTTAACAAATGCGGCACTAAGTATGAAAAGAAACATTATATCTAGACAATCAGGCCATTGACTGAGTTTTCAGGGTGGTAGATGTCTAAGCTAATCTAATCTAGCAACACGATTTAGCCGATACCGGTAGAAACCCTAAAACGAGAAGCAGCCGATAGAGCTAAATTGATATGCTAAGACTAGATTAACAAAGACATATGATAAATAGGTAGGCAAATATATCATCCAAACCAGAGCAATCCAAGAGATCGAATGTACTAATGCAGCCTTGAACGACACCGACGTAAACGGTACAATTGCCTGGGCCGGCAGAGCATTGGACTTACCCCTTAGCCGGAGATTGAACACCGATGCAGCCCCACGTCAGGTGCCAAGTCCCGCCGGACGATAAAATAAAGTAGAAAAGGTAAAAGGTGGCGATGCGCCGAATTGTATTGATCGTGAAGATAGATTACATAGACCCTGGGTGTACATATTTATACCCATGGGTTGATACAAGTCCTTGCTGGACAAGAAAGAAACTTTCCTAAAGATAAAAGGAAAAGATAAAGTCCTTATAGGACACTGAACACACTTTTCTAAAGATAAAAGGAAACTAACAGACTATTCCTAATTAATAGATAATTTGCCATGCCGCATTCTCTTTGAACTCGGTCTCTTCTAGATAAGCTTCCTTTAGTTGATCAATTTCCTTAACCGAATATAGCAAGAATCCGACAACTGAAACAACTCTCATCGGCTAATCTCAGGACTTCGAAGCCGATGCTGACTCTAAGCCGTTGACTACTCCGGGCTTACCAAATTTCACTGTTAACACTAATCTATGTAATTGATATGTGTGATATGGTTATGACAAAAGAAATTATTGTCCAACTGTCATGATACTTGGGATTTTGTCTTTGCGAAAATTTTAAAAAAATTCTTTTAGAGCAATACTCCTCAGTGACTATGTTATTACCTACCAAGGCCATATATGATTCTCATTGCAAAATCCTGATATATGTTTAGGCTGCTTGGCATTACATTGAGCTTTGTCAAATTATTGTGACCCGTGTGAGATGCTTTTCATACTTTAATGATCAAGATTACACGCACACTCCACATACACACACTATGCTAAACTTCTACACTAGAAGCTAGCATCCCTCATCCATCATTTATTTTATTCATTATCCACAAAATAAATACTCCACGTCATTTATGCCTTTTCCTCCAATATTCTTTCAAAGAAAAAAAACAGAGATAGAGAGAGGCGTGGCTATGCAAAAGAAGGAAAAAAAAGTCTTGCTCATACAAGTATGGAGTATTGAAAAAAAAAAGAGAAAAAATGAATAAAAAAAATCTTGCTCATACAAAGTATAGGGCATGATGAAAAAAAAAGGTAGCCATGCACTCTCTCAAATTTCCAAAGAGAGAAAATTGGAGGAGGAGGTATATCAAAGGAGTAGTTATCTTCTATTTTCCTTTTTCCACCCATAAAACAACCATACACATACATACCCATACGCATATCACACACATGCACATTCTTGATCAGAGAGTATGACTTGCTATCTCCTTGGGTCTGGTATTTTGGCTTTGCAATATATGTGATGCAGGTATGCCCCGATTGATCCCTACCGAGCTCCACCTATATAGCCTTTTAGAATAGGGACAATTCAGCAAACATGCCTTGGTGAGGATCCACAAATAAAATCACATGAGTGATTTGAGATAAAGTCATTCAAGGAGTATAGCTACTTTGCAAAAATATATGAAAACCCAAGAGATTGACAGGAGAAACAAGAAGGACTTGAGTCACAACCGTTCCATTCATCAATTACCCAAGATGGTAAGTTAGACAGTGCAAAGTTCACAGGTACAGGTATGGCTTAGAATAATTTGTGTACTTGTATTATATCTTGGAAAGTTTTATTCCACATTAATCCTTAACCATTACTCGGGACGAGTAAAGAGCTAAGTGTGAGGGTTTGTTGACGGCTGTTAAGTACCAAATTAACGCTGTCAATACCTGCATAAGACCAAAAACATGGAACATTCAACATAGTGGTAGGGCTTATTTCTAATAATTTCCACGAGTGTTGGTGTATATTCATATGCAGGTGACAAACTACCAAAGTTGAGAGGAAATATACATGAAGGAGGATGAGAATCAAACTCGTATCCAAACTTATGGAGTTTTGGACCCAAAAACCCAATTAAACATCTCTAAATGGGCCAAACATTCATACCAATGAATTAAGGGGCCCAAAATAAGTGTCCAGGACGAAAACTTGAGCGAACGGAGCCGTCTTGGGTTCGGCCGAACCCCTGAGTTCGGCCGAACCCTAGCAGAGGCCGTTCGCCCCGGCTCAAGTCCAGTTCGGTAGATAACGCTCTCCTGATAGTGGTTATGACCGTTTTCGGTGCTCCAACCGTCATCCAAATGGACACTTGGCATGAGGAGAGTGAAGATGCTCATAGGATTCCATGGAGGATCTCCACACTCCCAAGCAAGCTCCACACTATAAATACCCCTCTCCTCTCCCTCATTTGACACACACCAAGATGTAGAGCTGAATTACAAGAGGCTCTAAGTATGCTTACTTCTTTACATGTTCTATAGTATACTTATAATAGGGAGAGAGTGAAGGAGAAGAAGTCGGAGGAATCCCGGAGTTGTCGGTAATCCTCTCTTTATTCTTGTACTTTGGTAATTACTTCGCTTCAATAAACATATCATTCTGAGTAATTAAGATTTACTTAGTGAGAATTATTCTTGGTTAGTTCCTAATTAGCATACGGGATCATTTTTCACTATAGTCCATTAATTATATAGTGTTTGCTTTAGTGCTTGGCCAGTGCTAGAGTAGTAGTTAATTGCGTAGACACGGTGTCTGGGTAATTAATTGCCAGTGGTTGCTGCATATCTCACAATACATTAGAGGTGGGTGTAGAGGTGGTGACAGCCCTCAAGAGCACTTAAGTCCTCCCTGTCCGGGTACGTAGTAGAGCGACATCTGGGAACAACGGGTTGCCAGTGCCTGAAGTATCGCGTTAGGATTAAACTTAAGCTTTCCTTAGACACGGTTTCTCATTAGGAAATCCTCTCTACCCTTTGCCCATATTTATCTTGTGTCCATGGATGAACCGGAGGAAGAGATAATCACACACGTTCCCTTGGATTCGATACACTTGGAATACTCTGTAGGGGAAGTGCTACTTCGGTATATCCGTGCGCTTGCGGATTTCTATCTGTGATCGTAAGAAATACCAACAAATATATGATAAGAGAGTACTATGCTAGTAATTTATATCACTTGTATAGATCAAAGTCTAATGCATGGATTAATCATTTTAGGGATAAAGATAGATTGACACACAAGGAACTAAACAAAATATTCTCACTAAAATAATAATCTAAGCTAAGTGGAGAAAGAATAAGAAAAGAATCATTTATGTACTTATAGTATATAGTCATTTTAGTCTATACTTGCTATTGTACAATTATGCAGCCAATACCCCATAACTATGCCCTCCTGGTATATCGAGAAACCACCTCTGATTGTTGAGTTCCTTACGATAATTCATCATGGCCATCCAACCGGTAATAGATACGGAGGAGTACCCACACCAGGAAAATACCTTAGCCTATATATGCCATAGTACAAAAAAATCGGACCGGGCCAGTGGTTGAACCGGAAAAAACCGGAACTAGCGACCTTGGCGGTTCAGTTCACCAAAAAGATCGTCCCTGCAATCGAATTGGTAAAAAACGGTGAACAGGTGGTTTTTATGGGAACCGGTGAACCAGTGCCATTTTTTAAGAATCGAACCGGTTTTTAATTTGTCTATGGTAGTATGGCATTATGAATTTATTATATTACCACACTACATTTATTTTTTTAATGTTGTGACCATATAATAATAGATATACTAGTTTATTTATGCATATTTTCACCAATTTGTGATGGTTCTATATTTATAATAATGCAAATCAAATATAATATTAAAAATAAAAAACGGCGGTTCGACCAGTGACCCGACGGTTCAATCGGTGAACCGGTGAACCGGCGGCCAGAGCAGGTTGACTCCCGGTCCGGTTTTTTTACTAAGATATACGCACTTGGAGGAATACCGCGTACTGAGCTGTCACCATTAGTGGCCTACCTCTACAGATCCATGGCATATAGCACCATATAATGGTATCTAATAATCTAAGCACCGCATTTACATTACTAAATACTACTCTACATCTCTGCATATGACAGAGCAATCAAATAATTGAACACCAAACCAATACCATTGCATAGCTCCAGTAAGCTAGCTACATAATTATTACGAGTCATGTATGAACTAAAGTCAGTACTCGAATAATTATATAAATGAAGCAAAGGAACAAAACTATATAAAGAAGAATATTTCATTACTGAATAAAGTCTTACAAGATAGAGGGAAGCTACTAGAGGCATACCCGAAATCTCCGGAATACTTGAAGAACTAAGAAACTTTTCTAATTCTACTCCACTAGCACTAGAACAAAGTAAATAAACTAGAGAGAGCTTCTTGCTGGATCCTTCTTGGTGTGTGTTGAAATGGAGAGAGTGAGGCCCATAAATAGGCTGCTAAATTGCTAATGATGGTTGTGACAGCTGGAAATGTCCTAAACACCCCGCAACCATCATTGGGAAGCAATCTAGGACATCCACGTGGAAGGCCAAGATGAATGGCGCCAGAGGCGGTTCAACCGAACCCTGGGTTCGGCCGCCCAGGGCTAGCCGGCTAGCCCATCTGGCCCATTCTTTCTCCAATGCTTTGCTTGATGGATCTTAAACTGGCATGGTGGTTTGGCCCCATTTACGAGTGTTCTAATGGGTTTCTGGGCCCATTCATCCGTAAGTCTGCCACACGTCGAGCTCTGATTGATCGAACGGTTATTTGCATCGCTTTCCCTCCATTTATATGATCTCCTGCATATGAATACTTTGCTAAGTACAAGTGGAAATAGATTATTCTTAAACAAATATGCATGCAAGCATTGCTAGTTCTCCTTTATTCCTGGATGTATTGACGGTCGAAATTCATCTATAATGACCGTCAACAAACCCCCCAAGCTTAAGCCTTTGCCCGTCCCGAGTAAAGAACTTGCAAAGACAAACTCAGTTGTTGATCAGGAGTTGCTACAATGATGTATATCTCAAAGGTACAGGGTGCATAGTTTGAGTACTCTCTCTCTCGTTAAGTGAGTTAGCACGGTGGCTTACGCATACGCCCAATACCTATGGGACACATGCTTCTCTTTTATCTTGGACGATTGAGAGATAGAACGGTTAGTAGAGCACTACTTACTCATTTCTTGTCTAACTTTTATTCCAGAAGTTTTCAAATGATTTTGCAAATAAAAAGACCAAGTTACACAAGTGATTCCCTCATTCACTCAAGTGATTCCCTTGCCATTTTTGCCCTATCCTACAGCTTAAGTATGCAAAGTTTGGAAGAGATCAAATGAGGCATACTTGCATTCACATTTATTACTAAGTCATAAAGCCAGGCCAAAGAAGATCAAGATCGTGCATGTGTGTGATATATGGTAGTGGATATGGAATGAAATAACTCCCTTTTTTTTTACCTCTTTTTCCATTTTTTTTCAAAAATTGAGAGAGTGTTTGGCTAGCCTTTTTTTGTAGAAGTTTTGAGAGAAAGATCGTGCCTCATACTTTGTACGAGCAAGATTTCTTTTTCCTCTCCTTTTCTCATATGAAAAATATACTATAACCGAGAGTGGGTTTTTATCCCTCGTGGAGACACCCCCTCCTTTTGCGCATGTCACCCAAAAAGTCATCATTTTTTTTAAAAAAAAGATTGACATGATAGATCAATATGAAATATATCATTTCAAAAACATGTAAATTTAAATTCAACATATACAAGTATAAACAAAAATAACAAATTTCACTTCAAATAGTACGTACTGTTTATATGCATATTTTTTATTTTTTTACTTGCATAGGTTGAATTTGAATTTTCATATTTGATAATATATTTTATATTGATATATCATATGAATTTTTTTTTCAAATTTTTGATACCTATCTAAGTGACATGCAAAAATGAGGATAAATATACGGAAAAAAAAAATCAGCGGAGCTGATTTGACTTCCACTGTAACCGATGTATATATACCAGATGCGGATTGTCATCCCTCAAAAGTATGTCCCATCATTGCTTACATGTCATCTAAATAGTTATAAAAAAATTTGAAAAATATTAACAAGATAGATTAATACGAAACATGCTGTCATGGTTATGGATACCACATATCTAATAGTAATCGACTAAACTTGACGGGGCTCACCATATACCAAGTCTTATAAGGAATCATACCTCATATATTTAAGGAGTTTCAGATAAGAACAACGAGTAGAGTTCTATATGGAAACAAAAAGGACTACTCGGATTGTATCCATACTTGTCTCCCTAATTCTACTTAGACAAGAGAATATCTATGGGTATAAATACAAGACCTCCTAGGAGAAGAGAGGGGAGAAAGACACACGACACAGATCGACACACAAGTTAGAGTAGACACCAACACACGCCATGAAACATCAACATCAAAGATAAGCCTAGAAAAACCCAATATGGTTTCTGCGGAGGCCGACAAGAGGGATCTAGCGCCATCTCTAGTCTTGATGAGTTCGTACTCGAGGAGAAAGACTACCCTGTCGTCAACTACATGTTGGTTATCTATGCTGCCAAATCGATGACAGCTAGATAGGTTATCCCAAATATTGTACTTGTATGATCCAGATGAATAAAGAGCAACACCGGCTTCGGCCAACAGGAGTAGGGCTATTACTTGTCAGATAAAGGGCCTGGACCTGTATAAAAATCCTTATCTCTATTTCTTTTACTTCAATCTCACATATACCCTGGTACCGACGATCTCCATACTATGCAAATACCGTAGTCGTGATCTCAAACATCGATACATACCACTACACAAACATGCAAAGCCAAATTCGATTTCAAGTTGCAACAAAAAGAACAAATTAAACTGAAAATAGTTATCGTACATTTGCAGTTATATTTGTTATTTTTATTACAACTTGTAGAAGTTAAAATTGTCTATGCATGTTTGTGGAGTGATATATTTCATATTAGTCTATCTTGTATTTTTTTTCTAATTTTTTATAACTATTTAAGTGACATGCACGAAACGAGTGCATATCCGCTCGAGGGATGCATATATACTCGCGAAATCATCCATCCATTGGGATGTTCCGGTGTTGCAGACTTGTATGCCCAAAAAAATAAAAATGAGACAAAGTCTACCTCAGTAAACTATACCATATCACTAGCATATTCAGCACACTTGAAATGCTGCTTAGGTTTGTTTATACGATACAGCCCAGCGTGTTCAGCCAACAGCCACACCAGCGTGATGAGCTCACCCCCACTGTTGAGCTGCTTCGCATGCGACTCCCTGCTGCACCGGTTGCCGGCGTACAGCAGCATCTCCACCCACACCTCGAAGATCACCGGCAACAACCACCCGCCGCCGCCGTCCGACGACATCCGCCGCTCCTTCTCCTTCAGCAGCAGCTCGTCGGCGAGCAGAGCGCCGGCGAAGACGCCATGGCTCCTCACATTCTGATCGCCATTGTAGGCGTTGTCACGTAGCATCGCCGCCAGCTTCTTCCTCTCCGGCGTCCTGGAGGCGGAGGTCGGGTCGTCGACGTGCAGCTGGAACAGCCTGGTGACCATGCTTAGGACGTCGATGAAGCGGCAGCTGGAGGAAGAAGACGATGATTCGTGGGTGTCCTTGCGTTCCCGCCATATCCTGGCCATGTCTTCGCATGTCACCTGGTACAGCCTCCGGAGCACGAGGCCCGGGAGCATGTCGGGGCGTATGGCGACGAGGAACATCATGTAGTTGGACAGCGCGCGGACCGCCTCCGTGAGCTGCCGCGCCGCCGCCGCCCTGTCGCCGGCGTTGGCTGGAGAAGATCGGTCGCCGCCGCTGACGGCGAGGTAGATGTCCGTGGCGACGTGCCAGGTGAGGATGCCTTGGTGGAACTCCTCGCCGAGGCTGGCGGCGAGGTCGCCGTCAAGTCCGTGGCGCCGGAGCGCGCGCTGGCCTCTCGTTGTCCTGATGGCGTCGAGCTCGGTGGTCGACATGGAGTCCACGGCTCTCAACATGTTCTGGATGTGTCCGAACACGAGCTCCTTGACCTCGTCGGAGATGACGATGCTGCCGGCGTTGACGTGCCTGTTCCACCAGCTCCCGAGCCCGGCCTTCTCCGCCGCCGCGCCGAGCCGCTCCGCCGCGCCGTCGCGGGTGCAGAAGTGGAGCACGTTGAACTGCCCCATGGTGCCGGACCAGTACCTGTGCCCGTCCCGGTGGACGAGCCGCCGGAGCGACGCGACGGCACGGCGGAGGCGGGACCACCGGCCGGTGCAGAGGGCCTCGTGGCGGAGCCACGCCCACCGCGTGGTCTGCAGCAAGGCGGCGATCCACGTCGACCCGACCGCCCGGCACAGCGACGTCGTCTCCAGGACGAAGGCGGCGACCAGCAGCGCGTAGGTGATGTCGACGTCGATCTGCCGGTAGCTGCCGAGGTCGTCCTCGAGGCGGAACAGGCCGAGCGCGGCGGCGACGGCGAGCGGCGAGACGACGCGGATGGCGAAGCCGAACCAGGTGTGCATCACGGCCGCCTTGGTGTAGAGGATGTCGTACATGAGGGAGAGCTCCATCTCCACCACCCGGCACATCTCCTTCCACCCGTAGGAGAAAATCTTGGGGTCGTAGTCGCCGGAGTCCACCTCCACCGACGAGTCCGCCATGGCGCGCTTGCAGATATGGAAGTGGAAGTGAGCAACAAGAAGAAGCTCCTCCTCGTCGGCCTCCTCGCCGTCACGCCGAGGCAGCGACGACGGAGGGTAGTACTGAACCCGACGCTCCGGCGGCGTCTTGACGACATTGACGGAGCTCCGGATGCTGCTGAGGTTGGCGTACTTGAGCGCCCATGTCCGCTCGCCGTACTTGAGGACGCCAATGGCGAACATGAGCATGGCGGCCGAGAGCAGCGTGGTGGTGGTGCCGGCGAAGGAGCGGTAGATGACGTTGGCGGCGCCGAGCGCCTGGGGGACGAGGCCGAACACGAGGTGGCGCTTCCAGAGCTGGTTGTCGGCGAGGGAGTAGGCAGTGATGTTGTCCGGGCCGCCGAGGTGGAGCAGCAGGAACGGCGCCCAGAACGCCACCAGCCGCCGCCGCTCGTGGCCGACCGAGAGGTGGCCGATGGTGAACGTGGCGACGAAGTCGGCGAGCTGGTACGCCGGCCAGACCACCAGCTTCAGCACGGCGGAGGCGCCCACGCGGCGGAACCCGGCGAAGAAGAGGAGGACGAGCTGGAGGAAGAAGCTGACCAGCAACAGGATCTCGATCGCCCATTCGTTCAGGACGTGCATCACCCCTCCTCCCGCCATTGTTGCTAGCTAGCTGCGCCAGCTTCAATTCAATGTCTACATGGACATGGTTAACAACCAAGTTGCTCACAAGTGTCCATCGTGTAATCCCAAAAAACGTGCAAGTTTCATACATGTACAGCAGTAAGAAAAAGGACTTGGTTGGGAAAGTGATTTCATCTCTAGATGAGATATCCTCTCGTTTCGTTCATGCCACCTAAATAGGTATTAAAAGATTAGAAAAAAATTAACAACATAGATTAATATGAAATATATCACCCCACAAACATATAAGTTTAAATTTAACTTATATAAGTTGTAACATAAATAATAAATATAGTTGTGAACGTGCGATAAATTTGTTATTTTTGTTGCAACTTGTAGAAGTTGAATTTGGTTATATATGTTTGCGGAGTGATATATTTTATATTAATCTATATTGTTAATTTTTTTAAAATTTTTAGTAACTATTTAGATAACACGTAAACAATAAGTGATGTCCCTCGAGGAATATATTAATCCACATCCGATGTGGTCGGTACTTGATGGAAGCAGCTAGTACGTGAGTACCTAATCGATGAAGTCCATTCTTATAGGCCCACACATCATAGTCACACATTATTCTGACGTGAAGTACTGCTCCATCTCTATTCTTGTTTTTTCCCTTCTTTGTTTGATACTGGAGATATAGCTTTGACCATTATTTCATTTTTTTATATAAATATATGATGTTTCGACGTATGTTCCACTATTCAACTTATTGATAAAAATCTGTGTAAATACAGAAAAAATATAATCATGCTAAAAATATCTTAAATAATAAAATATATCACAACAAAATAAATAATACTTAACTTTTTTTAATAATATGAATAGTCAAACATATGTCTAATAAGTGTTTTTATATTTAGAAGTAGATGGAGTATTAATTTATCTGAGATGTAATATTTATAGCAACACATATAGTGGTTTAAATTTTTAAAAGAAATATAGATGGTTGAAGTGTACGTTGAATGAACAAAGAAATGTCGACTACGGATTTTAGAATATCGGACAGAAAGGACAAGAGCAGTACACTTCAATACTTCATAGACATGGTAAACGAAGACGTGAAAATATTCCGTCAACTCCATGTATCAACTAGGAGTAGTTATCTTCCTACTTTCGTGTAAACATGTTTTTCTCCCTTAATTAAGAAAATATCCCTATATTGCTGTATGTCTTCTTAAATACTCCATATCCAAGTTTTAAGTTTTGACAATATAACTCTCCATAACCAAGTTCAAATTCGACATGTATAAATTAAAACAGAATAATAATCTTTCATTTGTCATTTGCAGATTTTATTACCCATTTCTCACTGCTTCACGTGATCAGCAGCAAGTGACCATGTGATCATCATCCTAAGTTTATAACTATTGTCAATGAATAAATTGGAGAAGGGGGGATTAGTTAATGAATTCAGTTTCTATCATGTGTGCGTCGTTGTCTATCGTGTCGTTGTTGGCCAGAGGCCAACCGGCCGGGTTCCGTTAAGTTCCACCAGAAAAGTACGTATGAAGCTATATTTGCCTTTGGAATATTCATGTTTTACTTAACATCTTGCATGGGCAGACAAGCAATATATCCAAAGCACGTGTCTGACCTTAGTTTTGTTTCTAATGATATATTTATTAAAACCATTAAAATATTATGGCATCAAAGTATTTCCAAATATAAATCTATTAACTAATGTTGCGTTTTTATTTTTTCTAAATCTAGTTTTCTTTAAGTTTAACTAACTTAAGAAAAATATAGCAACAACTATGACCTGAAATTAGTTTTTATTAAATATATTTTGATACTATATTTGTTTTGTATTAAAAATTTTGCTATATTTTTCTGTAAAATTGATCAAATATTTATAAAGATTTAAACCATTTATAATATTAAGAGGAGGGGAAGATATTAAATATTAATTAAAAGAATAGTGTTATGGCAGGATATGACGGAGACTATAGGGAGTCAAGTGGATGGCGGTCTTCTCTGAAAAAAATATCAAATGGAAGGAGGTTTGGTGAGCAGAGAACTTGCGTGGACTAAAGCTCGTCAACGGCTCTAGTTCTTCAATTAAGCAGACAGATGGGTTCAACAAACGGTTGCAATTTCTACTCATATCATATTATTAGTTTAATTTTTAAAAAAATATTTTTAAGTTTGATTAAATAAACATATTATCAAAATATATTTAATGTTAAATTTAATAAAACTATTTGGTGTTATTACTATTTTTTTATAAACTTAGTCAAGAAAACTAAACGACTTATAATATACAACTGAAAGAGTATCTTATAATAATAATGTAAGGATTATCCCTGGGCCAAGTCACGTCCATCTCTGAAAATGGTTGCTAAATCTGTTACATGAGACATGGTATGACGGATCGTGGGGCTCCTCACCGGGAGACCGCGCAGGCCCCCCTTTGCCGGTTCGGCCGGGGGCTTTGGGTGAGGTTCTAAGCTCCTAGTCTGTGGAAAGTTCGCAAGAATGGAAGAAGCACAAGACACGGGCGATGTATACAGGTTCGGGCCGCTGAGAAGCGTAATACCCTACTCCTGTGTTCTGGTGGATCTGTGTATGAAGAAGCTACAAAGAGCTGGAGAGCCAGCGAGCTCTTACTCTAGAAACCCTCTTCTCCCTTTGTGTGCGCTCCCCCTTTTCTCCTTCCGAATCCCCTTCCTAAGTGGGCCAGATCCTCCTTTTATACCTCAAGGGGATACCACATGCCCAATCTCTCTCTTTTGTCTGGGGACTTATCCTCTCTTTACTCAAACTTCACTTCTCTTCATAAATGGACGGAGATTTGTAATGGTTGCCGTCCGAATGACCTTCTGATGGGACGGCCCATACCTACCTCCACTTCCGCCGGAAGCAGGCGCGACGTGGGAACATGGCTGTCTGCTGACGACATGACCAGTGTCAGACCGGTCACAAATCGGTCATTCTTGTCCACCACGCGTCAGTTTATCAATCTGCATGTTCGCCCTTCTTCATACAATGTCTTGCTTGTAATGGTTAGGATGAAGCCTGACATATATCTGGCCGGGGCCAACGTGTCATCTCTGGGAGCTAACACGCTGGCTCCGGCTAGGGACAAGTGCCTGGAGGCTCTCATCCTGACGGGATGGGGCGAGGCGTGCGTCAGACCGCCTGTCGCCACCTAACCCACGATCTAATCGGTCTGTGACTGGTCACAGACTGGATAAACGAGCGCGCTGCACTGTGTTACATGCGGCGTGACGCGCTCGTCCAAACCGCAATAAATGCGGTTAGGTGAGCCCCGCTGCGCTCACCTAACCCATACACGCGGCGCAAAACCTACAAGGGGTCGGGGCGCCTCAGCCCTCGGGGCCGAAACGGGAGCGGTCCGACCCCTCGGGGAGACAAAGAGGGGGGCGGCCACATCACCCTCGGGCCCGACCCCCCCGAGGGGGTCAGGCCTCGTGGGTGATTGCTCCTGCCCAAACCTCTAGTCATGATACTCCCGGTCCCATGTCACCGACAGTAGCCCCCGGCGTTATGCCAGGGCGATCACCCTCCTCAAGGGAAGCGGTCGGGCGTGACGCCACTTCCTAAGGCCTGGTGACAGGTGAGACCGGTCTCCACTGTTGGGCAGAAACCCAACGGTCGCAAATCACGCACATCGGCAATGGTTACTCGGCTGTCAATAATGAGCGGTCTCTTCAAGACTGCCACATTACTCGAGTAGCACGCGAATCGGGACGAGCCGGTTCATTTTGCCTGGAGATATGGTGATGGCGCTTTGGTCGGCGAGCGTAATTAACGCGCGCACGATACGTTCCATCTCGACTGCCACAGCCTCATATCCACCTCATGCGCCGCAAGCGGGCGAATGGGATTAGTGGAAGCGTGGGCGCGAGAAACGAGGAGCCAGGCACAGCGTTGGCAAGGGTATAAAGACACCGAGGAAGAGATTTGCTTCCTTCCTCTCGCCATTATTCCCCTTGTCTTCGCCGCTTGCGCCCTAACTCCTTGTTTCCTGTGCCCTTCCTTCGCCACACGCGCTCGCTCTCAAACATCTCTTCTTCCGGCGTCATGGCACGGGGCTCCGCTCTGCTCGACGGTAGCGTGCTGCCGCCTTCCCGCATCGTGAGCGAGAGGCAGGCCGGGCTGCCGCGCCGCTTCATGCCGGAATCTGCCACCGGCCGGGAGATAGTCACGCTGGGCGAGGGACGCCCGGCGCCACGCTACCCGGGGCGGTCCGTCTTCTTCCTCCCTTTTGCAATGGCAGGGCTGGTTCCGCCATTTTCTTCTTTCTTCATGGATGTTCTGGAGTTTTACGATCTCCAGATGGCACACCTCACCCCCAACGCGGTAATGTCATTGGCCATCTTCGCGCACCTGTGCGAGATGTTCATCGGGGTGCGCCCATCCCTTCGGCTGTTCCGGTGGTTCTTTACCGTACAGCCGGTGTCGCCGCCGTCGGTGGTTGGTGGCTGCTACTTCCAGCCGCGGGGGCCGGTGCTGAACCGCTACATTCCCTGCGTCCTCCGCAAGAAGTGGGATGACTGGAAGAGCGACTGGTTCTACACCCCCCTCGCCGACGAAGCGCGCCTCCGACTTCCGAGCCAGCCCCCGGCGCAGGCCTCCAGCTGGCGGGCGCCGGTAGATCTGGGAGATGGCTATGACGCCGTCCTTGACCGCCTGGCGGGCCTGCGATCCCAGGGGCTCACAGGGGCCATGGTGTACGGCGACTACCTTCGTCGCCGGATTGCGCCGCTCCAGCGGCGTGCCCGGGGCGCCTGGGAGTACACCGGGTCCGAAGACTACATGAGGACCCACCAGGGGGTCAGATGGGACTGGGCTCCTAAGGACTTCAAGATAGTGGTCCAACGGGTGCTGAATCTCAGCTCCGTGGAGGCATCCCTCATTCCCCAAGGAGTCCTCCCTCTCTGTAGTGATCCAGACCGCGCCTCCATCCTGACCATCTTGCAGGCGGTCGGGGCGTCGGAGGAGCGGGCTCCTCGAGGCCACGATGGCGCGGGCGGGAGCCGCAAGGGGGAACAATCTACCCCGGGAGGGGGTCGTGCTTCTGGGCCCCGCGACGGGGGCCCGGGGAGCAGCCGCCCTATCGACGCCCGGGGGAAGAGGAAACAGGAAGGAACCCCTTCCCCACCTCCTCCCCGAGGGGGCGGGGCGGCGCGTGTCAGCAGCAGGCGCCCGGAGGGGGCCACGCCGACGCCGCAGCCCGAGGGGGAGCGGAAGAAGAAACAGCTCCGCAAGATGGGGGGGATAGAACTATCCCGGGGAAACCTCATTTCCCCTCCAAGGTGGTCGTTTAACCGACCCCCTCGCAGGTTCGTCCCACGCCCATCGTGACTGTATTCATTCTCTCAACGCGAGTTTTCACTCACCCATCTTGTTTGTCTTCTGGTCTTTCTTCTGTTTCAGCGATATCCCGTCGCGTCCCTCCTGCCATTCCAAGTCCGGGCAGTCTGAGGCCGAGGACCCGGCGACCGTAGAGGCCCGGAGGCGGGAATCTGATCGGCGAGAAGCCGCGGATCGCCTACGGGAAGCCGAGGAGGCCGCCCGGGAGGCCGCCCGGGCTCGCCAGGCCGAGGAAGCCGCTCGGGAGGAGGCCAGACTCCGCCAGGGCCGAGGCGACGACATCCTCCGAGGCAACCCATGAGACTGACCGGCAAGAAGCCGCGGACCGCCTTCGGGAAGCCGAGGAAGCTGCGCAGGTGGCCGTCCGAGCTTGCCAAGCTGAAGAAGCCGCTCGGGAGGAGGCCACACTTCGCCAGGCCGAGGCGACGACGACTTCCGAGGCAGCTCGCGACGAGGCCGCGGGCGCATCGCTTGGGCCCACTCCCTCGGGCGACGCTCAGGACAAGCCGGGTCCGGGGGACGTCCCCGAGTCCGGCACGTCCATCGGCGGGCCGAGCCGTGCGGCATCCTCTCCGAGGCGGCTCTTCCCCGCGCCTTCCGTTGCCCCACTGAGCGCAGAGCCCCTTCTGCAGGCCTTGGCCGTCGCAAACACCACGGTGTTGGACGGGTTAAGTGCTCAGATGGAGGCCCTGCAAGCAGAGCGGGCGGAGCTCGACGCCGCATGGGCGCGTGTCGAGGAGGGGCGACGCTCGGTTGAGGCCATGGTGGAGGTGGGCCGCAAGGCACACCGCCGGCACGCCTCAGAGCTCGAAGCCCGTCGGAAGGTGCTGAGGGAGATCGCCAAGGAGGTGGAGGAGGAGCGGGGGGCTGCCCTCATCGCCACTACCGTGATGAACGAGGCGCAGGACACCCTCCGCCTTCAATACGGGAGCTGGGAGGCGGAGCTAGGGAAGAAGCTCGACGCCGCCCGGGGGGTCCTTGACGCTGCCGCTGCCCGAGAACGGCGGGCGGCGGAGACCGAGGTGGCATCCCGGCGGCGCGAAGAAGCCCTTGAGGCCCGTGCCATGGCGCTGGAAGAGCGTGCCTGCGCCGTGGAGAGGGACCTGGCGGACCGTGAGGCCGCCGTTGCCATCCGGGAGGCAACGCTGGCGGCGCACGAGGCCGCCTGCGCCGAAGAGGAGTCCGCGCTCCGCCTCCGCGAGGACGCGCTCACCGAGCGGGAGCGAGCTCTCGAGGAGGCCGAGGCCGCGGCGCAACGGCTGGCGGACAGCATGTCCCTCCGCGAGGCAGCGCGGGAGGAGCAGGCGCGCCGCAATCTGGAAGGTGCCCGCGCCGAGAGGGCCGCACTGGACCAGCGGGCCGCTGAACTCGAGGCGCAGGCAAGGGAGCTGGGTGCGAGGGCGCGCAGCAGCGGGGCGGCCGCGGGCGAAAGCGACTTAGCCGCCCGCCTCGCAGCTGCCGAACACACCATCGCCGATCTGCAGGGCGCGCTAGACTCGTCCGCCGGGGAGGTCGAGGCCCTCCGCTTGGCAGGCGAGGTAGGGCCCGGCATGCTTCGGGACGCCGTCTCCTGTCTAGACCGCGCCGGCCGGCAGGTGGGCCTCTGGGGCGGGCGGACTGCGAAGTACGCCGCCAACCAGGGGGGCCTCGCCCAGCGCCTCTCGGAGATGGCCGGGACTCTCCAACGGCTCCCCGAGGAGCTCGAGAGGACGATCAAGTCATCCTCGAGAGACCTCGCCCGGGGGGCAGTGGAGCTTGTACTGGCAAGCTACCAGGCCAGGGACCCGGACTTCTCCCCATGGACGGCGCTAGACGAGTTCCCTCTCGGGACCGAGGACGACGCGCGCGCGCAGGTCCGGGACGCCGCCGACCACATCGTCCACAGCTTCGAGGGTTCGGCCCCTCGGCTCGCGTTCGCCCTCGACTCCGATGAGGAGGGCGGTGACGGTGATCTGGGCGACAGTGGCGACGAGGCTGGCGACCCGGGTGCATCGGAGTGAGCCCCCAGGCCCCCGCCAATCTTAAAATAGTTTCTTCTTTCTTCTTCCGAGGCCTTCGGGCCCCCTTCTTGTATAGACTAATTTAATCTGCAATCAAATAAAGAGAAAATTTTTGTGTCAATTCTATTTGTTGTGTGTATGAGACGAGGATGGTCTGTGCCGCGGTCCTTTTGCGTCTTGGCTTGAACAAGGGCTCGTGCCCAGGTCCCAGTCCTCAAATGGCTCGGGTCGGGGCTAGTGCCTGGGGAGATCCACATGTCGAGACTGGCCAGGCCGGGAGCGTGGTGACCGAGGGTTATGGGTGACCCGATTGTGGGTTTTTGCCGATTCCCCCCCGGAGTTCACCACGCCCCGGGGCACGGCTCGGTTCTGGGCCCCTTTTGGCGATTTTAGCCGACCCGAGCCCCCGAGGGCAGGATTGAGCACGAGTGACCTATTTCAAGTCAAGATTCTTCAAAAGGAAATAACAGCACAGATACAGCCTTTAGGAAATTGAAAATGCTTTTATTGAAATACAGATATAAGAGAAATAAAAATATGCATATGTGGTAGCCCCCGGCCAACCCTGCACGCCCGAGGGGGCTGCGGGGTTGGCCCGAGCCCGAAACCTGACACCCGATCCCCCTTAGGGGTAGAAGCGACGAAGGTGTTCGATGTTCCACGGGTTAGGCAGCTCTGTGCCGTCGCCCGTGGCCAGCCGAACGGAGCCCGGCCAGGGGACGCCGATCACTCGATACGGACCCTCCCACATCGGTGAGAGCTTGCTCAATCCAGCACGCGTTTGGACGCGGCGTAGGACGAGGTCGTCGACGCAGAGTGATCGGGCCCGGACGTGGCACTGATGGTAGCGCCGCAAGCTCTGCTGGTAGCGCGCGGCTCGGAGGGCCGCGCGCTGCCTTCGCTCCTCCAAGTAGTCCAGGTCATCTCTGCGAAGCTGATCTTGATCAGCCTCGCAGTACATGGTGGCCCGAGGTGACCTCAGGGTGAGCTCGGATGGGAGAACCGCTTCCGCGCCGTAGACGAGGAAGAAAGGCGTTTCCCCGGTTGCTCGGCTTGGTGTGGTTCGGTTTGCCCAGAGCACCACTGGCAACTCCTCGATCCATGAATCGCCGTGCTTCTTGAGGATGTTGAAGGTCTTGGTTTTAAGGCCTCTGAGGATTTCCGCATTGGCGCGCTCCACTTGGCCATTGCTTCTGGGGTGGGCGGGTGAGGCGAAGCAGAGCTTGATGCCCATGTCTTCGCAGTAGTCACCGAAAAGTTCACTAGTGAATTGGGTGCCGTTATCCGTAATAATACGGTTAGGCACTCCAAACCGGGCTGTGATGCCCTTAATGAATTTAAGTGCGGAGTGCTTATCGATCTTGACGACCGGATAAGCCTCAGGCCACTTAGTGAACTTGTCGATCGCGACATACAGATACTCAAACCCGCCCGGGGCCCGCCTAAACGGTCCCAGGATATCGAGCCCCCAGACAGCAAATGGCCATGAAAGTGGTATGATCTGCAGGGCCTGGGCCGGCTGATGGATTTGCTTGGCGTGGAATTGACACGCTCTGCATCGCCGGACCAGGTCGACCGCATCATTGAGAGCTGTCGGCCAATAGAAACCTTGACGAAAGGCTTTGCCAACCAAGGTGCGCGAGACGGAGTGGGCTCCGCATTCGCCTTCATGGATATCGGCAAGAAGCTCGACGCCTTGTTCCCGAGGAATGCACTTCAGGAGGATTCCGTTAGCCGCGCGCCGATAGAGGGTCCCTTCTACCAGCACGTAGCGTTTGGAGATGCGCTGGACGCGTTCACTCCCTTCGCGGTCCTCGGGTAGAGTCTTATCTGTGAGGTATGCTTGGATCTCAGCGATCCAAGCAATCAATCTAAGGGAGCTGGGAGCGCTCCCCTCGGGTCCCGAGGCCTGGACTCCGACGGGCCTCGGGGGCCGGTCAGGCGCGTCCGTCTCCCCTAAGGGGTCGGGTCGCGCCGACGGCTGGGCAAGCCTTTCTTCAAAGGCGCCCGGTGGGGTCTGGGCTCGCGAGGAAGCGAGCCGTGAGAGTTCGTCGGCAATCGTGTTATCCCGTCTGGGCACGTGCCGAAGTTCTATCCCGTCAAAATGGCGCTCCATACGCCGAACTTGGCGTACGTAAGCGTCCATCTGTGGGTCAGAGCACCGGTACTCCTTACAGACCTGGTTAACGACCAGCTGGGAGTCGCCTAACACCAGGAGGCGGCGGATCCCCAGTCCAGCTGCCACCCTGAGTCCCGCAAGGAGTCCCTCGTACTCTGCCATATTATTGGTCGCCCGAAAGTCAAGGCGAACCAGGTATCTGAGGACGTCTCCGCTCGGCGAGGTCAGCGTGACCCCCACACCGGCGCCCTGAAGAGACAGGGAGCCGTCGAACTGCATCACCCAGTGGGCGGTGTGAGGCAGCTGCGAGGGGCCCGAGCTGGCCTCGGGGACTGAGACGGGCTCGGGAGCCGGGGTCCACTCTGCCACAAAATCGGCGAGGGCCTGGCTCTTGATAGCGTGGCGTGGTTCAAAGTGCAAATCGAACTCAGAAAGTTCAATTGCCCATTTCACCACCCGTCCTGTACCCTCTCGATTATGCAAGATTTGGCCGAGGGGGTAAGACGTAACCACCGTGACCCGATGCGCCTGGAAATAATGGCGCAGTTTCCTCGAAGCCATCAGAATAGCGTAAAGCATCTTCTGGGCCTGAGGGTATCGGGTCTTGGCGTCCCGGAGGGCCTCACTAACAAAGTAGACGGGCCGCTGCACCTTTCGGTGGGGCCGATCCTCTTTGCTAGGGGCCGCATCCCTGGGGCACTCTTCGTCCAAGCGGCCTCGCGGGGCGCACTCGTCTTCTGTGCCGACGACCTCGGGGTCGGAGGACGACAGGGGCGGCCTTCCCACAGTGGCCTCGGGGCCGTCCTGGGGGTCGGGGGCTCCTGGCGTCGTCGGACAAGCGGGCAAAGGGCCAACTCCGGTCGTCAGGGGCCTTAGGCCACCGTTCGGCTCGGGGGCCTCTTCTCCCTGCTCTCTCCCAGGTCGAGTCGGCACAGGGTTAGCCTCGGGGTCAGAGGGCGATAGGTGCGGCCTTCCCGCAGTGGCCCCCGGGCCATCCTGGGGGTCGGGGGCACCTGGCACCGTCTGACAAGCGGGCAGAGGGCCAGCTCCGGTCGTCGGGGGCCTTGGGCCACCGTTCGGCTCGGGGGCCTCTCCTCCCTGCTCTCTCCCGGGCCAAGCCAACACAAGGTGAGGATGCACGGAATGAGGATTGTCCTCATCGCGCTCTACAACCAACGCCGCACTAACCACTTGCGGGGTCGCCGCTAAGTAGAGTAGCAAGGGTTCATTTGGCTCCGGGGCGACCAGAACTGGCGGAGAGCTGAGATACGCCTTCAACTGAGTGAGGGCACGTTCAGCTTCCTCCGTCCAAGTAAACGGCCCGGAGCGTTTGAGGAGCTTAAATAAGGGTAGCGCCTTCTCTCCCAGCCTCGATATGAACCGACTTAGGGCGGCCATGCAACCGGTGACGCATTGCACATCCCTAAGTTTGCTGGGGGGGCGCATCCGCTCTATAGCTCGTATCTTCTCGGGGTTGGCCTCGATGCCTCGGGCAGAGACCAAGAACCCGAGAAGCTTGCCCGCAGGTACACCGAACACGCACTTATCGGGGTTCAGTTTTATGCGGGTGGAGCGGAGACTTTCAAAAGTTTCCGCTAGATCCGAGAGTAAGGTCTCTTGGTTGCGCGTCTTCACGACCAAGTCATCGACATAAGCCTCAACATTACGTCCTATTTGGCTACCCAAAGAAATTCGAGTAGTACGTTGAAAAGTAGGACCTGCATTCTTTAACCCGAAGGGCATTGTCGTATAACAATAAGTTCCTATGGGGGTAATGAATGCAGTTTTTTCCTCATCCTCCCTAGCCATGCGAATCTGATGGTAACCAGAGTATGCATCTAGAAAACACAAAAGGTCGCACCCCGCGGTGGAGTCGACAATCTGATCTATGCGAGGCAAAGGGTAAGGGTCCTTAGGACATGCCTTGTTAAGGTCGGTGTAGTCGATGCACATCCGAAGCTTGCCGTTCGCCTTGGGAACGACCACCGGGTTCGCCAGCCACTCCGGATGGATGACCTCGCGGATGAATCCGGCCTCCAGAAGTCGCGCCACCTCCTCGCGGATGAAGGCTTGACGTTCCGGGGCCTGCCGCCGCACTTTCTGCCGGACCGGCCTTGCGCCCGGCCGCACGGCGAGACGGTGCTCAATCACCTCCCTGGGGACCCCGGGCATATCCGCCGGTCTCCATGCGAAGACGTCAGCGTTTGCCCGCAGGAAGGAGACGAGCGCGTCTTCCTATTTGCCGTCCAGAAGACCACCGATCCGTGTGGCCTTGGACGGGCCGTCGCCCAGGGCAACCTCCTTGACCGGGACCTCATCGCATGTGATCATCCGCTGCCTCGGGGCGGCGGGGACGGAGGTGCCAAGCCTCTCGTCGCCACCCTCGGGCTTGGACACGGCGGCGAGGTGGTCCGCGCGCTGCTCCATACAAGCAAGCGCGACTTTGAGGTCGCCATGGACAGAGATGGGGCCACCGGGGCCCAGCATCTTCATCTGGAGGTAGGCGTAGTGGACCGCCACCATGAACTTCACCAACGCGGGCCTCCCTAGGACCGCGTTGTAGGGCAGACTGAGGTCCGCCACATCAAAGTTCACCCGCTCCGTGCGGAAGTTGGCGGATTGTCACGTCCTGATAAATTCATCCCGAAATAAAAATCATCTTCTAAAAGGAATAATAGAATTAATTAAAATTCGAAAAGAAATTGGCAAACACTAAAATACGTACAAGAAAAATTCAAATGTGGCCCGGAGAATTTTTGTTAAATTCTCCTTGGTCTAAAAGGAGCCCTCAAATTTTAGTGGAATTTTCAGAGCACAAATAATAATTGAGAAGAAATAAACAAAGTTGAAAAGGTTTTATAAAAAGAAAAATCCCTAAAAAGTCTTTTTCCCCCCCCTTTTTCCTTTCTTGGGCCGGCTCGGCCCAGTCCCTCTCTCTCTCTCTTCCCCCGCGGCCCATCGGCTCCTCCCCCGCGCGCGCGCCGCTGACAGGCGGGCCCGCCCGCCACCCTCGCTGACGGGTGGGGCCCACCTGTCATCCCCGACCTCGCGCCGCGCCCGCCGCCCGCCCGTGCCCTAGCGCCGCCGCCGCCGCGAATCTCGCCGCCTCCCGCCGTCCCCGCGCGCATTAAAGTGGGGCGAATTATTCCCCGCGATTCCCTCTCCCGTTTCCCCCGTTTTCCCCTCTCTCTCTCCCTCGGATTCGTCCGGATTCATCCCGCAATCGTCGCCGGCGTCTTCAATGGCGGCCGAGATCTCCGCGCCGGTTTCCTTCCTCTCCGGCCGCGCTCTCCCCCTCTCGGCGCTATAAAAACGTTGCCCGTGCTCCGCTCTTCCGTTTCCGCCGCTCACCGCTCGCTCTCGCCGTCGGATTCGTGCTCGCGCCGTGCTCCTCTCTCTCCGCCGTCGCCGCCGAACTCCGTTCCGCCGCCGCCGCCGCTCCGGACCTCCTCCCGACTCGGCGCCACCTCCATCGGCTTCGCCGAGTGGTTGCCGACTCCGTCCGCCGCTCCGCTTCGCCCGTCGACTGCCGGAGCACCGTCGCCCTCGGCATCCCGAGCCGCGCCGCCATCTCCCTCCGCTCCGGCCGCCGTTCTCGTCGTCGTCGTTGTCCCGGGGTGAGCCGTGGTCCGCCGTTCGCCTTCCCCCTTCCCTCCTCTCGCTCGGGCGCCGCTCCGCCGCGCCGATGGTCGCCGGCGGTGACCATCGGGGCGCGGGCGCGCCGCTCCCGTCGGCCGTGCCGGCGAGGCCGCCTTCGGGCGCGCCCTCGCGGCTGCCAAGTGGGCCCGGCCGTCAGCCGCCCGCGCCCGCGGGAGAGGCTGACGCGTGGGACCCACGGCGCCGACCGCCGCCAGCCGCGTGCTCCCGGTCCACCGTGGACCGAGGGGCTGACGCGTGGGCCCCACTCCCGTGGACCCGGTCCGCGCGCCCTCTCCCTCGGCTGACGCAATAAATGGGTTTTTAATTAAAAATTAAATGAAGAAATTCGCAAATATCCATTTAAAGAGCATATAAACTTCAAATGGCCATATCTTGACCATTTGAACTCGGAATTGGACCGTTCAAGTCTCTAATTTTTCCTTAAGAAGTCAAGAACCCATTTTTGTGCTTTGTTCCTGCTGTTATGTGGAGTTTATTAGAGTAAAAGCCCTTTTCTTTTCCGTTGGTCGTGTAGACGCTGCAGCTTCGGAAGATCCGCTCTTCGTGGAAGTTGAAGCCGGCGTTTGGGAAAGCGAGCAAGGCAAGTCACATCATCCTTGAACATATTGAATCCCAGTTTGTAAAATTATGTTGATTTAAATTATTGCATTACCGCTTTATTTAAATTCCCGCGTTATCACTGTTTTATCTAGCCATACCTATTTACCTTTGTTATGACCTTATTATTATTGTTATTGATATTATTACTTTGTTCACCCTAGGTTAAACAAAACCCCAACTAGTGAGTACTCTATTTATGGTTCCACTAGTATGAATTTAGGTAGATGCTTCGCTGATTAATTAGGCAACATTAGGTGGTTTTATAACTTTAGACTTTGGGAATTCTCATATCATTTGGACACTTTGGAATTGATTGGATTATGGTGGAATTGGACATACACCTCTCTTCCTCTTTCAAAACCCCTAAAACCTGTTTTCGGTGGGGTTTGGGTGCATGCCAGTTATGGGAAGTAGCACCCCGGCCACTATAAGGATTAAGCTCGGGCCTCTGTTGCAAAGCACTACCGTACTTCCACATGTCTAATGGGTAAGGCTTAGTTTGTGGCTCAGTCTAGTCATAAACAAAAGTACACGGATTGGAGATGGATGAAGTCGGGCGTCGATGGACATTCTCCAGGGCAAATGAAGGCTACACGAGCTGCGGCCCGGTAGTCGAGATGTCATACGGCAGAGGGTTGGTGCCCTGCTGCTAGGGGCTCAGTTCTGCCTGCCTGTCCCGGGTATCCCGGCCGTAGGTGGGATTGGGTCGGTACTCTTGTCTAAGGCTAGGATGGGTTGGAAACTATGTCACATCTTTACGACGGGTTCCAAGGCCATGGAATGCGGAGTAAAGATGTGTCTTGTGGGTAAAGATGTACACCTCTGATCAGAGTAAATCTATTCGAATAGCCGAGCCCGCGGATATGGGCAAGCCGAGCAATGTACCCAAGTCAGTGTTTTAATTCTTAAAATTTGCTCAACAACTAAAATTTGGAATGGTTGGCCTGGGTTGGCTTGGGACGAGCTGGGACCCAGGTCGGGTTGCCAGTTCGGTCCAAATCATCGTAGGCCTTGGGTTAAGGCAGGTTCGTGAGGGTTCACGGCCGTGATTAATAATACTGTGTAGCTCTAGGATCGTCTTTACAAAATGGCTTTGGGCAACTAAGTGACTTTTAAATGCTGTTTACTGCAAAACTTAACCCCTATATTATTATCCCCTTGTACTCCCTTGCATTAATTATGCATCTCCGGTGTGGCTTGCTGAGTACTGTGGTTGTACTCATTCTTGCTCTATCTTTCTCCCCCCTTCAGTAAGAGAAGCTTTGGAGAAGAAGTCTTAGGTGGAGTCCTGGCTTATACCCCAGTTGAGCGCCTGTGAAGATGGAGCCGTAGGCCCGCTAGTCCGCTGCTGTTTATTTTTGATTGTCAGGCCTTAAGTGCCTTTGTAATAATGTAAATATTATCGATGTAATAAAGATGTGTCTTTTATATCATGTTTGTATGGTGTACCCCGGCTTTTCCTGGGACGGGGATTAATACACTAGCGTTCGGGAAAAGGCAATTTTCCCGGTCGCGACAAGCTGGTATCAGAGCCATCTCGACTGTAGGGTAAGCCAAGTGGATAAAACCTAAGGGCATATTTTATAAATAAAACTATTTGCGAAAGTTCCTCTTTTCTTCTTCCCCTAATGCTATTTGCAAAAGGTTTACCTTTTTTTTTTCCTTCTTCAAATTTCAACTAGTACTAGATGGTCAGCTTTGCGAAGAAGAAGACATCGTCAGTTGTTTGCCGAAGCTCCAGAAGACTGCAGGATCTGCTAGTGAAGTGGAGGAAGCAGTGAAGCCAGCTGTGAAGCAGGAGTGAAGATCTTGGAGAACCCGTCGCAGAACCTAAGCCACCCTCTAGGGTAGAGTCGTTAGTCGTGTGTTTCCTTGTTTGTGTGTGTAGCGCGTGGTTTGCATCAGTGGGGTGTGATGTAACCATGCTAGGTTGTTTGCTTAATCAACTTGCAGAATAAGCCTAACATACATCATAACAGCAAAAAGACTTAGATCTGTTAAGGTCCTATCCTTAGTTTCTAATCTGTCTCTCCCCTTTGTTTTCCCTCTCTCCCTCTCCAAACCTTTGCAACAGATGGCTGACAATGAGAAAGGCAATAAGGTCAGAAGTCAGGACATTGGTACCTCAAGCTCCCGAGTGAATGAAGCACCAGACACCAGTTGTGCGGCAGTGGTCCAACACCTGATTAACCAGAACAAATTGCTTATAGAGATATTACAGCAGCATCGGATGCCAATTTTGAACCCAAGTCAGATGCAACCTCAAGTGCAGTTGGAGGCAGTCCAAGCACTCACACCACAAGTCAGCGCACCGCCAACATCCCAGAAGGCCCCTCATGCCATGCCACATGTTGACCCAAAAGAAGCAAGTATCATCTGTTTTATGTGTGATGAGCAAGGGCACTATGCAAGGAACTGTCCTCAGCAGAAAAGAAAAGCACCAATGCGAACCGAAGATGAAGTCCGTAAGATGATCATTACCAGTACAGAATGGCCTCCACCAGGAATGACAAAATGTCAGAGAAGAAATTCCTTCCGAGGTGCACAACAGTTGACAAAGCATCTTTTAGCTAATGGAGGTAGAGTGTCTGATAGTGAAGATTCAGATCAAGTCTCCTCAGATGATGAAGATGAAAAGTCTCCCCAAGGTTTTAACCAGAATAAAATAGAACTTAAGGCATGCTCTCGTTGTGGAGAAATCGGTCATGTTGCCAGCTCGTGTGCCTCTACATGCGTTCATTGTGAGGAAGACCATCCACCCGATAGGTGTCCAACGAGCAGGATCACTTGTTTCTTTTGTGAAGGAACTGATCATGTACCAAAAGATTGTCGATTCAGTTTTCTGCTGACGAAGAAGGTGGCAAACCAACCCGCCAATTCCCACGGAGAGAAGCATCAAGGAAACACAAATCCTCGCCAAGAGTCCAGCTTCAGCCTAACTCCAGTGCCAGGACAGAGGAAACAAAATGAGAAAAGAAAATGCCGAGTCCGGGAAGATATCTGTTGCTTCAATTGTCAAGGAATGGGTCATTTCGCCGACAAGTGCCCAAAACCGAGAAACGTAGCTGCCAGCACGTCAGTCCACGCAACCCCCCGCAATCAGAAGCTTGCTCCTCAACGAATTGTCATCCATGCATCCCGAAGCAGTCCTATAGCCCGCGTTGCAACAGCTCCAACTCCAATGAGTGCACTACCACAAGGTGTCAATGCTCAATTTCAGCCCCAGCCACCAGCTGACAAGACAGAGGCCAGTATCTGCGTTGTACCTTTGGAAGTTCCAATACAGCAGCTGAGAAATCAAGTACAAGATGAAGAACCCGAGTGTAAGAAAGTTATTGTTTGTTACAACTGCAGTGAAGAAGGGCATTACTCCAAAAACTGTCCCCAACCAAGGCAAAATCGACCTCCACATTACCGCCAATTTACACGAAGCAGACATTCCAATCGTATTGTGGTCACTGGAGCAAACGCCGTACCCGTAAGGCCTCGTGTTAATCAGAACCCATAGCAGAAACAATGCACCAATGCTCCTCCTGCTGCACCTGACTCGGCAATAAATCTTAGCAACCATTCTCTGCATCGACAGCCTCAGCAAAGAATTGTCGTAGATGGAAGAAGTTGTGTCTCTCCCCGACCTACTCCAGGCCGAGCCAAGGGCAATCAACCTCCGGAGGGCGATACCAAGCAGAAGACCGTCATCCGCTTCAACCAGCAATCAGAAGGAAGCTTCTCCTGTGAATGATAGCATTATGCAGTCCTACCACATCATCACAGAACCAATCAAGGATGCAGTCACTAGCACAATGCCAGCTATAGCTCTCCAGAATCAAAATGAGCAGCCATGTTTGTGGGTTTTAGTTCGCTACTTATCATGGTGTAATCGAAAGTTTGCAGCAATCATGTAATTCATAAATATAATCATGTCTGTAAACAGTGAGCTTGCTATGTTTAGAGATGATTCATGTTGAGGATACAATGTACCGATGATAAGCACCTTCCCTTTTTGTTTAAGGCAGTGCCTTGTATTCGTGTAATGAGGGAGAAATGTGTAATACAGACAAGTTCCATGAGGATTCGTTTGAAAGGTGCGGATATGTGATCATGTGTATAATTGTTTACTGACAAAGGAGACCTAGGGTCTCGTGTCAGAGGAACTATATTCTAACCTCGAGTTAATAACCAACCTGTGGATGGAAAAGAAAAACAATTAAACTGTGTTGGGTTAAAAAGCCAACGAGACAGTAGTTGAGGATAGGAGTTTGGATACGCCTTTTACAGATCAAGATAAGGATTGTTGGAGGAAACCCCTAAGGGTACCCGCCATGCCTCTACATTGATAAGATCGGATATACCTGCCAACAGTTAAGGAGATCCAGGAGACATCAATATTTGAGAACATAATAGTCGATGGTTGGTAATTAGTTTATCTGGTATCAGAAAAAGGTCAAAGGTGATGTGGCAGAAGAACAATTTGGATGCTCCCCATCTCGAGGAAGCACTAAAGATGACCATCGGCAATTAAACCCTAGTGGTATAGATACAGATAGCAGGCAATGTATTTCCCTGAAGGTAGTCAGTACAGTTTTCGACGAACCACATCAAGGTTTCACCGAAAGGCAGCAAGCCAAAGGACCTCATCGTCCCCAGAAGCGTCCGCAATCCACATTAAAGAATACCACCTGTTAGAGATAAGCCGAAAGATGATTGACAAAAAGAGATTGGCAAAGATGTTCTCTAGCATGAAAGAAGTAGGCCGAAAGGTGATTGATAAACAGAAACATGCTCTGCATCGCTCAAGGAAGACCCCTGATAGTAATTGCCCCGCAACAGTCACCTTGTCATTAAGTAAGCAAGATGACCTAGGTAAAAGTGTTTCTATGAAGGCAAAGAGTGAAATCTTCAACTCGGTATCAGATGCTACACGGAGTGAAAAATGCAAGCACCGGTTACCAGGCAACGCCATGTCCTGGGAGATGATCCAACGGGAAAGAACTCATCAAGGTTAAAGGTGTAAAGGAATACGTTGAGTGCTAACTGATGACAACATGAAGAGAATAGCGGAAAGTAAACTGAACATAAAGAAAGTGAATCTGAGTTGCTTGTTCGTGGGAGCTATTCCCAGTTATGAACCAAGTGATATGTTCGAAGATAGTTTACGGAGGTCAGTTTAAAATCACATGTAACAACGAAGCTTCAGATCTGGCAGGATCACGATCAGACAATAACAAGTCCAGCAGCAAAGTCATTCGGGAAGACGTCAAAGCATGTCAAGCGGGATAAATTGGTTCTCTTGGGAAGCATAACTTATAGTTAGAGTGGTTGACCCTGGCATCGAATAGCAGAAGTACCTAGCACTGGAGACCAGGAAAGCCAATATGAGACAGTTAATGGCAAGTTGCCAATCATGGTATCCTTAGTAAGCGGGATATCATAGTCTAAAGCGTATGGTGGTAAGCTGGAAGGAAACGCCAAGCATGGTATTCTCATGATGACAAGCATGGTATCCTAGTAATGACAAGCAGGTTACGACGCATGACATGAAGTGGTAACTTGTATGAGGTTGACTCCGAAGATTTGAATCATGAGAAGTTCTGGAACGGAAGCATCACTGAACTACCGCAACCTAGTCTGAGTCAGCCAAAAGGTGCACCCTGGTCCAAGTCAGGTGAAGAGAAGATTCCATCCGCAACAGGAGGTCAAGCCAAGCAGTTCCGAGTGGTGAAGTTTTGCTGGAAGTTCGTCAAGACGCAACGGAAGAAGTCAGACAAGAAGAGAAGACCGCCTAACCTATCTTCTTGCTAGCCTCCTCGAATCTCGGGGACGAGATTCTTGTAAGGGGGGTGGATTTGTCACGTCCTGATAAATTCATCCCGAAATAAAAATCATCTTCTAAAAGGAATAATAGAATTAATTAAAATTCGAAAAGAAATTGGCAAACACTAAAATACGTACAAGAAAAATTCAAATGTGGCCCGGAGAATTTTTGTTAAATTCTCCTTGGTCTAAAAGGAGCCCTCAAATTTTAGTGGAATTTTCAGAGCACAAATAATAATTGAGAAGAAATAAACAAAGTTGAAAAGGTTTTATAAAAAGAAAAATCCCTAAAAAGTCTTTCCCCCCCCCCTTTTTCCTTTCTTGGGCCGGCTCGGCCCAGTCCCTCTCTCTCTCTCTTCCCCCGCGGCCCATCGGCTCCTCCCCCGCGCGCGCGCCGCTGACAGGCGGGCCCGCCCGCCACCCTCGCTGACGGGTGGGGCCCACCTGTCATCCCCGACCTCGCGCCGCGCCCGCCGCCCGCCCGTGCCCTAGCGCCGCCGCCGCCGCGAATCTCGCCGCCTCCCGCCGTCCCCGCGCGCATTAAAGTGGGGCGAATTATTCCCCGCGATTCCCTCTCCCGTTTCCCCCGTTTTCCCCTCTCTCTCTCCCTCGGATTCGTCCGGATTCATCCCGCAATCGTCGCCGGCGTCTTCAATGGCGGCCGAGATCTCCGCGCCGGTTTCCTTCCTCTCCGGCCGCGCTCTCCCCCTCTCGGCGCTATAAAAACGTTGCCCGTGCTCCGCTCTTCCGTTTCCGCCGCTCACCGCTCGCTCTCGCCGTCGGATTCGTGCTCGCGCCGTGCTCCTCTCTCTCCGCCGTCGCCGCCGAACTCCGTTCCGCCGCCGCCGCCGCTCCGGACCTCCTCCCAACTCGGCGCCACCTCCATCGGCTTCGCCGAGTGGTTGCCGACTCCGTCCGCCGCTCCGCTTCGCCCGTCGACTGCCGGAGCACCGTCGCCCTCGGCATCCCGAGCCGCGCCGCCATCTCCCTCCGCTCCGGCCGCCGTTCTCGTCGTCGTCGTTGTCCCGGGGTGAGCCGTGGTCCGCCGTTCGCCTTCCCCTTCCCTCCTCTCGCTCGGGCGCCGCTCCGCCGCGCCGATGGTCGCCGGCGGTGACCATCGGGGCGCGGGCGCGCCGCTCCCGTCGGCCGTGCCGGCGAGGCCGCCTTCGGGCGCGCCCTCGCGGCTGCCAAGTGGGCCCGGCCGTCAGCCGCCCGCGCCCGCGGGAGAGGCTGACGCGTGGGACCCACGGCGCCGACCGCCGCCAGCCGCGTGCTCCCGGTCCACCGTGGACCGAGGGGCTGACGCGTGGGCCCCACTCCCGTGGACCCGGTCCGCGCGCCCTCTCCCTCGGCTGACGCAATAAATGGGTTTTTAATTAAAAATTAAATGAAGAAATTCGCAAATATCCATTTAAAGAGCATATAAACTTCAAATGGCCATATCTTGACCATTTGAACTCGGAATTGGACCGTTCAAGTCTCTAATTTTTCCTTAAGAAGTCAAGAACCCATTTTTGTGCTTTGTTCCTGCTGTTATGTGGAGTTTATTAGAGTAAAAGCCCTTTTCTTTTCCGTTGGTCGTGTAGACGCTGCAGCTTCGGAAGATCCGCTCTTCGTGGAAGTTGAAGCCGGCGTTTGGGAAAGCGAGCAAGGCAAGTCACATCATCCTTGAACATATTGAATCCCAGTTTGTAAAATTATGTTGATTTAAATTATTGCATTACCGCTTTATTTAAATTCCCGCGTTATCACTGTTTTATCTAGCCATACCTATTTACCTTTGTTATGACCTTATTATTATTGTTATTGATATTATTACTTTGTTCACCCTAGGTTAAACAAAACCCCAACTAGTGAGTACTCTATTTATGGTTCCACTAGTATGAATTTAGGTAGATGCTTCGCTGATTAATTAGGCAACATTAGGTGGTTTTATAACTTTAGACTTTGGGAATTCTCATATCATTTGGACACTTTGGAATTGATTGGATTATGGTGGAATTGGACATACACCTCTCTTCCTCTTTCAAAACCCCTAAAACCTGTTTTCGGTGGGGTTTGGGTGCATGCCAGTTATGGGAAGTAGCACCCCGGCCACTATAAGGATTAAGCTCGGGCCTCTGTTGCAAAGCACTACCGTACTTCCACATGTCTAATGGGTAAGGCTTAGTTTGTGGCTCAGTCTAGTCATAAACAAAAGTACACGGATTGGAGATGGATGAAGTCGGGCGTCGATGGACATTCTCCAGGGCAAATGAAGGCTACACGAGCTGCGGCCCGGTAGTCGAGATGTCATACGGCAGAGGGTTGGTGCCCTGCTGCTAGGGGCTCAGTTCTGCCTGCCTGTCCCGGGTATCCCGGCCGTAGGTGGGATTGGGTCGGTACTCTTGTCTAAGGCTAGGATGGGTTGGAAACTATGTCACATCTTTACGACGGGTTCCAAGGCCATGGAATGCGGAGTAAAGATGTGTCTTGTGGGTAAAGATGTACACCTCTGATCAGAGTAAATCTATTCGAATAGCCGAGCCCGCGGATATGGGCAAGCCGAGCAATGTACCCAAGTCAGTGTTTTAATTCTTAAAATTTGCTCAACAACTAAAATTTGGAATGGTTGGCCTGGGTTGGCTTGGGACGAGCTGGGACCCAGGTCGGGTTGCCAGTTCGGTCCAAATCATCGTAGGCCTTGGGTTAAGGCAGGTTCGTGAGGGTTCACGGCCGTGATTAATAATACTGTGTAGCTCTAGGATCGTCTTTACAAAATGGCTTTGGGCAACTAAGTGACTTTTAAATGCTGTTTACTGCAAAACTTAACCCCTATATTATTATCCCCTTGTACTCCCTTGCATTAATTATGCATCTCCGGTGTGGCTTGCTGAGTACTGTGGTTGTACTCATTCTTGCTCTATCTTTCTCCCCCCTTCAGTAAGAGAAGCTTTGGAGAAGAAGTCTTAGGTGGAGTCCTGGCTTATACCCCAGTTGAGCGCCTGTGAAGATGGAGCCGTAGGCCCGCTAGTCCGCTGCTGTTTATTTTTGATTGTCAGGCCTTAAGTGCCTTTGTAATAATGTAAATATTATCGATGTAATAAAGATGTGTCTTTTATATCATGTTTGTATGGTGTACCCCGGCTTTTCCTGGGACGGGGATTAATACACTAGCGTTCGGGAAAAGGCAATTTTCCCGGTCGCGACACGGATCCACCGAAGGTGACCGGGAGGTCGATATGACCTAGCGGCCAAGTGTGCCCCGGCGTCACACCGATAATCGGCTGGGACGGCCGGAGCACCATCCCTGGGGCCTTGATAGCGTCAAAGGCTGCGGGGGAAAGGATGTTGAGGGCTGCTCCCCCATCAATGAGGACGCGCCCCAGCTTTACGTTGCAAACAGTGGGGGAAACCACCATTGCGATCTGTCCTCCCCGGGCAACGCACGGTGGGTGGTCGGTCTGGTCGAAGGTGAGGGCAACCTCCGACCACCGCGCCCGGCGCGTCGCCTCATGAGTAGGGGCCGCGGCCAGAAGCTCTCGCTTCATGGCCTTGAGGCTCCGGCGAGAAACGTGAGCACACGCTCCCCCATCGACAGTGGCAATGGAGGCCCCAGGCTCTTGGCAACCTAGGTCATCATCGCCGTCATCGATGTCCTCGGCGGGGGCCTTCTGCTTGGCCTCACTTCGCTGATTGCCGGAAGGGACCGCCGGGGACTTGCCCTCTCGGCGCTCCTGCCTCCTCTCCTCCTCCCACTTCCTCGTCCGCTCAGCCAAACTTTTGACTGCGCGGCAGTCCGCGAGACCATGGAGGGAGGTATTGTGGACGATACACCACTTGCCGGTTGGGCGCTCCCTGCTGGGAGCGCCGGCCTCCTTCTTTTTGTCGCTCGCAGGCCTCCCCTTTCGGGTGGCCCGCGAAGCGCCTTCGACGGCGAGGACATGACCCTCGTCGTCGGAATGGGCGGACCTTTTCTTCCTCCTCCTGTCACGCCGCCCTGTCCGGGCAGCGGATCCGGGGGCGGCCGAAGCTGCCACACCGGAACCGGAGGGGTTCCAGGTCCATGCCTTCTCCTTACGAGCCACTCGGTCCGCGAGCTGAAAAAGCTCCGTGGTAGTCTGGGGCTCTTTGGAGGCAATCTTTTCGAGCATGCGGTTGTGCCGCACACCCCCCCTGAACGCGTAGATCACCGCGTGTGCAGGGATGCATGGTATGGTGTTGCGGACTTGACAGAACCGCTGAATGTACGAGCGAAGTGACTCATTATCCCTTCGCTGTACCGCGTGTAAGTCCGCTTCTTCACCTGGGCGCGGATATGTGCCTTGAAAGTTCATGGTGAACTGTTGGCACAAATCCTCCCAGGAGTGGACCGACGCGGGTGGCAAGTTCATTAGCCAACCCCGAGCCTGTCCCTTCAGGGCCATGGGAAAGAAATTCGCCATGACCCTGTCATCACCCCCGGCGGCCTCGATCCCAGTCGTGTAGACCTGGAGAAACTTGGTGGGGTTGACGCTCCCGTCATATTTTTCGGCGATGGTGGGCCGGAACCTTGGGGGCCAACGGACGTTCCGAAGGCTCGCCACAAAGGCTCTACAGCCGACACCACCAACCGGGGGCACGGAGGGCTGATCCCCGCGTCCATGTTGAGGTGACACTCCGGACGAGGAGGCGCCCTCCGTTGCGTGGGCAGCACGTCGACCATTACGCCGGCGCTCGATACCGATGCGGGCATCTGGCCCCCCACGCTGATCTTCCCGGGTCGGAGGTGCTGACGAGGGAGTGGCAGCCGAATGGCGAGCAACAGCAGCCGCTCGCCGCGCCCTCCGCCTTGACGACACGGAGCCGGTGGTAGCAGCGCCAGAGGTCTTGGTGGCGGAGGACCGCCCACCAGCACCTAGGTGCTGCCGTGCCGTCATGACCAAGTTGGCCACGTCGTCCAGCCAACGTTGGGCTGGAGACTCCGGGTCAGGGACAACGGGTGGGTGACGTAGGAGCGCGCCCGCAGCTTGGAGCGCGCCCTGGGGCGTGCTGCCGTCGCCGTAGACGAGGAGGCGACGCTCCCCATCTCGGCGCCCTTCTCCATCACCCGTGGATGTCGAAGTCGCGGATCCTTCGACCCTCTCGAGTGCCTCCTCCCGCCTAGGACTTTGGCGTGGAGGGGGCGATGGAGTACGAGCTCGACGGCGTGGGTTCGGCTCCCCGTCGTCACCGCTAACGCTCGGAGAGAGGTTGTGCGCCTTTGCTTGTTCGGCCATTGGGCTGAACAGGAAAAGCTTGGCGCACACGAAAGAATGCGAGGGCTTAGAAAAACACACGCAGAGCCCCCTACCTGGCGCTCCAGATGACGGAGCGTGGGGCTCCTCACCGGGAGACCGCGCAGGCCCCCCTTTGCCGGTTCAGCCGGGGGCTTTGGGTGAGGTTCTAAGCTCCTAGTCTGTGGAAAGTTCGCAAGAATGGAAGAAGCACAAGACACGGGCGATGTATACAGGTTCGGGCCGCTGAGAAGCGTAATACCCTACTCCTGTGTTCTGGTGGATCTGTGTATGAAGAAGCTACAAAGAGCTGGAGAGCCAGCGAGCTCTTACTCTAGAAACCCTCTTCTCCCTTTATGTGCGCTCCCCCTTTTCTCCTTCCGAATCCCCTTCCTAAGTGGGCCAGATCCTCCTTTTATACCTCAAGGGGATACCACATGCCCAATCTCTCTCTTTTGTCTGGGGACTTATCCTCTCTTTACTCAAACTTCACTTCTCTTCATAAATGGACGGAGATTTGTAATGGTTGCCGTCCGAATGACCTTCTGATGGGACGGCCCATACCTACCTCCACTTCCGCCGGAAGCAGGCGCGACGTGGGAACATGGCTGTCTGCTGACGACATGACCAGTGTCAGACCGGTCACAAATCGGTCATTCTTGTCCACCACGCGTCAGTTTATCAATCTGCATGTTCGCCCTTCTTCATACAATGTCTTGCTTGTAATGGTTAGGATGAAGCCTGGCATATATCTGGCCGGGGCCAACGTGTCATCTCTGGGAGCTAACACGCTGGCTCCGGCTAGGGACAAGTGCCTGGAGGCTCTCATCCTGACGGGATGGGGCGAGGCGTGCATCAGACCACCTGTCGCCACCTAACCCACGATCTAATCGGTCTGTGACTGGTCACAGACCGGATAAACGAGCGCGCTGCACTGCGTTACATGCGGCGTGACGCGCTCGTCCAAACCGCAATAAATGCGGTTAGGTGAGCCCCGCTGCGCTCACCTAACCCATACACGCGGCGCAAAACCTACGAGGGGTCGGGGCGCCTCAGCCCTCGTGGCCGAAACGGGAGCGGTCCGACCCCTCAGGGAGACAAAGAGGGGGGCGGCCACATCACCCTCGGGCCCGACCCCCCCGAGGGGGTCAGGCCTCGTGGGTGATTGCTCCTGCCCAAACCTCTAGTCATGATACTCCCGGTCCCATGTCATCGACATGGTATGATGTTGGGCTTTGTAGACACCGTGTATGAGACGACGTATTGCAATATACTTCCTCCGTTTCATACTATAAGTTGTTTGACTTTTTTTTAAGTTATTTTTTTAGTTTGATTAAGTTTATAGGAAAAATTAGCAACATTTATAACATCAAATTAGTTTTATTAAATTTAACATTGAATATATTTAGATAATATGTTTTTTTATTGAAAATGTTAATATATTTTGCTATAAACTTGGTCAAACTTAAATAAATTTGACTAAAAAAAGTAAAACGATTTATAATATAAAACGGAGGGAGTACTAATTTGTTGTCTTGAAAAAGATGTAACTTAATTAATTACTGTTTTTAATAGATAATGTCGTTTACCATATAATACACGTTTGACCGTTATCTCATTAAAATAATTATGAAATTATCATTTATTTTATTGTGAGTTGTTTTATCACTTCAAGTATTTTAAGCGCAATTCGCAATTTATATCTTATGCATTTGCATAAATTTTTGAATAAGATGAATAATTAAACATGTATTTAAAAGTCAACGACGTTATCTAATAAAAAATGGAGGGACTATGTAGTAACGAAACCGACCGAGTTGCGTTGACTTCCTTCATACGAGTATGATAGGTATATTTGTCTTTGGAAAAATATAATCATGCTTTACTTTACCTCTTGCATGGTCAGACAATATCTCCAAACACATGTTTGACCTCAGATTGTTTCTAATAATATATTTATTAAAACCATTAAAAGTGGAGGAGAGGCAGAGGGGTTACCCGCTCTCTCTCTCTTTACTCTAAAACCCTAAACCTAAGTCGCTCTATGGATTCGACGTTGTAAAGGGTTCATGAGGTATCTCTACAATCTTCTTCTTTTTTTTTGCATCAACAGGAAGCTCAGGGCAAAGTAGAGCAAAAAGAGCAAGAACAGAAGAAAAGCAGAAGAAAGAAAAGGAAAGCAAGAACGGCAAGCAAATGAATTCAGCAAATTGGCTTCAATGGCTTTACAAACAAGGTCAGTTAGATTAATTTTTGCATTAAACAGAGATGATCATGTTTAGCTAAGATACAAAGTAATAAAGTATGATTAAACTCTAACAATATGATAAGTCCCCGTACCTTTTCTAAGACCTTAGAAAATCTCAAAAAGTAAAATATTACTCATAGTCATAGGCCAATATAGACATTAACCTGCATTATTCATTGCCGTGCTCCTTTTTTGCTTTTGCTAATTGTTGAAAGTGCTCAATCATTAGCCAGACGATGGTCAAAAACTCACCGCCAGCGTTGAGCTTCTTGGCATGTGATTCCCTATTGCAGCGGTTGGCTGCATACATCAGAAAATCTATCCACAGGTCAAACAACACATCAATTGGATCTTCATCCTTCCATTTGTACAGTGTGTCAGCAACAATTCTTGCATACCTGAGACGAGGAACTTTAGGGCCAGGTTGTACTTCCCTTTTGTCAATATTGAGTAGTTTGCCAGCTACCTGCTCTGTCTGTTTGAGCCTAAGGGATCTTTGCCCACCATGCTTCACTTCATTAGTGAAACCATTAGATGCTCTGCATGATTCGATTATGTTTTTTTTTGTCATCTCGTACAGCCATTTATGTGGGAGTCCCGGTAGCATTTCTGGGCGATCCACAAAGAGGAACATCATATAGTTGGACATCGCCCTGATTGCCTCCACAGTTGGCCCTTCCTTCCCTATTTTAGCGAGGAATAGGTCTGTGGCGATGTGCCAAATAAGGATGCTCTCATGGAAGTCAACACCATGAAACCTCTTCAGGTTCTTGAACTGCTCAGGGCGAGTCCCGCTGCCCATGTCCTCACCCATTGCCAGCATCCCCCAGTTATGCCTCAATAAGCCCATAGTGTTCAAATCATTTGGTGCAAATCTCTCATGCATATCTTGCAAAGTTGTCTTGACCTTGTCTGGAATTTCGAGATTTGACGAGCAATGTTGCATATCCAACCAGTCAGCGAAGCCCACCAGAGTGGACAAATCGTTGAGCGTCTTGAACCAATGGTGACTTGTTGTCGCTTCGGTGATCTTATGATAGCATGAGTGCAGCATGTTGTACTGCCCCATCCTTCCCGACCACCTCCTTGAATTTCTTGAAAAAACAATCTTGATTGCTCTGCGGAAAGAGAGAACTGTGTACCGAAGCCGATGCCATCTTCCGCTGCAGAGAGCTACATGTCGAAGCCAGCTCCAGCGTGTGTCGCAGAGGAACACTAGCCCCCAAGTAGAACAAAGTGATTTCAGCAGCGACCTCGTCTCTAGGACGAGAGCGCCGCCCAACAAGACATATGTGATCATGACATCGATTCGGTTGTGGCCACCTTTGCCACTGAAATGAAACAGTAAGAGTGAGGCAATGATGGTGATCGGCGCCATGATGCGGATGATGTATCCTAAGCTAGTGTGAATCACATATGCCTTGGTGTACAAGATGTCATACATGAGGGAGAGCTCCATCTCCATCCACTGGTGGAGAAGTGCTTTTTAGTCCCGGTTCGTAACCCCCCTATAGTCCCGGTTTTCAAACCGGGACTACCAATCCGGGACTAAAGATCGCTATCTTTAGTCCCGGGTGAAAAAACCGGGACTAAAGATCGATCTTTAGTCCCGGTTGATGACACTAACCGGGACTATTAGTCCCGGTTGGTGTCATCAACCGGGACTAAAGAGAGGGTAGCGGCAGTCCATCAGCTAGTCCTTTTTTTCTTTTTTATTTTCTCCCGAATCGAGTGGTATGCATATCATCAAATCAAACCCCAAATCCACATCACAACTCCACAGCACGATTCACAGATTCACCACAAATTCATTCACAATATCCATTCACATATTCATTCACAACATCACAAATATATTCACAATATTGATTCAAAGGTTCATTGACAACATCGAGTCACATACTCATTCACAACATCACAGATTCATTCACAATATCGATTCATAGATTCATTCACAGATCAAAACATCCAAACCACAAATTAAAAAAAATCAAAAAAAAAATCGACTCACCGGCCGGCCTCCCATCCCGCCGCCGGCCGGCCACCCATCTCGCCGCTTCCCCTCCGGCCGGATCTGGGGGAGGGGAGGGCGAGGCCGCCGGCGACCGGCCTCCATCCTGCCGGCCCGCGCCGGGCCGCCGCCGGCCGTCCTCCATCCCGCCGCTTCCCCTCTGGCCGGATCTGGAGGAGGGGAGGGCGAGGCTGCCGGCGACCGGCCTCCATCCCGCCGGCCCACGCCGGGCCGCCGCCGCCCGTCCTCCATCCCGCTGGCCCGCGCCCGGCCGCAATCCCGCCGCCGCCGGCCGGCCGCCGCCAGCCCCAGCCCGCGCCTGGCTTCCGCCAGCCCGCGCCCGGCCGCCTCCATCCCGCCACCGCCGGCTGGCCGCCGCCAGCCCGCGCCCATCCCCCATCCCGCCGCTGTCGGCTGCCTCTGCAAGAGGAAGAGGGGGAGGTGTGGAGATTATGGGTATCTCATATCTACATGGCGATGGTATTCGAACTGGGTACAGGATACCTAATGTAGATAGAATATCTTATCTGTATCTTGGGTTTGTTTCTTAACTTGTGTATCAAGGAAATACCCTGAAACTTAGTCGGTTACGACTGTATCTTACTTATATTTTCATATTCCGTTAGGGATATAGATTATCTTTTGTAACCCGGACTCCTTCCCATATATAAGGGGGGTCCGGGCGCCTCTAGGGATATATGTTGATTTTTCCCGAATCAAACAATCAATAATACACTCGGCGGATTCATCCCCGGACAGGAGTAGGGTATTACTTCTTTTATAAGAAGGCCTGAACCTGTATAAATCCTTTGTCTCCAAACCCATACACTTTTCTAGCTTGATAGCCACCCCCTTTTATTATTGCCGAAATCTAGTTTCGACAGTTGGCGCGCCAGGTAGGGGTAGCATCAAGCTTTTCGCCGATCAGTGCAATGGGTTCCGTCACCGGCATCGACGACCTCGTCTTCCCACCCGGGCAGACGTTTCGGTTCGGCAGCCTCGACTTCGTCACCAACAACTTCGGCAAGATTTCTCTCCTTGACTCGGAATCAGACCAGTCGGGAGAGAATCGACTTCCAGTCCCGTTTGGATTCCCAAACGCGACAGAAAGTTACTTCAAGACCATCTCGATCGAGTTGGCTTCAAACCACTCGGCCGAGATCGCATCTACTCCAACAACGCCAGATCAAGATGATGAGCCTTACCCATCGATCTTGATGCAGCTCCCTGACGATTCGGCAGCTGTCTCCACCGCCACGCCGTCTCCATCCCGTAGGCCTAGGCGGAAGTCGGTCTTAACACCGATTTCGCCTAGCTTCAGGGAAGTCGGCGTCATCCTCCAACCACTCGGCACGGTTTCGACGGACCAACTGGATGGCTACTACAGCTCTCCCACCGTCGACTCACGTCCCACCGAAATCGTGGAATACGATGAGTTTGGTTCTCGCTACTACGACGACGCGGATCTTGACGACTTCGACGGAAGCCTAGAAGACAACTACACTCCTCTTTTCTTCGGTGTCTTTATGGCCGACAATGAAACGGAGGAGCAGCGCCAAGCCCGGGAAGCCGAAGCACGTTGCGAGATCGAGCGCCGCCGACTGGAGCAGGAGCGCCAAGCACAAGAGCAAGAGCGGCTACGGCGGGAGCAGCAGGAGCATGAGCGGAACGCGAAGGAGGCTGAAGACCGACGGCAGCGAACCTTGGAAGCTGGGCGCCGAGCGCGTGATCTCATCGGCCAGCAAGATGTTGAAGGGATACCGGTTTTCCGTACCCCTCAGCAGAATGCGGTTGCCGCGATCACCCTCCTCGACACCCTCCTCAAGGAAAACGAGCACAACCAATCTGATCATGTCGTCAACATCTTGAACCAGACCAAGACCATGATTGCGGCCTCGGTTCCAGTTAACTCCGAAAGCATCCACACGCCGACTGGTAGCCGAGTTCCACACTTCCGATCTCAGGACTACCGTCATCCAAGCCTCAGCATCACCGGCGCAGGATCCAATCGCAGGAGCAGGGGTCACGACGAGCGGTCCGTGCACTCGCCTCCCGACTACCGTGGGGAGCGCCGAGTAGAACGGCCACGTTCACCGCCTCGTCGCCGCCCCATCGATCTTCGCGACACAATCATACAGCGCCGAGCAGCTCGAGGCCGTCACCACTCGCCAGACCGCTACGACGACGACCTTGATGGGGTAGCAGCCTTCACCGACGACCTGCGTCGAGTGGATTGGCCAGCCAGCTTCAAACCGACTGGAATAGAGAAGTACGACGGTACCACTAACCCAGAATCGTGGCTCACCGTCTACGGTCTCGCAATCCGCGCAGCAGGAGGAGACAACAAGGCCATGGCGAATTATTTACCAGTGGCTTTGGCGGATTCTGCCCGATCTTGGCTCCATGGACTGCCCCGTGGTACGATCGGATCTTGGGCCGAATTACGCGACCACTTCATCGCCAACTTCCAAGGCACCTTCGAGCGTCCTGGCACACAATATGATCTTTACAACGTTATCCAGAAATCCGGAGAATCCCTTCGAGAGTATATCCGACGATTTTCTGAACAACGTAACAAGATCTCCGACATCACCGACGACGTCATCATCGCCGCATTCACCAAAGGGATTCGCCACGAAGAATTGGTCGGCAAATTTGGGCGCAAACCTCCCAGAACAGTCAAGCTCATGTTTGAAAAAGCCAACGAGTACGCCAAAGCCGAAGACGCCGTCACCGCATCGAAGCAGTCGGGTCCCAGTTGGAAGCCGAAAAATACGCCGGCTACGGGAGGAGGTGGAAGTAACAATCACAAGGACCGCAAGCGTAAGCCTAAGGAACTTGTTGCAACCGCCGCTCACTCTTCTCGACAGCGTTCGCGCGTCAACACCTTCGACAAGATCATGAACTCCCAATGCCCGCATCATCCAAACTCCAACCACGTGGCCAAAGAGTGCTTCATCTACAAGCAGTTCGCGGAGCAGTACACCAAGCCTACTCGGAAGAACTCCGACGAGGAACAAAGCACGTCAAGGAAGAAGGACGACGGCGACACCCCGGCTGGATTTCAAGACCACCGCAAGGAGCTCAACCATATTTTCGGCGGCCCCATGGCTTATGAGTCTAAAAGGAAGCAAAAGCTGACCGAACGGGAGATCAATGCTGTTCAGCCCGACACGCCCCAATATCTTCGATGGTCAGAGATCGCAATCAGGTTTGACCGCTCGAATCATCCTGACCGAGTGGTCCACCCGGGGCGGTACCCCCTGGTACTAGACCCAGTGGTCCGTAACGTCAAGCTTCGCAGAACCCTCATTGATGGCGGCAGTGCACTCAATATCCTCTTCGCCAAGACTTTGGATGATATGCAGATCCCTCGCTCCGAGTTAAAATCAAGCAATGCGCCTTTTCATGGAGTAATTCCAGGATTATCCGCAACTCCACTCGGCCAGATCACCCTTCCGGTCACTTTTGGCACTCGGGAAAACTTCCGCACAGAGAATATCAGCTTTGAAGTTGCCGATTTCGAGACAGCATACCATGCCATACTCGGACGCCCGGCGTTAGCCAAGTTCATGGCCGTCCCGCACTACACGTACATGATGATGAAGATGCCTGGTCCCCGAGGAGTCCTAACCCTACGGAGCGATATCAAGCAAGCTGTCACATGCGACAAGGAGAGTTGCGACTTGGCCCAAACCCGCGAGATGGCGTCTGCCCGAGAGGAAATCCGACTGGCTGCAACCACGGTGAGCGAAGGAGAAGTGCCCGCTGCCAAGATTTCAAAAAGTGGGGAAACCGAAGCCGAGACTAAAAAGATTCCCTTAGATCCTTCTGATCCTACCAAAACTGCTGTAATAGGCGCCGAGTTAGATTGTAAATAGGAAAGCGCGCTCATCACCTTTCTTCAAAATAATAAAGATATCTTTGCGTGGAAACCTTCGGATATGCCCGGTATTCCCAGAGAGGTGATTGAGCACTCCTTACATGTCAAAGAAGACGCCAAGCCTATTAAACAACGACTCCGCCGATTTGCACAAGACAGGAAGGACGCGATCAAGGAGGAATTGACCAAGCTGTTAGCAGCAGGCTTCATCAAAGAAGTCCTTCATCCCGACTGGCTGGCTAACCCAGTCCTGGTTCGGAAAAAGACGGGGCAATGGCGCATGTGTGTCGATTACACTGACCTTAACAAATCTTGCCCAAAAGATCCTTTCGGGTTGCCTCGCATTGACCAGGTAGTTGACTCAACCGCCGGCTGCGAGCTTCTCAGTTTTCTGGATTGCTACTCGGGGTATCATCAGATCCGACTGAAGGAATCTGACTGCTTGAAAACTTCATTCATCACGCCTTTTGGGGCATACTGCTACGTCACCATGCCGTTTGGACTAAAAAACGCAGGAGCAACCTATCAACGCATGATCCAGAGATGCTTTTCAACACAGATCGGCCGCAACGTTGAAGCCTATGTGGATGACGTAGTCGTCAAGACCAAGCAAAAGGATGATCTGATCTTGGATCTAGAAGAGACCTTTGCGAGCATCCGCGCCTTCAGGATGAAATTAAACCCTGAAAAGTGCACCTTCGGAGTACCGTCAGGGAAGCTGCTTGGTTTTATGGTGTCTCATAGGGGCATCCAAGCCAACCCGGAGAAAGTTACTGCTATCCTCAACATGAAACCGCCAAGCACCCAGAAAGATGTTCAGAAGCTGACTGGATGCATGGCGGCGCTCAGCCGATTCGTTTCAAGACTTGGCGAGCGGGGGATGCCCTTCTTCAAGCTACTGAAGAAAACAGATAATTTCCAATGGGGACCCGAAGCACAGAAGGCCTTCGAAGATTTCAAACAACTCCTCACCAAGCCACCGGTCTTAGCTTCACCACACCCGCAGGAGCCGTTGTTGCTGTATGTATCAGCCACCTCCCAGGTCGTGAGCACAGTCTTGGTTGTCGAACGTGAGGAACAAGGCCATGTCCAGAAAGTTCAGCGACCAATCTACTTCGTCAGCGAGGTCCTGGCCGACTCCAAAACGAGGTACCCTCAGGTTCAGAAGCTGTTATATGGTATTCTAATTACTGCCAGGAAGCTATCTCACTACTTTCAAGGTCACTCGGTAACGGTGGTCACATCATTTCCACTCGGTGATATACTGCACAACCGCGAAGCAAATGGGCGGATTGCTAAGTGGGCTTTGGAGTTGATGTCTTTGGACATATCATTCAAGCCCCGCACTTCAATCAAGTCTCAAGCGTTAGCTGATTTTGTCGCCGAGTGGACCGAGTGCCAAGAGGATACCCCCGTGGAGAAAATAGAGCACTGGACCATGCATTTTGACGGGTCAAAAAGACTTTCGGGCACTGGAGCTGGAGTGGTTTTAATTTCCCCGACTGGAGAAAGACTAAGTTATGTGCTTTGGATACATTTTTCGGCGTCTCACAACGTCGCCGAGCATGAGGCGCTCCTTCATGGGCTACGGATTGCAATTTCCCTAGGGATAAAGCGTCTAATTGTTCGAGGTGATTCATAGCTGGTTGTCAACCAAGTTATGAAAGAGTGGTCCTGCATTAACGACAACATGATGGCATATCGACAAGAGGTACGCAAACTGGAGGATAAGTTCGATGGACTTGAGCTCAGCCATGTTCTTCGACACAACAATGAAGCTGCCGATAGACTTGCCAACTTTGGATCCAAGCGCGAGGCAGCGCCATTTGATGTTTTCGTCGAACACCTTTATTCACCGACAGTACCTCACAAAGATGCTACTCAAGTTGCGGACACTCATGACATAGCTATGGTTGAAGCCGACTGGCGAGAGCCCCTCATACGATTTTTAACTTCTCAAGAGCTCCCTCAAGATAAAGATGAAGCCGAGCGGATTTCAAGGCGGAGCAAACTTTATGTTATGCACGAATCTGAGTTATACAAGAAAAGCCCTTCAGGAATTCTGCAACGCTGCGTATCTTTAGAGGAAGGGAGACAATTGCTGAAGGACATACATTCTGGGATATGCGGAAACCATGCTGCAGCGCGCACCATTGTTGGCAAAGCTTACCGGCAGGGTTTTTTCTGGCCTACTGCAGTGTCCGACGCCGACAAAATTGTGCGCACATGTGAAGGTTGCCAATTTTTTGCCAGACAAATTCATCTACCAGCTCAAGAGTTGCAGACTATCCCGCTGTCTTGGCCGTTTGCGGTTTGGGGGCTTGACATGGTTGGCCCGTTTAAAAAGGCAGTTGGCGGTTACACGCACCTCTTCGTGGCCATTGACAAATTTTCCAAGTGGATCGAAGCTAAGCCTGTTGTCACGATTACAGCAGATAATGCTCGCGATTTTTTCATCAACATTGTGCACAGATTCGGAGTACCCAATCGGATCATCACTGATAATGGCACACAATTCACCGGCGGAGTTTTCAAAGACTTTTGTGAAGACTTTGGAATCAAGATTTGCTATGCCTCAGTAGCACACCCAATGAGCAATGGACAGGTGGAGAGGGCCAACGGCATGATACTTCAAGGGATTAAAGCTCGAGTTTTTGACCGGCTTAAACCCTATGCCGGCAAATGGGTGTCACAGTTACCATCAGTACTTTGGTCTTTGCGTACTACGCCCAGTCGGGCCACAGGCCAGTCACCTTTTTTCCTTGTCTACGGGGCAGAAGCAATGTTGCCGAGTGAAGTCGAGTTCGAATCTTTGCGCTTCCGTAATTTCCGTGAAGAACGCTATGAAGAAGACCGAGTGGACGACTTGCACCGGCTGGAAGAGGTCCGCGAAGCAGCTTTGATTCAGTCAGCTCGGTACTTACAAGGGTTGCGACGTTATCATAATCGCAATGTTCGATCTCGTGCCTTTCTAGTCGGCGACCTGGTTTTACGGAAAATTCAAACCACACGAGATCGGCACAAGTTATCTCCTCTATGGGAAGGGCCATTTATTATCTCTGAAGTTACCCGGCCAGGTTCATATCGACTCAAGCGCGAAGACGGCACTCTCGTCGACAACTCTTGGAACATTGAACATCTTCGTCGTTTCTACGCTTAACTTTATCATTGTATTTCCCCTTTTTGACTGTCAAACATCAAGTTTTCTCCTTGAAGTTGTCAGTCGGGGGCTATCATCATAATAATGGAGTGTGATTTTTTATTCAGTTTGCTTACTTGGTTTATCATTGCCTTGTTTGGTTTTTCTACTTAGTTTGCGAGGACTGAAAGTTTTTAATAGCTTCTTTGGGTTTTAGGCTCAACAAAGCTTAGCAAAAACTTTTAAGAAATCAAAAACTTCGCAAGAATCATCAAGCACAGCATAAATACACCAGTATTGTACAAATTGAGCCTCCATGTATTACATTCAAACTCAGTCAGAATCAGTCCTTTCATCATCAGAGTCTTCATTACTCGGCTGGAGGTCGTTGTTGCGAAATTGCTCTACAACATCACTCGCAATTTTGTCAGCCGCATTTTGCGCACTGCTGATAAGATCAAGGGCAGCTTCTTCACTTGTCCCGTCTGCAAATCCATCAATGGTGTCGACTTCAATTCTCGGGTACAAGGATTTTGTCATCGCCAAGGCCATGCCAGCTCCCATACTTCCAGCTTTCTTGATATTCTTGAAATATACTTCCGGAGCAACACTCAGCTTGTCAAATATTTCGGTTGCGTCGAGTGCACTCGGACCACCATTATTGAGGAACATGGCTTGGATAAGTGGTGCAGCGGCATTGGCGACGTTATCCCTTGCTCCTTCAAGCCTCTTGATCTTACCAACCAGGACGTCAAACTGAGCTTGAGATTTGATCTTGCGATCTACAAAATACATTTATGATGAGAATCTGTTGCATTATAAGGAGAGAAGCTCAGATTGTTAGCTGGCGTTACCTTCGACTTCCTTCAAGGCTGAGTCCCTTTGCGCGGCCAGTTCTGTCTTGTCTCTCTCCAGGGCTTCAATTTGCTTCGCCATCTGTTCCATCCTGGCGGCTTGCGCTGTTTGAAATCCAGATGGTTGAGGATACAGTTATGCCGGTCTAAACTGATGAAACTGATCTAGGGATTACCTTTTGATGAACCACTCAGCTCATAGTTTGAATCCTGGAGCTGAGCGATTCGGTCCCTTAACTCCTTCTCCGTCTTCTTGGCGTGCTCCTTGGCCTCATGTAGCTGGTCCCTAACCGCTTCAAGAGTTCCCAAATGAGGAACCAGCCTTTCTAAAGTTGCGGTTTTGGCCTCATTGCGAAGATGGATTCTCTGCATAGTGGTTCACGGTTAGGTTCTGCTAAAAAGAAAACAAAGTTACCGAAGGCCGTCACCCGGAAGACTTACATTTACAATACGAGTGGCTTCTCCAAGCGCTTTCTTCAGCTGGCACACTTCTTCATCTTCTTTTTGACGGTTTATGACTATACCGGCGGCTTGTGAGTTCTCGTCCCACCATTTGATCAAGATAGGAGGACGAGAGTCGTCGGTCGCCTTTATGCGAGGGATTTCTTCTCTGTCATCACCTGATGGTCCTGATGTGTTTCCAAGACATTAGACGGATAAATTGAAGGTCCTGATGTGTTTCCAAGACATTAGACGGATAAATTGAAGTTATTTAAATCGGAATCGCTTGGGAAGATGACTTACCTGAAGGTGTTTCTAGCTGGACGTGAGGTGATCCTTGTTCTTTATTTGGAGACCCGATTATCGAGTCGTTACCAGCCTCTGGTCCTTGCGAAGTCGTCGTCTGCGCTTCTACTTCGGGGATCTCTTGATCAGGACCTACATCCGACTGGTTTCCAGTCGGGGGCTCTTGGGTTGTTGCTGCTTCAGTTGTTACCGACTGGTTTCCAGTCGGCGGCTGGTCACTCGGGTTGGCCTTGTCGCCCGAAGCATGGGCGCCAGTCGGCTGGCTTTCGGCAGTCGGCTGGCTTTCGGCAGTCGTCTCAGGATCCTTGGATACGTTTGCTTCTGTCGCGGCTGGATCAGGATCTTTTCCAGTTGGATCTATGTCAGATGGTTTCCTGCAAAGTGTTCTTTCAGTATTCCGTATCATTTTCATGAGCAAAGCATGCCGAAGTGAAATCGTACCGAGAGGTCTAATACCTAGAAGATGTTCTAATCTTTGGCATTGCACGGCCAGCCAGTTTTTTCCTGGGCATGGTACGCTTTGGGGGTTTATTAGGCAAGCCCTTATCCCCAGATTTATCATCGTCGCCTTCATCATCATCAAGTACCAGCTTTCTATTGCGAGGACCTGTTTGACCAGTCAATTTGGAGGTCTGAGGTTGCGAATCTGGTCTGATCGTTGGCCCTCCACCTCCCTGAGTGGTGTGTTGGCGAGGAGACCGGCGCTGAGTGACTGGTGGATCTGACTTCATCAATGCATATTCCTGAACAAGATGCTTCCATAGTTAGTCAACTCAGCATGAAGATAAAATTATGTTCTGATCACGGTTTGAGGGTTTCCGATGCATACCTGTGGAGGCGGATTGAATGCATTATATGGCACAACTGGCAGTTGGTGAGAGTAGCTGACTACAATTGCATTTGAGAAGATTTTATACATCCTCTCCTTCATGATTTTGAAATCCAGGGAGTCTGGTTCTTCACGGTTGGGATCATGTTTGCCGTCGAACTCGAATGCTGTGCGGGATCTTTCCTTGATTGGCGCCAGTCGGCATTTGATGAAGTGCCGAGTGATTTGCTCTCCCTGTAAGCCTTGTTCTTTAAGATTTAACATACGATCCAACAACTCCAAGGCTTGTACTGCTTCATCTCCGATTGGAAGGGAGTTCCAAGTATCTTGGTACACTGGAGGAAGACAAGTGTACCCGGGAAGAGTAGGCTCGGGATTCTGAACATAGAACCAGTTTGCATGCCATCCTTTGTTCGAAGTCTTGAAGGGCATCGAGAAATATTTTTGGCTCAGAGTTCCCCTTAGTTGGAATCCTGCCCCCCCGACTACACACGGTTTGTTCTTGTTTGGTTGGGGCTTGAGGAAGAAGATCCGGCGGAATAGGGCAAAGTGAGGTTTGATCCCCAAAAAGGCTTCACAAACATGGACGAAATTGGCGATATGCACTATGGAATTCGGGTTTAGGTGATGCAAGCTGATTCCATAGAAATTCAAGATCCCGCGGAAAAATTTTGAGGTCGGAAGAGCAAAGCCGCCGTAGAAGAAATGCGAGAAGACCACAATCTCATGAGTATCCGGAGACGGGAAAGCCTCACCGTGCGCTGGTCGCCACCCGATGATCTCCTTGGCAGGGAGAACGCCGTGCGCCACCATCTCCTTAAGATTCTCCTCCGTTACGTCGGATGACGCCCATTGGTCTTCGAAGCTTTCTCTCTCTTCCGCCATCGGTTTCACTCAAATGTGCTGATTTGATTTAAAGGATGGCTAGGGAGAGGTGGGGGATTGAGGCGGTGGATCACGGGAAGGATTTTGATGCACTTTTCGGAGGTGGATTTGGCCGGAGTTGTGAACCCTAGTTCGCCGGCGCAGCTTTGCACTGTAGCAGGGAGTGGGGAAAATGGCGAGAGTTCCGGCGGGGAAGGCGAAGCGTCGCTTGGATATAGGATTTTTCAGTTAAGGGTATCGGAGGTGCTAATGGGCCTAGGCCTGAACAGTACTTCAGCCCAATACTTTTAACAGCGTGGCCCATTGTGTTCCTTAGGGACTTAGGCATATTTTGCTTTGGCAATATTATGCGCACAACAGTGTTGCCCAATGCTGATCAAATCCTTTTTATGCGGTCATATAATTCTTTGGAATTATCGCAATGCAAATTAAAAAGGTGCCCGACAGAAAGGCGTTATGCTGTTTTTGCAAGCTTTTTTAGGCTACAAAAGCTGTTTGGGTTAACTAGGAATGACTTGTTTTTATTATAGTCATTTCCTTGGCGTGTTATATGCCTGTTTTTATGGTAAATAGTCATGGCCAAGGCTATTTGACTTATTTATTACCATAATCTTTATAATACTTGATGGGTAATCTTTAGAGTTTTTATATTCGGATGCCTGTCAAGTGTGTTCATTCGTGAACCTTTTAGAGTATAAACCACTCGGATTTCTTTTATTGTGGCTAAAAAGCAGTCGGCTAGCATGCCTATGTAGGCGCCGCGTATGCTTTTGTCATATAATGCACAATTGTGTTATTATTTTGTCTTTCAACTATATGTTTAGTTTGTTAACTAATCACATAGTTGGGGGCTACACCTAATTAGGTGCATCTATTCGATGCACCATATTCTTTATCTTTTCGCCCTTTACAGTCCACTCGGCAGGTTTTGGCTTGAAGTGTTTGAAGCACTCGGATTATCATCTTTGAGAAGGCTACGATGGTCGACTGCAAAGGACTCGGGGGCTACTGTGGAGATTATGGGTATCTCATATCTACATGGCGATGGTATTCGAACTGGGTACAGGATACCTAATGTAGATAGAATATCTTATCTGTATCTTGGGTTTGTTTCTTAACTTGTGTATCAAGGAAATACCCTGAAACTTAGTCGGTTACGACTGTATCTTACTTATATTTTCATATTCCGTTAGGGATATAGATTATCTTTTGTAACCCGGACTCCTTCCCATATATAAGGGGGGTCCGGGCGCCTCTAGGGATATATGTTGATTTTTCCCGAATCAAACAATCAATAATACACTCGGCGGATTCATCCCCGGACAGGAGTAGGGTATTACTTCTTTTATAAGAAGGCCTGAACCTGTATAAATCCTTTGTCTCCAAACCCATACACTTTTCTAGCTTGATAGCCACCCCCTTTTATTATTGCCGAAATCTAGTTTCGACAGGAGGGGAGGAGGAGAGGGGGTGAGAGAAGAGGAAGGGGAGAGGATGAAGATAAGGAAGGAGAAGAAAAAGAGATAAGGATGGGAGATAGAGAGAGAGAGGGGCTACGCATGCGCTTGTACGTGGGCTGGTGCGTACGCTTTATTCCCTGGGATCTTTAGTCCCGGTTGGTAACACCAACCGGGACTAAAGATAGGATCTTTAGTCCCGGTTGGTGTTATCAACCGGGAGTAAAGATCCCTGGGATCTTTAGTCCCGGTTGATATTATCAACCGGGACTAAAGATCCTATCTTTAGTCCCGGTTGGTGTTACCAACCGGGACTAAGGATATCGGGGGGCCTGACAAGGCCTGACAGATTTAGGACCGGGACTAAAGATCATTTTTAGTCCCGGTTGGTAACACCAACCGAGACTAAAGATCAAATATGCCCGCTGTAGCCACCAACCGGGACTAAAGATCATCTTTAGTCCCGGTTTTTAGTGGAACCGAGACTATTGTGGATTTCGGGCGACCGACCAAAGATGGTTTCTCCACCAGTGATCACTGTCCACATGCTCTTGTGATCTTTATCTTGCATAAGAAGGTCCCCAATTACTTTACTGTCAGGATTATCTGAATCATCATCATCATTGATGATCACAGAATCAACTATCCCACGCTTGCAGACATGGAACAAGGAGTGAGCTCGATGCAGAAGCAACTCATCATTGGAACCATGATTGTCACCAAGGTGGCGAGGATGCTCATACTTGATATAGAAATGCTGGTGCTTGTCACGCTGTACAAGCTTGAGGTAGTTCCCGATGGTGCCGAAGTTGGACCACCAGAGCGCGTACGTCCTCTCCCCGTACTTGGCGGTGCCTACCACGGACATCAGGATGGCAGCCACCACGATCATCATCCCGTTGCCGGCGATGTTCTTGTAGAGGACATACCCTACTCCGAGGACCTGCACGACAAGAGTCACGAGGTGACGCTTCCAGAGCTTGTTGTCCTCGAGGGAGTAGGCGGTGATGTTGTCTGGGCCGCCAAGGTGCAGCAGGAGGAATGGTGCCCAAAACGCAACCAGGTTGTGCTCTCGTGCGGTGCTGCTCAGGGAAAGATTACCGACGGCGTAAATTGCGGTCGAGTCGGCCAGCTGGTACGCCAGCCAGAGGATGAACCTCTCCACCGGCGTAGCTTTGCGCCGGCGTACCCCGGCGAAGATGTGGAGGACAACCTGCAACGTGAGGCTCAAGAGCACCAGGATCTGGGTCGCCCACTGGTTCCACAAATCCATCGGCCCTCGTGCCATTGTTGCGATCAATCTTCAGGAGATCCTGCAACAGAACTGCACTAGTACGAAATTGAGAGATGTCTGCGTGTGACACTGTTAATTAGCAACATGAATGGAAAAAGCATGTAAGGAGCCTAGCCTAGCTATATGATGCTCGAATTAGTATAGTGCAGAAACAAATTAAGAACCGTCATACAATGTCAAGGCTGCGCCTGATTGAGAGCTATATACGTGTGGATATTATGGGTACCCCATACCCATACGGCATGGTTATCCGACTAGTCATAGGGGATAACTTATATCTATGGAATATGTAATAGATCATGACTCGGGTATTACGTTTCCTTATATATTACGGAACAGCCTAAAGTCCTGGTTTGATAATATTGTAAAGTAGATTTAGGAAACCGATACCGTATTGGTTAAGGTTTCTATTTTGTAATCCTGCCCCCCACCCTATATAAGGTAGGCAGGAGGCCCTCTAGGGGGCATGAGACAACCTGATCGTCAGATCAATACACACTCGGCGGATTCAAATCCCCAAACAGGAGTAGGGTATTACCTCTCATTGAGAGGGCCTGAACCTATCTAAATCCTTTGTCTCTGCATCCATCCACTTTTAGGTCTCGTGCGCTACCCCCTTTTATTATTGCCGAAATCATGTTTCGACAGTTGGCGCGCCAGGTAGGGGTTGCGTCGAGTTTCCTATCAACGAGCGCGATGGAATTAACTTCATGAGTCGCCGACTTCGTTTTCGCTTCGGGAGTTTTCACTTCCTTTCCGTCGACCACTTCTTCAAGCTCCTCTTCTCTGACTTGATCCAAATCAGTCAGGGGGAAACTCAATCGAGGGATTACAACAATCTACCGCGGCAAGTTTCAGATTCAATCTCCTATGGCTGCCATCAGCACCGCCTTCATCTTCGGACCGGTTCTTTTCTTCTGGAGTTCGGCTTGCATCGCCGCCGCCGGAAATTCCGACGGGACGTCAGTCGTCAACTTGATCGTTTGACATGCCGAGTCCATCATCTGATGATGTCAAATCTCCTGGCGATATTCAATTACTAATCTAAATTGGAGTCGACGTGGAATCTGAGCCAATCAATAGGAGCAATTTTCACGCAGGGAAGTGCAGCACTCATGCATGTATTGCATGTCTGTCACAAGCTGCCGATATGATCTCCTGTCCACCCATTAACACATATATACGGAGGACACTGAGAAAAAAGCTAAGTGCCTTTATTTTTCCTCTTTATGTGATATTTTCCATTGAGCAATTTTTTTTATATCTACTCATGCTAACTACTCGTCCAGCGCTGGACGCCTAGTTTTATCATTATTTATCATATTGATTTTTAATCTCAGATTAATCTCTTGTTATTTTTTGTTGTTGTTCGCATATAATTACGCGGCACTATTGAGGCGATTAATGCTGGTCATGGAGTCGAGGCGTCTCAGCTTTCCGGTCGATCGGCCGCGAGTTCACTTTGCCGGCTTGTCTTCGCCACCGCCATTGCTGATAACAACAACGACTTCACCGCCGGCCTGCCTCCGTCGCCGCCGAGTGGTGCCTCCGCCTACACGGCTGGCCTATTATGCCGCGGCTGTTGGGCGTCTACGACTTCACCGCCGGCCTGCCTCCGTCGCCGCCGATTGGTGCTTCCGCCTACACGGCTGGCCTATTATGCCGCCGCTGTTGGGCGTCTACGACTTCACCGCCGGCCTGCCTCCGTCGCCGCCGAGTGGTGCCTCCGCCTACACGGCTGGCCTTTTATGCCGCTGCTGTTGGGCGTCTACGACTTCACCGCCGGCCTGTCTCCGTCGCCGCCGATTGGTGCTTCCGCCTACACGGCTGGCCTATTATGCCGCCGCTGTTGGGCGTCTACGACTTCACCGCTGGCCCGCCTCCGTCGCCGCCGAGTGGTGCCTCCGCCTACACGGCTGGCCTATTATGCCGCCGCTGTTGGGCGTCTACGACTTCACCGCCGGCCCGCCTCCGTCGCCGCCGAGTGGTGCCTCGCCTACACGGCTGGCCTATTATGCCGCCGCTGTTAGGCGTCTACGACTTCACCGCCGGCCTGCCTCCGTCGCCGCCGAGTGGTGCCTCCGCCTACACGGCTGGCCTATTATGCCGCCGCAGTTGGGCGTCTACGACTTCACCGCCGGCCCGCCTCCGTCGCCGCCGACTGGTGCCTCCGCCTACACGGCTGGCCTATTATGCCGCCGCTGTTGGGCGTCTACGACCTCACCGCCGGCCTGCCTCCGTCGCCGCCGACTGGTGTCCTCGCCTATACGGTTGGTTGGTCATACCACCGTTCATGGGCGTCCACGTCTTCGCCGACCGGCTGGCCTTCGCCGCCGCCGACTGGTGTTTCTGCCTACACGGCTAGCCTATCATGCTGCCGCTGTTGGGTGTCTACGACTTCACCGCCGGCCTGCCTCCGTCGCCGCCGACTGGTGCCTCCGCCTACACGGCTGGCCTATTATGCCGCCGCTGTTGGGCGTCTACGACCTCACCGCCGGCCTGCCTCCGTCGCCGCCGACTGGTGTCCTCGCCTATACGGTTGGTTGGTCATACCACCGTTCATGGGCGTCCACGTCTTCGCCGACCGGCTGGCCTTCGCCGCCGCCGACTGGTGTTTCTGCCTACACGGCTAGCCTATTATGCCGCCGCTGTTGGGCGTCTACGACTTCACCGCCGGCCTGCCTCCGTCGCCGCCGACTGGTGTCCTCGCCTATACGGTTGGTTGGTCACACCACCGTTCATGGGCGTCCACGTCTTCGCCGACCGGCTGGCCTTCGCCGCCGCCGACTGGTGTTTTTGCCTATACGGTTGGCGGACTTCGCCGCTGTTAATGGGCTTCATCATCTACATCACTGGCTTGGTTCCACTGGCGCCGACTGGTGTTTTTGTCACCATTGATGGACTGCTTCGTTCCCACATCGGCTACTTTTGCTGTCACCGCGGGAATATTACAAAGCTAAGTCATCATTTATTTTATTCTTTATATGATATTTTGTCTTTTCCTTCGCCTCACTACATCAACTGGTTCGCCGTTGACTAGTGAGTCGGGGGCTATAGATGTTATATCGTATTTTTTAAACAATTTTCATAATATTTATCTTGATTGCTTGCGACATAATCTGAGTACAAAAGTACCTATCGAGTTATGGAGTTCTATCTTCCTATGCTTTCCGTTTGGTTTGCCAATGGATGGTTGCCTTTGGGCCGATTCCTAGCACCCGGGGGCTCGTTGGATGGACCGAGTAACGCAAGGTGCTAAGTATTATTCGGAATAAATCAAAAGCATAGAGATGAGATAAATTTATTTTCTGCTCTTAATAATTGCAAAAGTACCTAAGTAGTAAATTCTGATCCGTGAAACTTTGTTCCATTAATGACGAACTCATGTCACTCATATGCATGTTTGGGAAATGCCTAGGCCGACTCCCGATGCTTGGGGGCTATGACTAGTCGGACAGAGTGTTTAAACGTACAGAGTCATCTGCTCGGGGAAATCAAAATTGACAAGAGGAGAAATACATATTTATCAATATTTTAAAATACTTGATTTTTTCTCGAGTATTATATTTATATCAGATACTACTCATCCTATATGTTTGTTCTGCAGGATCCAGATCCAGATATGCATAAAAGGGATTCATGGCTTTAAGCTTATCTCTTACGCTCCAGGAATGGATCAGTCAGAACATCACCAACCGGCCGCCTCGTCTGCCGCCGACTGGTGCTTCCGCCTGCACGGCTGACTTATTATGCCGCCGTTGTTGGGCGTCTACGTCTTCACTACCGGTTTGCTTCGGCAACACAACTTTGTCATCATGGTGGAGCGACTTCATCTTTATTATCTTCGGTACCAGCAAACTCTATTGCTGCTACTTCACAAGTTTTGCTACATCACCAACCATGACGTTGTTGTGAATCTCGACATCTCGGCATGCGATGCCGTGTTATTTTACTACAACAAGTGGCTCTCCAACATTCATGATTTCTACTTGGACATCTTCAACACATATCTTCAATCAAGCAATAACTATTCGACGACAAGAGGCTACAGTTCTCGACTCTATGTTCAGTTGTTTCCCAACTAATCAAAGAGTCGGGGGCTACACAAATACAAGGCTCAAAATTTGACAAATTTTATGTCAAGCTGAAGAAATCAATTCATCAACCCACGAGTCAACTCCAGGAGTCATTATCTTCATCTTTGCTTCGGAGCAGACATTCTACTTCAACAACTTCAAATATTTCGCACCTCTGCTTCATCGACCCTGACATCTCTGCTGTTGCTAATGGATGATTATGTTTTCGCCGACTTATTATTTCACCTTCACGGTTGACCTACTATGCAAATGCTGATGAGCGTCTTTGTCATTATTGGTTGCTACACCGCTATTGGCTGGATCACCGACATCGTCATCTTCATCATGTCGGTTGCGTTTGTCGTCGTCAACTACACAACTTTATCGCTGAGCGCCTTCATATTCATTGCTGGCTGACCTGACTGCCGCCGACTGGTTTCTTCGCCTCCATGGCTATGCGACTTCAGTACTTTTGATTGGTATCACTATCTTCACTACCACCAATATTTTTGCCACCTCTGGTGGGCAATATTCTCTCTATATTGGTTGTCTTGTCTCTATGCCAACTGCGTCAGCTACCATCAATGAACAATTGTGACTACGTGCTCAGGGGCTTACTAGCTCAAATACAAGTATTATATCTTCAATTTGGACTTGCTCCGGATACATGCAACATGAATTCATGATCATGGGTCTATTTTATATGCTCAAAGACTGGACTATTTATTATTCCCCGTAAGGGTTATCAACTGAATACTTGCGCCAGTCGGGATTCAATTGTTACATCTATTTTGGAGTATCCCATAAGGGATAACCACTCAGATCAGAAGCTATTCATATGAGTTACGCTTGGTCTATATTACCCGGAAGATTTATTACTCGGGAGCATGTTATATGCGTCATCCTTTAAAGGGTGTCGAAGGCATATGTTTTGGCCTAGGCCTAATATGTCTGCAGCCCATATTTTCAGGTGTGGCCTGTCACGTTCTTTTAGGGACTTAGGCACTTTTTGCTTAGGCCAAAGTGCGCGTGATCAAGTGCCCAATACCTTAAAATCCTTTTATACCGCAGTTACTTAACTTTTTAGGAGTTGGTACAATGCATCTTAAAAGGTGTCAAACAGTAAAGCTTTATATAGCTGTCCCGCTGACTTTTTTATATATAAGTCAAGGTGCTGTTTGGGTTTTTAAGCAATTGATTGGATACAATATCATTGTTTTTCGCCACGTAAGTGTGCATTTTTATTGACCAATATTATGGCTTAGGCTGATTATATATTGTGGTCATTTTCTAGGCGGTTGGTAAATCCTTTATGAGTTTATTTACTCGGATTTTACACCACATATGCCATATATTTCTAGGTGTGGTGAAACCATGTGTCTTCTAGGGACTTAAGCACATCTGTTAAAGCAGTGTGCGCATGGCGTATGCCCAATACTTTGGAAATTTCTTTATTCACAATATACAAGCTTCTTTATAGCTATTTTGCTATATCACTCATCATATTTTACAAAGCAGTTGGTATATCACTCGGATCATGTTATTTGGAGGATTCACACCGCATATGCTATATATTGATATCAAGTCACTTGGTTGATTACGATTATCAAAACCACTCGGTTGGTTGGATTATTTATTCCTTGACTATATGCTTGGTTTGTTCAATTAACCACATTGTCGGGGGCTACACCTATTAGGTGCATCTAGTCGGTGCACCTGACTTTATTTTCCAGCCCTCCACAGTCTTCAGATTTGGTAAAAGTACTCGGGAGACCATGACAAAGATGATTGAAGCACTCGGCTTTGGAGTAATCTGGTTCGAGAGAAGATTATCTTTTCGACTGCGAAGGTCTCAGGGGCTACTGTGGATATTATGGGTACCCCATACCCATACGGCATGGTTATCCGACTAGTCATAGGGGATAACTTATATCTATGGAATATGTAATAGATCATGACTCGGGTATTACGTTTCCTTATATATTACGGAACAGCCTAAAGTCCTGGTTTGATAATATTGTAAAGTAGATTTAGGAAACCGATACCGTATTGGTTAAGGTTTCTATTTTGTAATCCTGCCCCCCACCCTATATAAGGTAGGCAGGAGGCCCTCTAGGGGGCATGAGACAACCTGATCGTCAGATCAATACACACTCGGCGGATTCAAATCCCCAAACAGGAGTAGGGTATTACCTCTCATTGAGAGGGCCTGAACCTGTCTAAATCCTTTGTCTCTGCATCCATCCACTTTTAGGTCTCGTGCGCTACCCCCTTTTATTATTGCCGAAATCATGTTTCGACAATACGGGAGGAGCTTCCTAAGCAACAAACAATATGACGAGCTTCACATCCACTTTCAACAAGAAGTCAAAGAAACAGCAAAAAAGTTCAGAATATTGATGAATCACCCATGTGCCCTGTTCATGTGACTGTACATGGTTGCATCTCACGGATCAACCCCATCAAGTTAGTTCTTCGTCAGTAGTAAAAAATTTGGGTTCACGCGATTAAGTAGTTAAGTACAGCTCCAGACATGTGCCTCTTTGCCAATTGCACCATGGTGTTAATCGATCTGATATTGTTTAACTAGTAGGGAATCACGGTGATGCAATTAGATGCCAGAAATAGGAACGTAATGTGGGCCCTAGCTAGGTTTTGTACATCGGAAACCTCATGTGTTTATAATACCATTTCATAAATCAGTAGATTGCACACATATGGAAAGTTACATATCATGTTTAACTGACATAGTTATAAAGGTCTTACTATACATTAATAATACTAGAGTTGCCCGAGTAGAACTAGACCAAACATGGTTGATTACAATACCAAACACCCAAAGGAGTAGATGACATAGTGGAAAAGAAGCTGCGATGGTCCATCTTATTCCACAGGCGATGACTGGAGAAACCTAGGTCCCTACTCTATCTTCTTCGGCTCCTCCTCGTCCATGTAGCACTTGTACGGGTCGAATCCTACCCATACTCAAGCCAATACTACATAATGCATTAGTGCACATAAGGGGTTCAAGAATAGCTCGGTTTATTAACATAAAGCTAGATTTCACAAACCTATCACCTGGCAGTTTTAAATAAAAAAGTTGAAGTTGTGGTTAATCAACGAAGATTCATCTACCTTCTCCAAGCTTCGCTTGGTTCGGTTTACCCTCGTATCTAGGTTCCCACATTTCTCACCATTCTGAACTTCCTACACGTCAGGAGAGGTCACACAATCGCTTCCAATACTATTCTGAGTAGAATTAAAACTTATGAGGCTAGTCAAGACTAGTACACGTCCCGACGCTCACACTGTATTGTATGTATGCTTTTAATCTCGCACTCCATGCCACTCCAACCAATGCCATTGGGAATGTCTTGGTTTTAGAAGAATTCCAGTGAAAGTTTTATCGAAATCCGATTTAAAACGAGTGAGTTATGGCATTTCAAATATTTAAATTTGAATTAAATCAGATTAATGGGAAAATTGCAAAAATCACCCCATAAGTCACTTGAAGTTTGACATTCCACCCCATAAGTTATTTTGTTGCAAATGCCCACTCACCTACTCAATTTTGTTGCAACAACCACCCCAGTAAACACATGCTTAACCGAATCAACATGTTTTTATAAAATGTGATCTATCAATGTGGTCTTTACCAAAACTAAATACTTCTAGAGTATTATTGATACATTTTTTTTGTAAGATTCCACAAATAAAATTGTGGACGAGAGCTTAAACATTATAGCATCGAGTTTCGCTATATGAACAAAACTAATCAAATATGGAAAATAAGTCGAATGTAAACACTTAGACAAGATTGACTTGGCTAGCTTAGCATGTGGTAACCCTACATCAGCAATAACAAACTGATTCGGTTAAGCACGTGCGCATTGGGCAGGGTTTTTAATTTTGAAATTGGATTTTATGCCGGGGGTTTCTGAAATTTCTGGCTGAAATCATTTGAAAATTTGACTGAATTTGAATAAAATTTAACCAATTTTTTTAAAAAATGCAAAAAACCAAAAATTTCGGGCGAGATTTGAGCGTGCCGGTGGTGGTGGGGGGGCGAAATAACCGAAATTTCGGAAATTTCGAACCAAAATTTCAAACCCTAGCATTGGGTGGTTTTTCAACAAAACTTAGTAGCGGGTGGGTATTTGCAACAAAATGACTTATGGAGTGGAATAAACTTCAAGTGACTTGTGGGGTGGTTTTTGCAATTTTCCCCAGATTAATTGCAAAAATTCTCTGTTCAGTTATTTTATGTTTTGTAAGAGTTATTTTTTGGAAGAAAACCTTTTTTTCAGTGACAGCGTTATACCACAGTATTTTATTTAGAGAACATTTATTTTTAGAGGGAAAAACACTAAACCATTGATAGGTGGTCAACTTGACTTGGCCCACATGTTAGTGTCATAGCAGTTAAACAAGGTTTTAAATCCATTTTACAAACTAGGGTTGGCTTGCACGGCGGCTGGCCAGGGCGGAGGCCGATGCGCCTGAAGTGAGGGTCGTGGCGACCTCGTCCGTCCCCTAAGCGGTGGGGGTGGGTGTCACGCCCGGAATTTCTATCCAAAATTCCAAACGCTTACATGTGTGTGAACCCTCGTCCAGGAATCAGCCGAGGCACACAATAACAAATTGATAATAGAGTACAATTATTACTCTAATTAATAAGCGAATAAAATATCATTACAGAGGTAGATAGTTCCTCTCAATCAATAAAGATCTAAGCAGCGGAAAAAAAGATGAACGGCGCAGACGGCTCCACTCCACAGGCAGCTTGACCAAGGCTACACCTAATCCTCCACACCATCAGCTTCACTGTAGAACTCTTCCTCTGATGAATGATTGCAAGGTGAGTATATGACATACTCAGCAAGCCACGCAGCAAATATGCAAGTGCACAGGATAACAAAGGATGGCATAATAGGGTTCCATTTGCAAAAGCAGCATTTAGCAAACATTTGAGAATTTAATAAAACAGTTAAGTAATTAAACAATATTAATCCAACGCTATACAACATACACTGGTGTATAGGCCCAACCATTCTGAACAACCATCCCGGCTGCACAGTTCTATCTCCAAACCAGGAATATACCATTCCAAACCAGGAGCTAATCAAATTATTACCAAATATAGCATTATTTACTATGGTGAGAAGGGTGAGACTAATCACGAAAGACATTGTTAGACCCGCCCATAACCGCGGGCACGGCTATTCGAATAGTTTTACTCTGATCAGAGGTGTACCACTGTACCCACAAGACACAACCCCACATCATGTCACCATGTGCCTCAATACCACCACGGTACCTCGGAAAGGAGCTGTGACAGTACCCCTTATACAACACAATCCACTGCAGCGCACCTTCCTGGATCATAATCACCCCCTTATAAACAAGGCATGGACTCCCCAGCGACCCCCGTGGGCTTATCTCCGCCACTTCTCAGTCTGGTGCCCCGCAATGAACCATGCTATACAAAAGGTAAAGTCGTTGCCCATGCTGGCTTGTGGCTGGCACGGTTAATGTTTCACAACCGAAACTCGTGAACCGGTCCTTAATTGTCATGAGCACGACCATCAAAACCATGTGCTCACAACCCACCATTACCAGGTTTTAGTTGGCACATTAATTAATTAACTAATCACGATTGACCATCGTGAACTATCATTAAGCCATCATTAAAATAACAGTGAGTCATAAGTTATCCCAATAGTGTGCTAATGTTTTCTAAGCAGGGCTAAGCAATTATATCTAATATCTAGTTGAACCAATAAATATAGCTCAACTAGTCAAGTTATAATAACCCAAGGTATCAAGGAATGAAGTAATCAAGAACAAACAGGCTATAACAAACAATAGGTTAATTCCACCCAATGACATTCGAAAATAAATGAAATATTTGAATAGAAACAATAGCTTAAAATAGGATCAACATGCTCAAAGGGTTGTTTGGGATCTGTGTGACTTGCCTTGCTGGCCTTGGAACTCTTCAAACTCTTCTCCGGCGAAAACGGACTCTCCGGAAACGACGGAATCTAAGCAAAGAGAAGCAAAATCACCAAAACAGCACATAAACAAGCATGAACAGTACATGTGGATATTTTTAATGTGTAGATCTCAATTTTAGAAAAAATTAGAGACTTGAACCAACTAAATCGGAGCTAAGATGAATTAGTTATGAATTTTTAAAGATTAAATCGGATTAAAACACTTATATCGGTTTAAATTGAATTATGACGCAATAATGAATTATTTTTGAAAAGGAAAAGGGGATTTATTGCGTCAGCGGGCTAGGGTTAGCGGTGGACCGGGCGCACGGGCGGCGGTTCACGCGAACGGACGGCCGAGATCGATCCAATCCAAGATGGACGGTCGAGATCCATCTGGTCCACGGCGGTTCACGGCGGACGGTCCCGATGACGTCGGCAATGACGTCACCGACAGCGGCGGCGGCTCGGCGGGGCAAACGGCTCGGGCGGCGCACGCTCGCCGGCGAACGGCGGCGCGAGGACGCAAACGGAAAGCACCGGGACGAAGCGGGCGGCACGGCGAACTCACCGGCGACCAAAACGACGGCGGAAGATCAACGGACGGCGACGGCGACGAGGAGGAAACGGCGAAGCTCTTCGGGTCGACGACGGCGATGACGCTCCGGCGGTCTTCAGCGGCGGCGAAGGGGCGGACGAGGACGGCGACGCGACGGCGATCACGACGGCGGCCTTCCCGAGCGACGGCGACGGCTGGAACGACGGCGGCGCACGGCTGGAGCGGCGGCGGCGACGGCAAAGCTAGGGCGCACGGCGCTAGGGCTCTTCCGACAACGAGAGGCGAAGGCGAGGGTGGCGGCGGGTAGAGGAGAGCTCGGGGGTCCTTTTAAAGGGGCTCGGAGGCGGCGACGTAGGCCCACGGCGACCGGCGACGGCGAAGGAAACCTCGGGCTTGGAGAGAGGGAAACCGATCCGAATCGAACTCGATTCCACGAGCTTCCAAAACGTTTTAGCCGATGATTCCAAAGGAGAAAAGGTAGAGGAGAACCCGGAGATTGTTTCCCCTCTATTGATTCGGCCGGAGAAGGAAAGGAGCGGCCGAATTTGGAAGGAAACGGCGGCGGCGGCGCGCTAGGGTTTCGGGCGGCGGCGGCGCGAGGAGGACGAAGGGTCCGACAGGTGGGACCCACCTGTCAGCGACCGAACACGCGCGCGCGGCGGCTGCGGACTGGGCCGAGGGAAAGAGAGAGAGAGAGAGGGTTTTGGGCCGACTTTCGGCCCAAAGCCAAAAGAGGACTTTTTAAAACCTTTTTCAATTTAAATTATTTCTTAAATGCAATTCCATTTATTAAAAATACTTCCTTAGCTCAAATAAATCCCAGAAAAATCTAGGAATTATAGAATTAAGCAAAGTATTTAATAAAATTTTATCTGGCCCCATTTTATATTGGAATTTATTAATTAAAACTAGATCTTCTCTTCTAGGCTTTTAAAATAAATTCTAAAAATTCCATTTAAACAACAATTTATATATTTTGAATTTTTTAGGGTGTGACGGGCTCGGGACGGCCATGGTAGTAGACTAGTAGCGGTGAGAGCTTGGTCTCCGCAAAATTCGCCAGAGGTGGCGAGCAATTGGCTGTGTCGTGGCTTGGGATGGCTTCCTAGGGACTAGTGGAAGGCTTTGCATCCGATAGAGCGACAAGGGGCCCTAGATTGTGGTGTGGTCTTCAGTGGCCTCCACGCGGGTGCGGCGGTGCAAGGTGGACACCAGCGACGACGCCGACGATGCGTAATCGATGAGGAGCGGGGTAGGGATGGGTACACATGAGGGCGGCGAAGCATTTCGTACGGATCGTGGCGCGGGACTGAGCAGAGCACGGGATCATGCATGCGCTTGCATGGGGCTAGGGTGAGCGCGGCGCCATCATAAATTCGGGAAGTGTGATTTTACTCACTATGTAAAGTCGGGAAGTCACCAAAAAGTACTAAAATCCACAGTTCATTATGATTTACCTGTTTTATCAGAGCAAGATACATGGAAACTGTTTCTAAGAAGTATTGGAAGGTGTAAGGAAAATTTGGATTCAGAATTTACAAAAATTGGAACATATATCATAAGAAAATGTGATGGGTTTCCTTTAGCAGTCAAAACTCATGGTGGCATCATGGCCAGAATGATATAAGTAGTTGGCTGGCAATCAGGGACAGTGAATTGTGGAATGTCAAGGAAAGGGTGCTCTAAGTCCCTCCGGTTGAGCAATGTTCATCATTTGCCAGCTTATTTGTAGCAGTGTTTCCTTCGCTGTTCAGTATTTCCAGAAGGTTACTTAGTTTAGAGACAATTACCACTTGATTGCTCAATGGATAGGAGAGGTTTTAATTATTCCAATCAATGAACTAGAGTAACAAGAAGATGTTGGAAATGGATATTTTGATTCTCTTCTAAAGATATCATATTTCAAAGATGTAGTTCAAAATCAGCACACTGCACACAGATATAGTGACTTGCAAGATGCATGTCTTGGTTCATGATCTTACTTATTAATTTTACAAGATTAAATTGTTGTCATGCCTAAAACGTGCACGAGCTATATCTCAGCCAGAGCGAGATTTCAGATGAAACCCATCACATTAGGCAACTTTTTAACTGATATCAATGAGCGAGGAGACGATGTCAGGACGGAGGAGGAGGTGTTGGAGGGGGTGGGGCGGAAGAGGAGGAGGTGGTGGCGCACGACGGCACGCTACGCAGAGCGGAGGAGACAGCGTTACGCGATGCGGAATTGCGGAGTTGGGGAGAGGAGGCGTCCAGGTGGGGGGTGGAAGCAGACATGCGTGCGTCGTCACATGTGTTACGGAGAGGGAGAGATAATGCAATACAGCCGGCGGTGCAGGGGAATATTAGGTTGTTTGCTCATCTGCTGGGCATATTGGGCAGCCTCCTGGGCTGAATTTTTGGTTGTTACCAAGATTAAGAACCTACTTTTCCATTGGAAAAAGTACACCCAAGGTCCCTCAACTTGTCATCGAGATACAAAATCGTCCTCAAACCGCAAAACCAGATATCCCACGTCCCTTAACTAATCAAAACCGGTCACAAAAGGTCCCTCAGCGGTTTTGACCCCAGTTTTAGTCTACTTGGCGGCTGACTCAGTGTGGGACCGACATGGGCCCCACATGTCAGCGTAATCCACGTCATCACCCTACTCTTTCTCCTTTTCTCTCTTTCTGGGCGAGGCAAAACGGCGGGAGGCCAGCAGGCGAGGCGGGAGGAGGGCGGTAGCGCCGTGACGATGGCTTGTGGCTAGCGCCCGGCGGCAGCAGCTAGGAAACACAGCGACGAGCGAGAAGGGGAGCACGACGGCAGCCTCGATTCATTCCGACTCCCTCGCATCGCCGCCTTTTTCTTTTTCCTCCAAATCCAACCCCCCCTCTCCCCCTTCTCCGGTGCAGCGGTGGCAGCGACGACACCGGAGACGCCGACGCTCCCTCGGCTCGCCAAAAGGTACCCCAGCCATCTCTCTCTTCCTCCCTCCTGCTTCCGTTCTGAATGAAAAAAAACGATCGATCTACAGCCATGGCGAACCTGGGTGGCGGCGCCGAAGTGCACGCGCGTCTTCTCGCTCACCGACGACGTCCTTGTTTAAGGTGGTAAACAACGTCTACGAGGTCGGTGCTGCGCCGCACACCACGCGTCCGCCATTGCGATATACCGGAGCGACCTCCTCCGATTTTCCTGCCGATAAGGAGCAATCAATAGAGATAAACTTGATTTGTTAGTTCGTTTTGTTGCTGGGCCATAGTCCGGTGACAATAATTTAACTTATTCCTATGTTTCCGTGTTTGGAACTGCCTTTTCCTCCGCGCGCGTGACCAGCAGAAATCGTTTAGATAAATCAAAACCCTAGCTTATCTCTTTAATTTGATCGATAAGCAAGCTTATCTAGCCGATAAATCAAAACCGCGGATATGCATAATACGCCGTGATCACGTCATTCACGGATATGGGCTAAGTCCAGGGGCAAGCGCATCCATTTCTTAATTAAGCCCGCTAATCACCTCACCCCTAATCGAGCACCATATATGTTTGTGCATAACTATGCATGCATGCATGCACGTAGTTGCTTCACCGGCCAAATAACATAGCTTGCTCTTGATTCTCTGTAATCTGTATACACACGCATATGTATAACACACGCATATATATACTAATTGACCAAGTATAGATTGGGCACAGTGTGGATTTCTATATTTGCATGACGCATGCACGCATGAAATGGCAAGCTAGCTAGCCTCCACACCGCCGACCCGCTCCTCTCCGAGGTCATCGCCTCCACCGATGCCCCGGCCTTCATTTGGTTCCCTTCCCGCCCCCACCTTCCACTCCATCCTCCACCAGCAGTTCGCTCCCTCCGCCGCCGCCTCCATCTACGCTCCATTCCTCGCGCGCGATCCTGATGCCGCGGTGGTCAACCCCACCGTGGTGCTCGTCCTCTCTGCACTATTGGCGTCTCTGCCCGGTGAGGAGGTCGCCACTGGCCTCCCCGCCCCCCCTGCTTGCCCTACCTCCCCCCTCGACAGCGGCCTGCCTTCGCGCCTGCGGCCTCTGCAACGGCAGGCGAGAGCGGTGGCGGAGCAGCGGCGGCAGCGTGTCGCCAGACGCTAGCCGCCGCCGTCGTGTTGCCCATCACCGGCCGCCGATGTCCTCCCTAGCTGCCTAGTGCCTTCCCAGACGAGAAGAGTGAGAGAGAGAGGAGAAAGGGAGAGGAGGGGAGAGGGTATGACGTGGCCAGCTGGCATGTGGGGCCCACATGGGTCCCACGTGACTCAGCAGCCACGTCAGACAAAACTGGGTTGAAAACTACCAAGGGATCTCGGGTGACCGGTTTTGTATAGTTGAGGGACCCCCCATATCTGGTTTTACGGTTCGAGGACGCTTTTGTATCCCGATGACAAGTTGAGGGTCCTTCGGTGTACTTTTTCCTTTTGCATTTGATTTTAATAAGTCTATTTTGCCTCTCTCAAATCTTGTTCCTAGTTAAATAGCCTCCCTCAACCGTAAAGCCGGGTATAATACATCGTCCATCTTCAAAAACCAGTGTAAATTAACTCCTCCGGTGGTTTTGGATGTAGTTTTTGCTGACATGGCAGGTGGGACTGACATGCATTTCATTTTTTTTCCTCACCTCTCTACTTTGTTTCTCCTCTCTCACCTTCCATCAACAAAAGAGGCCAGGCGGCAGCGCCGGTACCTAGCTTTGCAGGCAGCAACTACCGTCACTGGTGTCGGGCAGCGTGCCTCGGGCGCCCGACGTCATGTGGTCATGGTTGGCTCGATGCACCACATGTAGATGGGGAGGAGCTCGCCGGCAGTATCACTTAAGGAAGGAGCTCGCTGGTCAGCCGCTGCATGTGGTGGAGGAGCTCGCCTCCCTCGATGACGGCGAGCTACTAAGTTGTCCCATCGCGCCAAGCAGAGAGCTCAGTCCAAGTACACACGAGAGGAGGAGCTCGTCGGTCCGTCACACACACTAGGAGGACCTGGCCAGCCACGACGCGTGGGGGAGGAGCTCCCCAACTCGTCGTGCACGCGAGGAGGAGCTCGTCAGCCAGCCGCGCGTGGAAGGAGGAGCTCCCAGCCACGGAGCGTAGGGCAGGAGCTCGCCTGCCGACCGTGCACACGGGTTGGACCTTTCCGGTTGTGGCACGTGGGGAGGAGATAGTTGGCCGGCTGCGCTCGATGGGAGGACTCACCGACTGCGACACATGCAGGGAGGATCTCGTTGGCTCACTATGAGTGGGGTGAGGAGCTCTTTCGCTAACCAACCGGTTGCATTCGATAGGAGGAGTTATTGGCCATCGCATGTAGGAAAGAGCTCGCCGGCCAACCAACTGCTAGAAGGTGAGTGAGAAGGAAGAGAGGAGAAAGAGAGAGGTGAGGAAGAGGATGAGATGAGGTGGAAATCACTAAGAGGTGCGTCCCATATGCTGACTTAACGAGTTAACTATGGTCAAACTGCCACGTTAGGAGAAACCGCTTTCAAAACCACTAAAAGAGCTGATTTGCACCATTTTTCAAAGATAAGAGAGGCGTTATGCCCAGTTTTTCGGTTGAAGGAGGCGATTCAACCAATAGCAAGAGAGGAGGGAGGCAAAATAGACTTACTACTTTGGTTTTTTATGCTTTTATATCCGCATTTGAGTTCTCATCAAGATAGTGAAATCGGTGATGAAGATACAGGGAAACAAGTGAGAAAAAATATCAAAGAATATTTATAACAAATCGGCAACCAATTATATGTTCATAAGTCGTTGATAAGTAAATTATATCATCAAGGGACATAGCTAGTCATGATTCGATCTATTGTCTTTCTGGTTTTCATTCGTCATTAAAAATTGGAATGTTGAGCAGTCTCAGTCGGCCATATGCGAATAATACTTCCTCTGTTTACTCAATAAGCCAACCTCTTTGCCATTTTATCTCATTGCAATGTACAGACGATGTGTATGATTAATGAAAAAATGCCTTAACACATTGCAACGCACGGATAATTAAAAAGATAAATTTGATCCACATATTACAATAAGAATTTTGAAATCTCACAATTATGATCTATTTCTGAATTGTAAACCCATTTCACAATATCAATTTATTTTAGTATTTTCAACAGAGTAAAGACATGGTGTGGCCCTCGGAGCCAGACCATACAGAGAGATATAAATGTTTCAAGAAAAAAAATATGCGCTAAATATTCTCCTTGAGCCAATCAACTTGTGCTTCTGACAGAATATGTTTATGTTCTGCAGTTAAAATGTCCAACTGAAGCTTATCATATTCACTCTTCATGAAATGAGCAGCTGGGATTTCCTTCACTTCCCCATTAAGGTCTCCAGACTCCATGATTTTGCATGTGTCCTTTACCTCCAATAACACGTCTAATTCCATCCTGAGCCTCTCAACCCCTGCTTCACACGAGCTATGTTGATGCGCTGCTGTCAAGACCTCCAACTGAATATTATCATTTTCACCCTTCATCAAATCCATGGTAGTCGGTATTTCCTCCACATCCATCTTATGGTCTTCCAATTCTTTCATAGTTTCTGCCTTCTCAGCATCAAATGCATTTGCAGCTGCCTCTTTCCTATGGGCCACTGCAATCGATTCCATCTTGAGCCTCTCAACCTCCAACCAAAGCTTATTATTTTCTATCTTCATCTTATCACAGTCAGCCTCCAATTCCTGATTCTTCACTAGAGCTACCTTGAGCCAGACTCCAAAGATGCGGCCCTCGCATCCATTTCTGCCTTTTGGACCCCAAGGACCCTCAATTCTTCCACCTTATCCTTAATTTTCTTCTCCGCTACATGTTGGTATGTATCGGCAGCATTCATAACCACCAAAACCGCCTTCCTTGCATCCTCCAGGTCCTCAACTTTTGCTTTAATTTGCTTCCTTGCTAATTCTTGGTATTTATCAGTAGCGTTGATTAACAGAAGGCCTGCCTTCCTGGTGTTCGCCAATTCCTCTTCCTTTGTCCTAATTTGCTTCTTTGCTAATTGTTGGTATGTATCAGCAGCATTCATGAACATCAAACCCGCCTTCCTCATGTCCTCCCGTTGCTTCACTAGCTCACCAGACAGTTTGGTGTTTTGGTTCTCCAACTCCTGTACCTTGTACTCCAGTGTAGAGACCTTTCCTAAGTACACAGATACCGCTCTCCTCTTCTTCTCCAGTTGATTCTTCAGATCATCCTTCTCATTGGATAGCGAGATGTTTTGGTACACCAAATTCCCCACCCTGTGCTCCAGGTTACGCTTCTCATTGTACAGTCTAGTGTTTTGGCGCTCCAACTCTTGCGCCCTTTCGTACCACCACCACCTCCTGCAGCGAATGTTATAGAGGGAGCATTAGAAAAGAGAGATGAGACCATAATGCGTACATGCACGGGAATTCGATCAATTGGAAAGAAAGAAAATGATGTCTTGGTCCACTCAAATACCATGACATGCTGTAGAGACTTGGAGGAGTGGTCGATGATCACTCTCGGTCACTGTTGTCACGCACTTGTCAGTGGTGGAAGATGCATGCTCATGCGGATGGAATGAAGCTGCCTTTGGGTGAATACATATAGGGTATAGGCAGAGGAGGGACAGGTGGATGGCATTGAGTGACGGTGAAGAAGAGGATAGAGTGTTGGTGAGGAAGAGGAAAGGAGCAGAGGAGGGAAGGCATGGTGTAATGGTGAAGAAGAGGAAGGATAGAGTGCTGGTGAAGCGAAGTTAGGATGAGATGATCCATGAATGACGTCTCACAAAGAGTACAGTGGATGAGAAGATCAATGCGAAGGTTATCAGCTGTTATCTTTTTATTTGTTCTATATGACCTCATACATACTCTCATTCAAGTCATTAATATATCACGTTTTTAACACTAAAATCAGTAACGTGGAATATTAATGACTGGAGGGAGTACTTATCTATGGCCTCTGACTATTATCCATCCTTGATTGTTTCACAAACTAATGTTAACGACTGCAGTCTGAAACTTCCCTTAGAGCACCCGCAATGGTAAAGTAAGGTGCTATCTATAAAACATGTACATCTCAGCAATAGACTCGATTAATAGTAAACCACCTTAATAGTATGTTTACATTGGTATCTATAGCTCTCTCATGCATTGCCTCGTTTTTCTCTATAGACTATCTCTAAGTTAGTAGATAGCTTTGCTCTCTCTCTTCATTTAATACATTCCAAATAGGAAAATATGCTGACATGGATCTCTTGTAGAGAGCCTATAGATAACCATTGTGGGTGCCCTTATGGCAAATCCACGAATTAATATGCATACGGTTGTCAGAAACATGTGCTAAACTGCTAATCAGCCTTACCGCCGAACTGCCGAAGCCTGACAAATAATGCACTTCACTATTGTCCAGGTCCAAACGTACTGCAATTTTCAGACGAGTTCACCTGATTTTTGATGGCAATGCCAATGATCGAAATTGCTGGATATCTGTTCGCCATTACAAGGCCCTTTGTCGATTCTCATGTTCAGGAATATTAACCAATGCGGAAGGAACATGCAGCTCTCTGTTAACAAATATTATTATGATTACCATCCGAATTTATTTTATGGTTGCCCTTGCTTAATGTCTGGATACGTTATGAATACTGCCACTGCATTATACTTTCCTGATAGCACACAGGAACTTTTTTTCCTTTTTTTTCCTCTTTCCAATACAACAAACATACGAGCTGATCATCGCACATTTATATAGAAAATGGACGTGACTACACAGCTAGTGGTAGCTGGTTTGTCTAAACTAGCTACCACTCCATCTATGAGAGATCCTATCTACCAATATTTCAAATAAAATTTTCTCTTAAACTACTCATCCGATCTACGATCCGATTACACCGTTGTGTTCGTAATAATTAAATCTTTCTAACAAGATCTCACATGATTATATTTTGATAAAAAATTATAAATTACTTTTATAATATATCTAAATTACTTTTAGATTTCACTAAGTTACTTCTTAGACATATAAAAGTAAATTTAATAAAGCCTAAAAGTAATTTACATATATTATAGAAGTAACTTTTATAATATATATGTAAATTACTTTTAAAGTTACTAAATTTACTTTTATATGTCTAAGAAGTAACTAGGTGAAATCTAAAAGTAATTTAGATATATTATAAAAGTAATTTATATTTTTTCATCAAAATATAATCATGTGAGATCTTGTTATAGAGATTTAATTGTTACGAACACAACGGTGTAATCGGATCGTAGATCGGATGAGTAGTTTAAGAGAAAATTTTATTTGAAACCTCCGCCACGTCTTAGGAAACCTGCCACGTTTGTCTCTCCCATTCTCTCTCGGTCTCTCTTTTTCTTGCACGCTAATGGATGAGGAGGATGACGCGTGGTGGGATGGCTGGGACGGTTTTCGTGGCGTCGCGCGATAGCGCCAAATCGAGAGGCCTGTCGAAATAGTTTTTGCGATAGAAAATGCAAGATCGTCTTATTCAAAATCCCAATCATCACATCTCCTCTTTCCCACTACACACCTTTGAACAACACTGTTCTTGTAGAGGGAAAGATACTTTCCCATCTTCTTAACCTAAAATAAATGAGAACTTTTATGATGTTTGCATTCAAAGAGGGTACAGACCCAATGCTCCTCAATCTCACGTATCATATAAAAGGTATTTAAGTATAGGGATAGATACTTAAGTACTAAGGGTAAAAATATAATTTTACTAGTAGAGCAAAAGGGCAGAATTGTCCCCCTAAATAGAATCAGTACTGCGTAGGTATACGAGTTTTCTCTTTTGCTTCATTTTCTCTTTTGCGTGGTTTCCTATAGATTTACGTTGTGTTTGAGTTAAGTCCTATAGCTTCTTAAGTTGCAAAATTTTATCTAGAGTTACTCTGTGTTCTTTAATGTTCTCTTTTGCGTAGTTTTCTCTAGATTTACATTGTGATCTTATAACGCGTTATTGGCATAATTTACGTGCTTTTCTCTACATTAACATTTTGTTCCAACGAACATGTAAAAACTCCTATCTTTAATTCAGTTGAAAAATATTTTTTGTTTCCAACAAGAGATCTATATTGTGTTTCAAAAACATGATCGGTTTAAAATATCACCTAAGGTTAGTGTCAATTTAAATTATTCATTTTATCAATTATACCTAGAAAATATATGCTGTAGATAAAACATATATGATACTTGTTTCCATTTGAACATGCTACATTGGTTAACCAACAACCTACCAAGACAAGTAGCTTTGACATGATCATGGTGACATGCTCACACACACCCATATCACACCCTCATGATAAAATATGTCAGTCAAACTTCATCAACAACAACCTATCTATAACAATAGATGATAGGTTCAATTGCAGCTGCGGTGTTAGAGCTTCTTCCTCAATTATGTCACCTTGTAGGTTCACCTATTCAAACCCCAGATGAAGAACATATTAGGATATCTCTTTTCGTTCCCTTGTACAAAGAAATTTGTGAACTACATAAATGACTAAACAACTGCACAAATAAGCATAGGACATCTTACTTATGCACGCACTCGTACATATCAATCAGATCCTGCCTCCTATTCAAACGCTTGACCATGCCAGAGCTTCTTTCTCAACCGTGTCTACTCGTGGATGAACCCATTCAAACACTAGAAGAACATCACAGGAGGAAATCTCGTTTACTATCCCACAAAATTTTAGTCCCTTATATACGGAATTTATGAACTATATAAATAACTAATCAGATGTGTAAATAAGCATAGGATAACTTACAAATGTGCTAGCTTGCGCTTAGCAGTCGACCGGGCGATCTTGTCTCCTCTTCAACCCTCAACCATGCCAACGCTTTTCCCTCTGTCTCCTTCTGGTGAACATTCAAACCCTATAACATGAACAACGCGAAGGGAGACAAGAAAGGGGATGTAATCTTTCAGTTTATTTTTGGTACAGCTTGAATTGTCTGTTGCTAAATCATTGGGATATTCGTGATTTACTTTTTTTCGTCACAGTGTGCTGATATACAGATAGATGAATGTAGGTATTTGTGGAGATTATGGATACCACATACCCACACGGCTGGACTATCCGACTGGTTACAGGGGATAGATCATGTATATTAATATGTATAAGACTAGGACTCGGGTATTACATTTTTTTTAAGAATTATACAGTACAACGCAGACACTCACAACGCACGCACACTCACTCTTATGAACACACGCACGCAACCCTACCCCTATGAGCATCTTCGAAGACTGGGCCGGCAAATTCTGGAGAGATTGATGAAGTCATCACAGGCGCCTCGCTGTCGACGGGTACGTCACCTACTTGTGTATCAAGAAACGGCTTGTAGTCCTAGTCTGTTAAGTTTGTAGATCAGATATAGAAAACTTAAACCGTATGGAGATAAGTTTCTATCTCTTAATACTGCTCCTTCGCCTATATAAGGAGGGCAGGATGCCCCTTTTGGGTATTCACAGATGAGATCGTCAGATCAATACACAACTCGGTGGATTCAAATCCTCAAACAGGAGTAGGATATTACTGAACCTGTCTAAATCCTTGTTTCTGCATCCATCCACTTTTAAGTCTCATGCGCTACCCCCGATTATTATTGTCGAATTCCAGTTTCGATAGTTGGCACGTCAGGTAGAGGTTGTATCGAGTTTACTGTCGAGAAGTGTGATGGAACTATTTGTCAGCAGCTTTGGTACTACCTTCATCCGGGCCATTTTCTTCTCAATAAGAAGCTGGATTCCAACGTCGCCGAAAATTCCTACTAGATCAAGTCGATCAACAAAGAGGCTGACCACCGATTAAATCAATCTACAATTGGGCGTCAGTTATTCCCCTAGTTATCAAGGGCCTTCAGATGAGTGTGTGTTCCCATCTACTCCCTCCGTTTCAAAATGTTTGACACTGTTGACTTTTTAGTACGTGTTTGACCATTCGTCTTATTCAAAAAATTTAAGTAATTATTTATTTTTTTCATATCATTTGATTCATTGTTAAATATACTTTTATATACACATATAATTTTACATATTTCACAATTCTTTTTGAATAAGACGAACGGTCAAACATACGCTAAAAAGTCAACGGTGTCAAACATTTTGTTACGGAGGGAGTAATACATATGCATGCCAGCATGCATGGCAAGCCAGAGCCAACCAATCAAACAGAGAGGCATGACCGTGTATGTGTTGTACATATATCCTCGATCGTCAAGCACAAACCGAAGAACCAGATCACCAAGCTAATTATTTAATCGGCAACGTTGCATCATCGACGGCTCCAACATTCCAATCGGGTTAGTCGTTCCATTCTATAATTATCATCCTCTCCCTCTCTCCCCTCGGCTCCCTCCCTTTCTCGGCCCGCTCCGGCCCATCTCTCCTTCTTCCCCATCTTATCCTGCTCGGCCCAAGTTGCCTCCCCCTCCATCCCGGCCCAACCAAGCCACGACCCACGAGCCCACTGCCCCCTCGCGCCGGCCCATCTCCCCGAGACCGCCCGCGCCACACGTGCGCTGCACGCGCACACACCTCCCGTGGGGCTCACCTGTCGGAGGCGTCTCCTACCTCCAGCCGCACACGTCTCTCTCGTGAGCTCAAGCGCCACCACGCGCCCTCTCGATCTCGTTGATTTCCCTCCAAATTAATTGCAAAAATCTGTTTATTGTGTAGTGGGCATCAATTCCCCCAACAAATCCCGCTTAATCCCGCACTAAATCGCACTCAATCGATTTCTTTAACCGTTGTCGTCAATGGGGAACTTCATCGTTGCCGGCGCCGTTTCCCGTCCGTACAGTCGAACTCCTCCCCTCCGGCCTATATAAGGAGAACCCCCGAAACCTCCTCTTTCCCATCCCCATGCTGCCTGAGCACCTCCCTGGCCCCATCGTCGTCGCACCACAGTTTTGCCTTGCGCCGCCGCCGTCGCGTGCTCCAGCCGCCGATTGGCGTCGGCTGGGACGTCGAAAAATCCTGGCGAATCCACCGCCAGCTTTTACGTCTCCTCCTCTCTCCATGGGCCACACCTTTGTCGCGTCCCAAATCGACTCTAAAATTCATCCTCAAAATTGTGCAAAAGAATAAGTAAAATTCAATGTGAAAGCCTCCAACAATTAAAATGTGCAAAGATAAAAGTCAAATGAGGCTTGGAGGATTTTTGTATATTTCCTAAAAGCCTAAAATACTTAAACAAATTTTAGTGGAATTTTCAGAGCACAAATAATAAGTGAAAAGAAATAAACAAAGTTAAAAAGGTTTTATAAAAAGAAAACCCTAAAAGAAGTCTTTTCCCCCTCCTCCTCCCTTCTTGGGCCGGCTCGGCCCATTCCCTCCCTCTCTCTCTCTCTCTCCCCCCGGCCCATCGGCTCCCCGCGCGCGCGCGCGCCGCTGACAGGCGGGCCCGCCCGCCACTCTCGCTGACGGGTGGGGCCCACCTGTCATCTCCCTCCTCCCGCCGCGCCGCCGCCCGCCCGTGCCCTAGCGCCGCCGCCGCCGCGGATTCCGCCGCATCCCGTCGTCTCCGCGCGCATTAAAGAGAGGGGAATCATTCCCCGTGATTCCCTCTCCCGTTTCCCCCTCTTTTCCCTCTCTCTCTCCCTCGGATTCGTTCGAATCAAGCCCGTAATCGTCGCCGGCGCAATCAATGGCGGCCGAAATCCCCGCGGCCGGTTTCCTTCCTCCTCGGCCGCCTTCTCTCCCTTCCGACGCTATAAAATCGTTGCCCGAGCTCCGCTCTTCCGTTTCCGCCGTTCACCGCTCGCTCTCGCCGTCGGAATCGTGCTCGCGCCGTGCTCCTCTCTCTCCGCCGTCGCCGCCGACCTCCGTTCCGCCGCCGCCGCCGCTCCGGACTTCCTCCTTACTCGGCGACACCTCCGTCCGCTTCGCCGTGTTGCCGCCGACCCCGTCCGCCGCTCCGCTTCGCCCGCCGACCGCCGGAGCACCGTCGCCCTCGTCATCCCGAGCCGCGCCGCCGTCTTCCTCCGCTCCGTCCGCCGTTTCCGCCGCCTTCGCTGCCTCGGGGTGAGCCGTGGACCGTCCCCTTCGTTTCCCCCTTCCCTCCTCTCTCTCGGGTGCCACTCCGCCGCGCCGTTGGTCGCCGGCGGCGACCATCGGGGCGCGGGTGCGCGCCGCTCCCGTCGGCCGTGCCGGCGAGGCCGCCCTCGGGCGCGCCCTCGCGGCTGCCAAGTGGGCCCGGCCGTCAGCCGCCCGCGCCCGCGGGTGCGGCTGACGCGCGGGACCCACGGCGCCGACCGCCGCCAGCCGCGTGCGCCCGGTCCACCGTGGACCGAGCGGCTGACGCGTGGGCCCCACTTCCCGTGGACCCGGTCCGCGCGCCCGCTCCCTCGGCTGACGCAATAAATGGGATTTTTAATTAAAATTTAAATGAAGAAATTCGCAAATATCCATTTAAAGAGCATATAAACTTCAAATGGCCATATCTTGGCCATTTGAACTCGGAATTGGACCGTTCAAGTCTCTAATTTTTCCTTAAGATGTAAAGAACCCATTTTTGTGCTTTGTTTCTGCTGTTATGAGGAGTTATTTAGTGTTAAAGCCTTTTTCTTTTCCGTTGGTCGTGTAGACGCTGCAGCTTCGGAAGATCCGCTCTTCGTGGAAGTCGAAGCCGTCGATTGGGAAAACGAGCAAGGCAAGACACATCATCTTGATCATATTGAATCCCATTTTATAAAATTATGTTGATTTAAATTATTGCATTATCGCTTTATTTAAATTCCCGCGTTATCACTGTTTTACTTAGCCATGCCTATTTACCTTTGTTATGACCATATTATTATTGTTATTGTTATTACTACCTTGTTCACCCTAGACAAACAAAACCTCAACTAGTGGACACTCAACTCATGGTATCCCTAGTATAATTTTAGGTAGATGCTTCGCAATCTAATTAGGTAACCTTAGGTGGTTTTACAACTATAGACTTTGGGAAATGTTCATATCACCTGGACTCTATGGAATGGTTGGCTTATGTTGGAATTGGACACACACCTCTCTTCCTCTTTCAAAACCCCTAAAACCTGTTTTCGGTGGGGTTTGGGTGCATGCCAGTTGTGGGAAGTAGCACCCCGGCCACTATAAGGATTAAGCTCGGGCCTCTGTTGCAAAGCACTACCGTACTTCCACATGTCTAGTGGGTAAGGCTTAGTTTGTGGCTCAGGCTAGTCATAAACAAAAGTACACGGATTGGAGATGGATGAAGTCGGGGGTCGATGGACATTCTCCAGGGCAAATGAAGGCTACACGAGCTGCGGCCCGGTAGTCGAGATGTCATACGGCAGAGGGTTGGTGCCCTGCTGCTAGGGGCTCAGTCCTGCCTGCCTGTCCCGGGGGTTCCGGCCGTAGGCGGGATTGGGTCGGTACTCTTGTCTATGGCTAGGATGGGTTGGAAACTATGTCACGTCTTCCGTCCGTATACCGTGGTGGTATGTGGCACGTGGTTACACGTGAGGAAGATGTGTCTTGTGGGTAAAGATGTACACCTCTGATCAGAGTAAAACCTATTCGAATAGCCGCGCCCTCGGTTATGGGCAAGCCGAGCAATGTACCCAAGTCAGTGTTATAATTCTTAAAATTTGCTCAACAACTAAAATGTGGAATGGTTGGCCTGGGTTGGCTTGGGACGAGCTGGGACCCAGGGTCGGGTTGCCAGTTCGGTCTGAATCATCGTAGGCCTTGGGTTAAGGCATGTTCGTGTGGGTTCACGGCCTTGATTAATAACATGGTTTAGTTCTAGGATCGTGTTTACAAAGTAGCTTTGAGCAACTAAACGTCTTCAAATGCTGTTTACTGCAACCCTAACCCCTTATATTATAATTCCCTTGTACTCCCTTGCATTTATTCTGCATTCGTGGGTGTGTCTTGTTGAGTACGGTGGTTGTACTCAGTCTTGCTTAATTTTCCCAAGCCCAGTTGAGGAGTTCCTGGAAGATGAAGGCTTCGGTGTCTAGCTCGTGCCTGCCGTCAAGCGCCTGTGGTCGTCGCCCTAGTCTTCCGCTGTTTTTCGTTGTCTTTGTGTGCTGGGCCGTTGTTGCCCGTGTAATAATTATATTTACGCTTCCGCTTGTTAAACTCTGAATTGTATCAACTTTTGGTGTACCTTGCCTCCTGGGACAAGGAATAATACACGCACGTCAGGAACGCCTGTTGGGTGATTTCCGGTCGTGACAAGTTGGTATCAGAGCCTCCCTTGACCCTAGGACGAGCCGTAGATCCCAAGCCTTAGCTATATTTTCAAAAAAATAAAAATCCTTTATTATTTGTGAAAACCCGCTATTCTCTCTTTGTCTTGCTGCTTCATTTATCGTCAAAATCTGATCTTTTAAAATGTTGCTTTTCTTTTCTTTGTTTTTAGATGGCCGGCAGCGTCACCCGTCGTGGTTTGGACATGACTGGCTTCGTTTTGGAGCTGCGGGGCATGTGCGTGGTCTTGGGGTATCCGCATGGAGTGGATTACCAGGCCAGGCCGCTCCCGGAGCAGGAGGGTGAGGATGCAGAGCCTCACGCTGGTTGGGAGGTCACTGCAGTGATCCTCTCCGGCTCTCCCGAGCGGACTTCGCTGGCAGTCACCGCGGGTGGGGATTCCTTCCCCGCCGCTTGCCAGAACGCCGCTCTCCTCGCCATCGGCACCCTTCACCAGCGCTACCCGGACGAGTTGCAGCACTCGCCCTACCGCTACCACCCTCGTCGCGGAGGAGCCCGCGACTACGCCACCTTCCGAGACGCCAGCTCGGAGGATGACGCTACCGTCGTGCATCTGGCACGCATGGTGGAGGCGTACGACGCGGCTCGTATCGACTTCCATCAGATGGTGCGCCGTGGCATGGTCGAGAACAACATGAAGATCCTGGAGCTGCGTCAGGAGAACCTGCAGCTCAAGAAGGACCTCGACGCGTTGGAGGCGCAGCTGCACCAGCTCAAGATCGCCCAGGGAGAGGACAGCCGTCCCAAGCGTCGCCGCGTCTGCCGCAGCCAGAAGATCACCGCCCGCAAGAGCACCTCCAGGCCCGAGCTTGTCCGTCAGTCCCTGGCGTGGACCTGCTTCGTCGAGACCCCTCGTGCCGAGCCTGCGCCCGTGGTTCCCCAGGAGGGGGAAGCCTCCGGCGTTGGTAGCTCGGAGGGTGCGCTGTTGCTCACCTTCCGTCCAGGCCCGTCGCAGCGTTAGACGAGCAGTTAGTAGGCTTGCGCGTGTGTTCTTTCTCGTTTGTCTTTTTTGAGTTGTGTGGGGCATGGTTATGTCGGTGTGTGGCATAACTGTGTTGGAGCCTGTCTTATTTTATTTGCCTAAGCAACTTGAACATTAATGAACCAATTTAATAGCAGTAATAAATTCAAGAATTATAGTAGTCGTGGGTGGTTAGTTTTAATCGTCAGCTCTCCTTCTCTGTTTGCTGGTTCTGTGTGGGGTTTTCAGATGGTGACGACCAGGAGAAATGTTAACACCGGTGAAGGCAACCAACCCGAAGGCAGCAACCCCAACCACCAAGGCAATCCACCTCCACCACCACCACCAGACACCAACGCCATTCTCACCCAAATCCTCGCCCAGCAAGCCAACATGATGAATGCTTTCCTCCACCACCTCCAAAATCCGCCACAACAGAATGCTCCACCACCCCCTCCCCAACACTCCAAACTCGCCGAATTCCTCCGCATCCGCCCACCCACCTTCTCTAGCTCCAACAATCCCGTAGATGCGTTGGATTGGTTGCATGCCATGGGGAAGAAGCTGGACACGGTGCAGTGCAGCGACGAAGAGAAAGTCATCTTCGCCGCCCACCAGCTGCAGGGGCCCGCATCTCTCTGGTGGGACCACTTCCAGGCTACGCAGCCAGAGGGACAGCCGATTACTTGGACTCGCTTCACCGCCGCTTTCCGGAAAACCCATGTGCCCGCCGGAGTCGTGGCTCTTAAGAAAAGGGAATTCCGAGAGTTGAAGCAAGGCAACCGCTCCATGATGGAGTATTTGCATGAGTTCAACAACCTGGCCCGGTACGCTCCGGAGGATGTGCGGGAAGATGAGGAGAAACAAGAGAAGTTCCTGGCGGGAATGGACCCCGAGCTGTCCGTTCGTCTAGTCTCTGGGGACTACCCGGACTTCCAACGTCTGGTGGACAAGAGCATCCGCTTGGAAGCCAAGCACAAGGAGCTGGAATCGCACAAGCGCCGCTTGGCGAACTTCCGCAATCAGCAGGGTGCTAACCAGAGGGTCCGCTACACCAATCCCTACCCAGGGGGATCCTCCTCGCAGCAGCAGCAGCAGCAGCAGCAACCTCGCCCCGCGTCCCGACCTCAATTCGTGGTGCGCGTCCCACAGCCGCAGCAGCAGCAGAATCAGCAAGGGACTCGTGCACCCCGTCCTCCTACGCCAGCTGGGCAGCCCGTTCAAGGCCGCAGGGACGCTTCAGGTCCGCAGCGGCTGTGCTTCAACTGCTTCGAGCCCGGGCACTTTGCGGATGAATGCCCAAAGCCAAGGCGTCAGCAAGGCCAAGGCCTCCCCGCTCCAACAACGGCGGGAAGGATGTCATTCGGGGTCGTGTGAATCACGTGACGGCCGAGGACGTGCTGACAACTCCAGACGTCATCGTTGGTACGTTCCTCGTTCATTCCATCCCTGCTACTATTTTGTTCGACTCTGGAGCTTCCCACTCGTTTATATCTGTGCCATTCGTGGGGAGAAATCAGTTGGGGGTAGAAAGGCTTAGAAACCCTCTGCTCATCACCACCCCTGGAGGAGTTATGACAGCAAAGTATTATAGCCCTGCCGTCCCTATAGAAATTCAGGGGATTCCTTTTCCCTCGGATCTGATTCTGCTAGACACCAAGAATTTGGATGTGATTCTTGGGATGAATTGGTTGGCTCAATTCCAAGGAGTAGTGGATTGCGCGAGGCGCACTGTCACTCTGTACCGAGGACCAGAACAACCGGTTGTTTTCTTTGCACCTCCAACCTCTGTCAGAAGTTCAGAACTGCATCAGATAGGTCTGTCAGAAATCCCCATAGTCAGAGAGTTCGGAGACGTGTTTCCGGAAGAACTACCTGGTATGCCGCCCAAGCGAGAGATTGAGTTCCGAATAGATCTTGCTCCAGGAACCACTCCTCTGCACAAGCGACCCTACCGTATGGCAGCAAATGAACTGGCCGAAGTAAAGAAACAGTTGGAAGAGTTGAAAGAAAAGGGGTACATACGTCCGAGTACTTCCCCATGGGGTGCTCCTGTGATTTTTGTAGAGAAGAAAGACAAGACGAAGAGGATGTGCGTTGACTACAGAGCTCTCAATGAAGTCACCATCAAAAACAAGTACCCTCTTCCCCGGATCGATGATCTGTTCGATCAACTCAAAGGTGCCACTGTATTCTCCAAGATTGATCTCTGTTCCGGATATCACCAATTACGTATTCGTGAAGAAGATATTCCGAAGACCGCATTCACCACGCGATACGGGCTGTATGAATTCACGGTGATGTCGTTCGGCTTAACCAATGCTCCTGCCTTCTTCATGAACTTGATGAACAAAGTGTTCATGGAATACTTGGACAAGTTTGTTGTGGTTTTCATCGATGACATTCTGATATACTCACAATCAGAGGAAGACCATCAGCACCATCTCCGTCTGGTGTTGGGAAAGTTGCGGGAACATCAATTGTATGCCAAGCTTAGCAAGTGTGAGTTCTGGTTGTCCGAAGTCAAATTCTTGGGGCACGTGATATCTGCTAAAGGAGTTGCTGTGGACCCCGAAACAGTGACCGCCGTCACCGATTGGAAGCAACCCAAGACAGTCACTCAGATTCGCAGTTTCTTGGGTTTGGCAGGATACTACCGGAGGTTCATCGAGAACTTCTCCAAAATCGCTCGACCCATGACACAGTTGTTGAAAAAAGAAGAGAAATTTGTGTGGAGCCCGCAATGCGAGAAGGCGTTTCAAACTCTCAAGGAAAAGCTGGTTTCCTCGCCAGTGTTAATCTTGCCGGATACTCGCAAGGACTTCATGGTGTATTGTGATGCCTCGCGCCAAGGATTGGGGTGCGTGCTCATGCAGGACGGTCATGTGGTAGCCTATGCTTCACGTCAGCTACGACCTCATGAAGGCAACTACCCTACGCATGACTTGGAGTTAGCAGCGGTGGTTCATGCTTTAAAAATCTGGCGGCACTATCTCATTGGGAACCGCTGTGAAATATATACTGATCACAAGAGCTTGAAATACATCTTCACCCAGTCGGATCTGAATCTTCGGCAAAGGAGATGGTTAGAACTCATCAAGGATTATGATGTGGGAATACACTATCATCCTGGTAAGGCCAACGTGGTTGCCGACGCTCTAAGTCGAAAGAGCCACTGCAACACTCTCAACGTCCGAGGCATTCCACCCGAGCTTAATCAACAGATGGAAGCCCTGAACCTAAGCATAGTTGGTCGCGGATTCTTGGCTGCGTTAGAAGCCAAGCCCACCTTGCTCGATCAAATCCGCGAGGCTCAGAAGAATGATCCGGACATGCATGGACTCCTCAAGAATATGAAACAGGGTAAAGCCGCTGGTTTCACAGAGGATGAACACGGAACCTTATGGAACGGAAAGCGGGTATGCGTTCCAGATAGCAGAGAACTTAAACAGCTGATACTTCAGGAAGCTCACGAAAGTCCTTATTCCATTCACCCGGGCAGTACCAAGATGTACTTAGATTTGAAGGAGAAATACTGGTGGGTTAGCATGAAGCGGGAAATTGCAGAGTTTGTGGCTCTATGTGATGTGTGCCAGCGTGTCAAGGCAGAACACCAACGACCGGCCGGACTTCTCCAACCTCTCCAAGTGCCGGAATGGAAATGGGATGAAATTGGGATGGATTTCATCACCGGCCTTCCAAAAACCCAAGGTGGATATGATTCTATATGGGTAATAGTGGATCGATTAACCAAGGTAGCTCGATTCATTCCTGTGAAGACCACCTATGGAGGGAATAAACTAGCGGAGCTCTACTTCGCTAGGATCGTGAGTCTCCATGGTATTCCCAAGAAAATCGTATCTGATAGGGGAAGCCAATTCACCTCTCACTTTTGGAAGAAGCTCCAAGAAGAGCTGGGTACTCGATTGAATTTCAGCACCGCCTATCACCCGCAGACCGATGGACAGACCGAGTGTCTAAATCAGATCCTAGAAGATATGCTCCGCGCATGTGTCCTAGATTTCGGGAAGACTTGGGATAAGAGTCTCCCCTATGCCGAGTTCTCCTACAATAACAGCTATCAAGCCAGCATACAAATGGCACCCTATGAAGCGTTGTACGGGCGCAAATGCCGGACACCGCTCCTGTGGGACCAAGTTGGGGAAAGCCAAGTGTTCGGGACTGATATCCTGAGAGAAGCTGAAGCTAAAGTCAGAATCATTCGGGATAACTTAAAGGTGGCACAGTCTCGGCAGAAAAGTTATGCAGATAACCGTCGCCGTGATCTGGAATTCGCAGTGGATGATTTTGTGTACCTTCGGGTCACGCCATTGCGAGGTGTGCACAGGTTTCAGACAAAAGGGAAGCTCGCACCTCGGTATGTGGGTCCCTTCCGTATCATCGCTCGACGCGGAGAAGTCGCTTACCAGCTGGAGTTGCCCGCCTCCTTGGGCAACGTGCATGATGTGTTCCATGTGTCGCAACTCAAGAAATGTCTCCGAGTGCCATCCGAGCAAGCCGACTCAGAGCAAATTGAAGTTCGCGAAGACTTGACTTATGTGGAGAGGCCAGTGAAAATCCTGGACACCATGGAGCGCAGGACCAGGAACCGGGTAATCCGTTTTTGCAAGGTCCAGTGGAGCAACCACGCCGAAGAAGAAGCTACTTGGGAGCGCGAAGACGAGCTGAAGGCAGCCCATCCCGATCTCTTCGCCAGTTCTTCCGAATCTCGGGGTCGAGATTCCGTTTAAGGGGGGTAGGTTTGTCGCGTCCCAAATCGACTCTAAAATTCATCCTCAAAATTGTGCAAAAGAATAAGTAAAATTCAATGTGAAAGCCTCCAACAATTAAAATGTGCAAAGATAAAAGTCAAATGAGGCTTGGAGGATTTTTGTATATTTCCTAAAAGCCTAAAATACTTAAACAAATTTTAGTGGAATTTTCAGAGCACAAATAATAAGTGAAAAGAAATAAACAAAGTTAAAAAGGTTTTATAAAAAGAAAACCCTAAAAGAAGTCTTTTCCCCCTCCTCCTCCCTTCTTGGGCCGGCTCGGCCCATTCCCTCCCTCTCTCTCTCTCTCTCCCCCCGGCCCATCGGCTCCCCGCGCGCGCGCGCGCCGCTGACAGGCGGGCCCGCCCGCCACTCTCGCTGACGGGTGGGGCCCACCTGTCATCTCCCTCCTCCCGCCGCGCCGCCGCCCGCCCGTGCCCTAGCGCCGCCGCCGCCGCGGATTCCGCCACATCCCGTCGTCTCCGCGCGCATTAAAGAGAGGGGAATCATTCCCCGTGATTCCCTCTCCCGTTTCCCCCTCTTTTCCCTCTCTCTCTCCCTCGGATTCGTTCGAATCAAGCCCGTAATCGTCGCCGGCGCAATCAATGGCGGCCGAAATCCCCGCGGCCGGTTTCCTTCCTCCTCGGCCGCCTTCTCTCCCTTCCGACGCTATAAAATCGTTGCCCGAGCTCCGCTCTTCCGTTTCCGCCGTTCACCGCTCGCTCTCGCCGTCGGAATCGTGCTCGCGCCGTGCTCCTCTCTCTCCGCCGTCGCCGCCGACCTCCGTTCCGCCGCCGCCGCCGCTCCGGACTTCCTCCTTACTCGGCGACACCTCCGTCCGCTTCGCCGTGTTGCCGCCGACCCCGTCCGCCGCTCCGCTTCGCCCGCCGACCGCCGGTGCACCGTCGCCCTCGTCATCCCGAGCCGCGCCGCCGTCTTCCTCCGCTCCGTCCGCCGTTTCCGCCGCCTTCGCTGCCTCGGGGTGAGCCGTGGACCGTCCCCTTCGTTTCCCCCTTCCCTCCTCTCTCTCGGGTGCCACTCCGCCGCGCCGTTGGTCGCCGGCGGCGACCATCGGGGCGCGGGTGCGCGCCGCTCCCGTCGGCCGTGCCGGCGAGGCCGCCCTCGGGCGCGCCCTCGCGGCTGCCAAGTGGGCCCGGCCGTCAGCCGCCCGCGCCCGCGGGTGCGGCTGACGCGCGGGACCCACGGCGCCGACCGCCGCCAGCCGCGTGCGCCCGGTCCACCGTGGACCGAGCGGCTGACGCGTGGGCCCCACTTCCCGTGGACCCGGTCCGCGCGCCCGCTCCCTCGGCTGACGCAATAAATGGGATTTTTAATTAAAATTTAAATGAAGAAATTCGCAAATATCCATTTAAAGAGCATATAAACTTCAAATGGCCATATCTTGGCCATTTGAACTCGGAATTGGACCGTTCAAGTCTCTAATTTTTCCTTAAGATGTAAAGAACCCATTTTTGTGCTTTGTTTCTGCTGTTATGAGGAGTTATTTAGTGTTAAAGCCTTTTTCTTTTCCGTTGGTCGTGTAGACGCTGCAGCTTCGGAAGATCCGCTCTTCGTGGAAGTCGAAGCCGTCGATTGGGAAAACGAGCAAGGCAAGACACATCATCTTGATCATATTGAATCCCATTTTATAAAATTATGTTGATTTAAATTATTGCATTATCGCTTTATTTAAATTCCCGCGTTATCACTGTTTTACTTAGCCATGCCTATTTACCTTTGTTATGACCATATTATTATTGTTATTGTTATTACTACCTTGTTCACCCTAGACAAACAAAACCTCAACTAGTGGACACTCAACTCATGGTATCCCTAGTATAATTTTAGGTAGATGCTTCGCAATCTAATTAGGTAACCTTAGGTGGTTTTACAACTATAGACTTTGGGAAATGTTCATATCACCTGGACTCTATGGAATGGTTGGCTTATGTTGGAATTGGACACACACCTCTCTTCCTCTTTCAAAACCCCTAAAACCTGTTTTCGGTGGGGTTTGGGTGCATGCCAGTTGTGGGAAGTAGCACCCCGGCCACTATAAGGATTAAGCTCGGGCCTCTGTTGCAAAGCACTACCGTACTTCCACATGTCTAGTGGGTAAGGCTTAGTTTGTGGCTCAGGCTAGTCATAAACAAAAGTACACGGATTGGAGATGGATGAAGTCGGGGGTCGATGGACATTCTCCAGGGCAAATGAAGGCTACACGAGCTGCGGCCCGGTAGTCGAGATGTCATACGGCAGAGGGTTGGTGCCCTGCTGCTAGGGGCTCAGTCCTGCCTGCCTGTCCCGGGGGTTCCGGCCGTAGGCGGGATTGGGTCGGTACTCTTGTCTATGGCTAGGATGGGTTGGAAACTATGTCACGTCTTCCGTCCGTATACCGTGGTGGTATGTGGCACGTGGTTACACGTGAGGAAGATGTGTCTTGTGGGTAAAGATGTACACCTCTGATCAGAGTAAAACCTATTCGAATAGCCGCGCCCTCGGTTATGGGCAAGCCGAGCAATGTACCCAAGTCAGTGTTATAATTCTTAAAATTTGCTCAACAACTAAAATGTGGAATGGTTGGCCTGGGTTGGCTTGGGACGAGCTGGGACCCAGGGTCGGGTTGCCAGTTCGGTCTGAATCATCGTAGGCCTTGGGTTAAGGCATGTTCGTGTGGGTTCACGGCCTTGATTAATAACATGGTTTAGTTCTAGGATCGTGTTTACAAAGTAGCTTTGAGCAACTAAACGTCTTCAAATGCTGTTTACTGCAACCCTAACCCCTTATATTATAATTCCCTTGTACTCCCTTGCATTTATTCTGCATTCGTGGGTGTGTCTTGTTGAGTACGGTGGTTGTACTCAGTCTTGCTTAATTTTCCCAAGCCCAGTTGAGGAGTTCCTGGAAGATGAAGGCTTCGGTGTCTAGCTCGTGCCTGCCGTCAAGCGCCTGTGGTCGTCGCCCTAGTCTTCCGCTGTTTTTCGTTGTCTTTGTGTGCTGGGCCATTGTTGCCCGTGTAATAATTATATTTACGCTTCCGCTTGTTAAACTCTGAATTGTATCAACTTTTGGTGTACCTTGCCTCCTGGGACAAGGAATAATACACGCACGTCAGGAACGCCTGTTGGGTGATTTCCGGTCGTGACAACCTTCATCGAGCTCGGCAAGCACCGGAGCTCCGTCCCCAACAACAACCCGAACCGCCCTCACCTTCTTCCTCGTCGCCGGCGCCGTTTCCTCGCCGTTCCGGTCTCTCTAGTGAGCCTCACTGCCGTCCTCGCCTCTTCGACGCTGCGCGCCACTGCTCCGCTCGGCCGGCCGGGCACCGGCTGCTATGCATCGGTTCACACCCCCTCACTCTTTTGAAAAATAAATCACCACAAAATGTCATTCAAACAATACTTAAAATTCAAACGGTCGTATCTTGACCGTTTCAACTCGGAATCGACCTGTTCAAATTGTCAATTTTTCCTTAAAGTGTAAAACCCATTTATGTGCTTTCTTTTTTATCTTACTAGAAAAAAAATGACCGTGCGTTGCAACGGGTGAATGTTATTTTAATCTTATTATTGTTGTACAATTTAGCTAAGGTGAAATTCACTGTGGTAATTCATTTAGATATTTTTCTAACAAAATGATAAGTGTAATTAGGAGTATGATCGTCTCAAGTTAGCATGCGAGTTTGTTTAAAGAGATTTCTTATACAACTCTTTCTGTACTTCTTAAAGTAAACGAACATAAAAACCGACTCAAATACGGATTTATATTTTCAAAGCGAATGAACTTAAAACCGACTCAAATACAGATGATGTTCCGAAGTACCGGTAAAAACATCTTCAATTTTTATAATAGAGAGATATGGTTTATATTTATCATTTGGTCATTTTTCTTTGCGTATCTCATGTATACGTTGCAGATCCCAAAAAGCCGCTACACGTACCTCGAGGTTGATGTCGAAGATTTTGGAGCAAGGTAATCATGTCATTTTGAACATATTGTTGTCCTAATTCATAAAATTATATGTATTTAAATTATTGCATTTCACTTTATTGAATTCCCGCGCTTATCATTGTTTTATTTAGCTTACCAATTCTCCATGATATAGCCTTATTATTTTTATTATTATTATCCTTTATAACTCTAGGGAAAAATAAAACTTGTGAGAACTTTATATATGTGGTACTTACTAGTAAATTTAGGAATGTGCTTAGCCTTGCTTAAATTAGAAACTTTAGTTGTTTTTCAAATAATTAGACTTTGGGAATAACTTGTAAATAATAGTAAATATCGTTTGGCGGTTATTTAGCCCCCTTCAAAATTCCCCAAACATATTTTCGGCTGGGCCCAGGGTCCATCGTTTCGTGAGTCACACCTCGGCCATCATAAGGACTAATCTACAGGGCTATTTTGTAAAGCATATTCCGTACAACCACCTATCTAATGGGTAAGACTTAACATCGTCTAGGACAGTCATGAACAAGGAAGACACGGATAGGGATGGATGAAGCCCTTGGTGGGATCGACGTTTCTGGCAGATACACCTGGGGGCATAGATTGTCCGCTTGATCCAGGGTCTACGCCAGGGGGTATAGACTGTCCGCTCGACCCAGGGCACCTGGCGGGGGAAGCTAGTCTATGCCAATCTTCTTTGTTTAGGGCGGTACTATTAACAACTAAATTTGGTAACATCTGTGTCAGGAAGGAGGATTTGATCAAAGCGGAGTCGGAGGCGGAGATCGAGTTCAGAAGCAGAGCAGGAATCGGCTGGAATCCAGATCGACTACGGTTAGGATCGGCTGGATCTGAGTCGGGCTAAATAAGCCGATATAGCCGATTCCGACAATATAACTTGTACGCGACATCGGGTTCAAGTTAATGTATTTCAAGATGATTGCCACGCACGGATAGAGTCTTGGGAAGGCAATTATATCTATTAATTAGGATATCTTATGTAAATTCCTTATAGATAAATGTGGGCAAAAGTCTGCCGCAAAGACTTATAGTATCTTAGAGTTTGTTAGAGATAATGGTCGTGTCCGGTATGGACATATCTTGTAATTCTCGGGTATAAATAGACCCCGAGCCCTATGTATTTTTTTAACACACACGTTCAATACAATCTCGGCGCATCGCCACCCTTTTTGCTTTAGTTTTGTTTCGACGAGTTCTTGCTTTCGGGTTGAGCTGCATCGATTTCGATCTTCAACAAGAGGTAAAATTTGTTATGATGGATTGCGTTCTTAGGATTAGTGCTTCCATCTTCATGACACTCTAATCTTGTTTATGTAATTCATCAAGTTATCATATATCTTACATAATCTCTAGCAATATCGCCATCTAATCTACTATCGGCCAATATCTGTATGCAGAAGGCAGCCGATTAGGTTAGATCTTGACGTTGATCTAGATTATATAAGATATCTACCATTCTTTGGAACTTCTAGCGGCTTGATTGTCTAGATATCGTTCTTCTGTTCATACTTAATGTTGCATCAGTTGAGTTTGATCTATTAAGTCGTGTTTAGAATATCGATCTCTAGCCTGCCTTCTAGTTGCCGATTAGAATAGTATCGGAGTTTCAGCCGGTCGTATCTGATTTAGCCATTTTTATTCTATATGTCTCATTGATATGCTAAATCTGCCCTTTATATCAAGATATTGCTGTGTCTAAATATGTTAGGCTTTTGTTTGATATATTATTCTACTTTAATATCCTGATATAGAGTAGTATCGAAGTATTAGCCGATACACACTAGATCTATTTAATCGGCTATGCTATAAACATATATAGTCCTGTTATCGATATATATTTCAATCTAAGTGATTTATACTGTCTCAACATAATGACCGATCTATCCCAGTCACTTGATTTAAGTATACATCTATATAAGGAGTATATATCGTTAGTATCTACAGCCGATCGAGTAGATTTAGTTCTTCTTTACTTATTCATGACTGCCGATCGATACACAGATGACATCGGCCCAAAGATAAATGATATGTCATCGGCATCTAGCCAATCGGCTATCATTTATAGATTTAACCACGGTTTCTTTGCTTCTATTTCTTGTTGATTACAGGATCAAATCAACTGGCACGCTAATACATCCGAAGGCGAGCTTTGGACCTGCACTGGAGTTAAGCAGATCTCCTAGGCCACATGTTTTCTGTCAACACGTACTAAGCAATGGGTTATGTCATGGCTTTTGTCCGTATGCCGGGTGACATGTGGCACGTGGCAAGACATGAGGGAGATGTGTCTGGTGGGTAACGCTGTACACATCCGATTATAGTATAATATATTCGAATAGCCGCGCCCTCGATTATGGCAAGCCGAACAATATACTCAAGTTAGAGTTTAATTCTGTTAAAACTGGAATAACTGGAGTTATCACTTGTTAGCCCAGGTTAAGGCAATATCACGTTGGTGCGTAGCTTGATAATAATTTGACCTAGAGATAGGTTCCTGTTTATTTAAATGCCTCTAAATAGTTAAATGCTTTGCAATGCTAGTTTTCTGCAAAATAGCCTTATAAATTAATTCTTTGTACTCCCTTGCATTATATTTGCATTTACCCGGCATGGCTTGTTGAGTACGGTAGTTGTACCCAGCCTTGCTTCTTTTCCCCCTTCAAGCAAAGGAGTACTCTGGAGACGATGGCTTTGATGACTAGCTCGTGCCTGCCATCAACCGCCTCCGCCTGTGGTGGCCCGATGTAGTTTCCGTCAGTGTTGTGCCTTTGATCGCTCATACAATAAAGTACTCTATTTACACTTTCGCTTATATACTATGTTATTTACCAATTTTGTAATGTGTACCTTTCCTCTTGGGTCAAGGAACTATACACTCACAAACGAAATATAGTGTTCTATTTTCCGCACGTGACATAAAACAACACCTCATGCTCTTACAGATATAGTGTTGGCATACATATTTTGATAAAATTAATTTACAACGTACATATTGTTTTCATTGAGATATAATTGTATGATATGTTGTTTTAAAGATTTAATTGTGTAATCAGATTGTAAAAATAATACCTGATTATGCTTAGATCCTATAGAAGTAAACAGCGTGCATGCATCCTAACAACTGCTACATGTCACCTTGTCTGATCTCACATGTGTGAACACTTGTCATGTGATATTTTACCAAAGAGGATGTAGGGTTAATATTACTCTGATTTATAAAACCATCCATCATCTAATTGGCACCCCTCAACAGATACAACATGCAAACAAGACCTAGGTGCATAAGATTCTATTATCAATATTTTTATCTACGGTATTTTCTTCTTCAAATGGTTGTCAAGATCCTTCACAAGGAACGTAAATGACCTAGCACGTACACCATTATTCATATATATATACAAGAATATTAATATTAAGGAAATTACCACCTTCATATAAGTAATAAACATGCCCATATACATTGGTCAACAATATCCATGTCTCCAACTTTTACATTGACTCTCTAGTTTTATTACTTTGTTTGGTAAATGTGTTCTATCATTAGCCACACAACGGTGGTGAACTCACCGCCAGTGTTCAGATTCCTAGCATGCGATTCCCTGTTGCATCGGTTGGCAGCGTAGATAAGAAAATCTGTCCAAAGGTCGAACAAAATATCCTTTTTATCTTCCTCACGCTCCAATACTATTTTAGCGATTTCGCGTGCATACTTGAGGCGAGGAATTTCAGGCTGGTGACCCCGACTCTCCCAGTGTAATATGATGTCTGCGAGCTGGTTTGTCTGGTCTAGCTTATATGGTCTGGTGCCACCATGTCGTCCAATCAGCTTCTTGAGCACCGCGCTGACACCACTCTTGTCTGAAGGATCAAGCTGGCCATGGCATATGTCGTCGAGGTTTTCGCAGGTCATTTCGTACAACCAGTTTTGGGGAAGGCCAGGCAGCATGTCAGGGCGGGTGACGAGAAGATACATGAGGTAGTTGGAAAGAGCTCTGATTGGGCCCACATGCTCATCCTCATAGTTGGCATTGAGTTTAAAAAGGACAAGCTCAGTGGCGATGTGCCAGGATATGATGCTCTCGTGGAATTCTACGCCATGCCAGCTATTGTTGTCATCGAAATGATCGAGCTCTTTGAACAACCCAGGATACTTCAGATCGTTTAGTCCTATCTCGCCCCATTTATGCCTGAGCATGCCCATAGTGTTGAGATCATGCCGAGAGAGCATACTCACAACACGATCCCTCACCTTGTCTGGGATCTTGATGGTCCATGAGTAGTAAGTATTGTCCCACCGGTCACCGAAACTCAGCTTCGTGGCGAAGCGGTTGAGCTTTCTGTCCGTCTTGTCCATCTCCAGGCTGCTGCGGACGTAGAGCAGGTTGTACTGACCTATGTTCCCTGACGACCTCCTTGATCTTCCGTAGAGGCTTGATGATCCTCCCGTCATGGTTTTGATAAACTGGCGAACAGTCACCACTGCACGCCGCAGCCGGTGCCATCTTCTGGCGCATAGGGCTGCGTGCCGGAGCCAGCTCCACTCTGTTTTGCACAGGTAGGAGAGTGCCCAGCTCGATCCCACTGCGTTCAGTGTAGATGCAGTCTCAATGAGCAGGGCACCAGCAAGTAGGGTGTAGGTGATGGTGATGTCGACTCTGCTGTGACCACGCTTCCCACTGAAATGGAACAACAGGAAGGAAGCGACGACGGCTAACGGGGAGGCAGTTCGCACCAAGTACCCAAACATTGAGTGTATCACTCTTGCCTTAGTGTAGAGGGTGTCATACATCAGCGACAGCTCCATCTCCATCACCCTCCACATCCACTCGGGCTTGCTCTTCTGGAGCCGATTGATTACTTTTTTGCTCTCGGTTTCGGTTTTGTCTACATCAATCACGGAGTCGACAATCCCACGCTCACAGATATGGAAAAGGGAGTGGGCACGCTGTAGGAGGAACTCTTCGCTGCCTGTACCAATGTGCCCATCCTCCTCCCATAGGTAGCCTTGGTACCCTCTCAGTTGAGTACGGGGGAGCTTCTTGAGCGCAGCCTGAATACTACTGAAGTTGGCCCTGTAAAGCGCCCATGTTCTCTCACCATACTTTGCAGTGCCAACAATGAACATGAGAATAGAGGCGACCACAATCGAGCCACCACTTTCCAAAATATTCTTATAGAGGACATACTCGGCTCCAAGGACCTGCACCACCAGAGTCACGAGGTGGCGCTTCCACAGCTTGTTGTCCTCGAGGGAGTAGGCGGTGATATTGTCTGGGCCCCCTAAGTGGAGCAGCAGGAACGGCGCCCAGAATGCCACCAGCTTGTGCTCGCGTGGCGCGCTGCTAAGGGAGAGGTGGCCAACAGTATAGATCGCGGTCGAGTCGGCCAGCTGGTAGGCCAGCCAGAGGATGAACCTCAGCACCGCCACCACCGCGGATGACTTGCGCCGGCGGATCCCTGCGAACAGGAGGAGCAGGATCTGCAGCGTGAGACTCAAGAGCACCAGGATCTGCGTTCCCCATGCATTCCACAGATCCAAGGGCCCTCGTGCCATTGTTGCAAAAGTTAATTTCGAGCTGTGTGGAATACTAATTTTTGAGTGAGCTAGAGAGCAAAGCAAGCTACTTTGAAACTAGGAGTGAGCTACTGACATAGTGCGAGCTGCGAGCACATATAGTGCAAGCTAGTTAGCACTGATGATGCACTGTCCATATGTAATATCGAGTATAACCAACATGTAGTACAGGGCTTACAGCTTCATCGATCATATCCACTTTCAACAAGAAGCCAAAGGAACAGCAAAAAAGTTTGGGGCACTGACAAAATCACGCATGTGACCGTAAAAAGGTTGCACATCTGAGTAAAGAACTAAGTACAATTAGGTAGCTCTGAGCAGTAAATTTTGTGTGCGTTAGGTACCTAATCATGTATGGTTTCAAACTATGTGCCTTGCCGGTTGCATTTGTACAAGTAATGATCAATCTAATCTAGTTTATAGTTAGCTGGGGACCGGTGGACAAACAGAAAAACAAGAAATGGAGCTTAGCAACTGTAAAGAGGATAATAAGAAAGTGTTTTACAACCTCTGGTTTCTACTTCTTAGTTCACAGTCATGAACGGACAAAATGAAACGAAAAAAAAAAAAGGAGACGGGAAAAAAACACTGTCTGCCCTACAAAATAAGATGACAGACGTAACTTTTCGGCCTCTGCATTAGTGAATCCAGCCAAGCGTAGACAAACAAAATTACGTTTGGATAAACCCCAACGTTACTAAAACTTAAATAACCCCGTAAAAAATTCTATAAAGAACTCCAAAGTAGACGAGTACACCTACACAGAGCAAAACCAACAACTAAGGGCCTGTTTAGTGACACCACGTTTCTCCCCAAATTTTATAGCAAGTGACACCAGTATGTTAGACCTTGTGAGTTGTGACACCAGTGAATTGCTTTGGGCTTTGGCTAGTAAAAAAGTTGCATTGCCGCGTGCGATGGCCAACTGGAGTCCCTACTCAAAACTAGCATTGAGTGAAATTTTGTCTGCTGTTACCTGCCAAAATGGTCAATTATTGATCAGATTTCATCTTAGCTAATTTCATTCTAACCTACTCACCAAGTTGGCAAGCCAATTAATTAATGTTTCTAAAATCTAACGATTGCATACTTTTTTTTCAGGCTGATTGCTTAGGTTTTGGAATTTTGATTTTTTAACATATATTTAGCATTTGGAATTGTTCTTTAGGACCTATTTGGAACCTTTTATTTCTTTTTCTTTTTTGACTTTTAACCATTGGCCTAGTCTCTTTGAGATTTTAATTCATTTTTATAATATTAGGTACGCGTAAGAAAATTAGCGGTGCTATGTACTTGTAAGCATGTATATTGCGGTTTATTGATTTTAATTGGTTAAAATTATTTCCAATGCTCTGAAAATTCCACTAAAAATTCTATTAATGTATTGCGACATGTGGAACCCAAGAAAAATCCCAGAATGCCATTTCCAAATATTAATTAAACGATTATCTCTAGGTTAAATTAAACGATTTCTTCAGACGATTTATTAAACAAAATTTAAAGCTAGAAAGGGGAACTTCAGGGCGTGACAAACCTACCCCCTTAAACGGAATCTCAACCCCGAGATTCGGAAGAGCTAGCGAAGAGGTTCGGATGGGCGGTCTTCAACTCATCTTCTCTTTCCCAAGTGGCCTCTTCCTCTCAGTGGTGGCTCCATTGAACTTTGCAAAACCTGATTACCTTGTTCCTTGTCCTTCTCTCACTGGTTTCGAGGATACGAGTCGGCTTCTCCACATACGTCAAGTCTTCTTGGATTTTGATGTGGTCTGAACTTGCCTGCCCCTTAGGAATTCTCAAACATTTCTTCAACTGAGAGACGTGGAACACATTATGGATGCCAAGCATGTTGGTGGGAAGCTCAAGCTGGTAAGCAACTTCACCTCTGCATTCCAAGATCTTGTATGGCCCCACAAAGCGTGATGCTAACTTTCCTTTAGTTTGGACGCGGTGTACTCCCCTGAGTGGAGTGACACGCAGGTACAGATAGTCCCCTGCTTCAAAATTAAGCTCCCTTCGGCGGTTGCCTGCGTAGCTTTTCTGTCGAGACTGCGCAATTCTCAATCTTTCCCTGACAATTCTTACTTTCTCCTCTGCCTCATTTAAAACTTCTGTCCCAAACAGTTGGCGTTCCCCCGTTTGATCCTAAAAGAGCGGAGTATGACACTTCCGCCCGTACAATGCTTCAAATGGTGCCATCTGCATACTGCCCTGGTAACTGTTGTTGTAGGAGAACTCGGCATATAGCAAGCTTTTATCCTAGGCTCCTCCAAAGTCAAGCGCACAATCCTCCAATATCTGATTGACTCGCTCGGTCTGACCGTCGGTTTGTGGATGATAGGCAGTACTAAAGTTCAATCGTGTTCCCAATTCCTCTTGCAATTTCTACCAAAACTTTGAGGTGAACTGGCTCCCTCGATCGGACACGATCTTCTTAGGCACCCCATGTAGACACATGATCCTTGCCTTGTAAAGTTCTGCTAACTTCTTCCCCGAGTAGGTAGTGTGCACCAGAATGAAGTAGGCAACATTGGTGAGTCGATCAACGACCACCCAAATAGAATCGTGCCCAGATGACGTCCTAGGAAAGTCGATGATGAAATTCATTACAATTTCTTCCTACTTCTATTCTGGAATCTGAAGTGGTTGTAGAAATCTAGCTAGCCTTTGATGCTCTGACTTTACTCGCTGGCAGATGTCACAGAGTGCAACGAATTCAGCTATTTCCCTTCTCATGTTGACCCACTAGAATTTTTCTTTGAGATCTTGGTACATCTTGGTATTGCAGGGATGAATTGAATATTGAGTTTGATGAGCTTCGGTGAGTATTAGGTCTTTTAATTCCTTGTTTTCAGGTACACACAATCTTTTGCCCATCCAGATTGTTCCGTGTTCATCTTCAGTAAAACCTCAGGCTTTTCCAATCCTCATATTCTTTTTGAGTTATGCTATCTCAGGATCGCTTGCTTGAGCTATGTGAACCTACTCCACCAGTGTGGGTTGTGCCTCCAGAGCAACCATGAATCCGTGCTCAACTATACCAAGGTTCAGGTGTTCCAAGTCACATTGGACCTCGTGACATAGTTTTTCTACCTATGCGACATTGCAGTAACTCTTTCTGCTCAAGGCATCTGCCACCACATTAGCCTTGCCGGGATGGTAGTGTATTTCCATATCATAATCTTTGATTAACTCCAACAATCTTCGCTGTCGGAGATTCAAATCAGGTTGGGTGAAGATGTACTTTAGTCTTTTGTAATCTGTATATACCTCACAATGGTTGCCAATGAGGTAGTGCCGCCAGATATTTAAAGCATGGACCTCTGCGGCCAATTCCAAATCATGGGTCGGGTAGTTCCCTTCATGAGGACGCAACTGCCATGAAGCATAAGCAACCACTCTGCCATCTTGCATCAGCACACACCCCAATGCTTGGCGGGGTGCATCACAATACACCTGGAAGTGTTTCGTCTGACCCCCTACTATACCAACTAGGACTAAAATTCATTGCATAGTATACAATTCCTCGCACTTATCCTCTCTTTCTCGATCGCAAACTCTTTCTCCTCATATTTTAACTTCCTCCTCCATTTCCTCCTCTCTTATCCTCTCCTTTTATATTTTCTCTTTCTAGCTATTCTCTCTTATCGTTTCTTTTCCTTGCAGCAGCGGCGAGGAGCAAGGCACCGCGGCCTTAGCAGGGGGCGGTGCTTGGCGCGGGGGTGGCAGCGGCGGCCCCACGCAGCGAGCGGCGGTGGAGAGAGGTGGCGCAAGGAGCCGGTTGATTTAGTTGTTGATTTATCTGTGAATTCGTTGGCTTGTGATGTCTTTGGATCTGTAAATTTGTGATGTGAATTGTGCATGTGGATGTGGCTGATTTTGTGATGTTTATGTGAATGTGGATGATTTTATTGTTGAGTTTGGTTAGAAATCAATATGCAAACAGCAAAAAACAATGAAAAAAAGAAAAAAGCTTTATTGCCGGTTAGTAACACCAACACCAACCGGGACTAAAAATGGTAGAGCCAGCCATGTGGCGCTATCATCTTTAGTCCCGGTTGATTGGTGTTACCAACCGGGACTAAATATCGATCTTTAGCCCCAGATATTTGAACCGGGACTAAAGATAAAGATAGCGATCTTTAGTCCCGGATTCGTAGCTCCCGTTTGCTACCCGGGACTAAAAGGGGTTGCAAACCGGGGATACAAAGGGTTTGTGCAGCAGTGTGACAACTAGAATAAATAGATAGTACAAAAAATTGAATAGAGAAAAATTCAGCATTTTTGCTCTGAGTTGTAGTTTGACCTATGGCAGAAAATCATAACTATGGAGCTGTATTTGGACATGGCTTTGAAATGTTGTTTTTGCACAAGAAATGCGACTATTCAACATTTCTTTCGAAAGCACTACAGTTTACTAGTTGTTTATATACTCCTCATAGTATATCTCATATTTTTTAGAATTGGCTGGTGGGGTTGATAAAAAAACTAGCAAACTTATTCTTGTCGGAGCATCCGCTATATGTTGGGCTATATGGTTGTGTAGAATTGATATGGTTTTGACAAATCGCTATCAATATCCTATATGCAGGTTCTTTTCAGGGCAACATACTTGCTACAGTCTTGGGCTCAACTACTAAAGTGTGATGAAGAAATCAAGTTAGTGGAAGCTGCATGTTGTAAATTTGAGTTAATGGTTATGCAGATGTTCACCAACGTTGGATGGAGATTTACAAATAGAATTCAATAATTTTGTGATCTTGTAATGCTGTGGTAGTTTTTAGTAGTTTGTGTGTGCTTATGTTATTTCAAGCGTGTGTTTTGTTGAATTGGTGTAATAATTGGTTTTAGCTCTCTGAGGTGGTGTTTGGATCCAAGGACTTAACTTTAGTCTCTGTATTTAGACACTAATTTAGAGTATTAAATATAGACTACTTACAAAACTAATTACATAAATGAAAGTTAATTTGCGAGACAAATTTTTTAAGCCTAATTAAATCATAATTAGAGAATGTTTACTGTAGCATCACATAGGCCAATCATGAATTAATTAGGCTCAATAGATTCGTCTCGTGAATTAGTCTAAGATTATGGATGTGTTTTATTAATAGTATACGTTTAATATTTATAATTAGTGTCCAAACATCCGATATGATAGGGACTTAAAAGTTTTATAGTCCCATCTAAACCGGTCTGAGTAAATCCAGGATTATATTCTGTATCTAAAAATATCGGTGCACATATAAGATATGACAAATGTCTCAAAAGGAGATCAAATCTATCTTCTATCTATCTATCTATCTATTACCTACTAAAAATCCATTAAACTTCCTACAAACGCTCCTAAATCGCCACTTGGCGCTCTAATAAATTAGAGAAATCAAAGAAATTCTGAGAAAAAAAGCAAAACATCCTCCCCTTGATTTTCATTTAATACGGTGGACCCATTATTCTTTACCATTAGATTACCATTAGATGAAAATAAAAAAATCTATCCATAACCCCACCACCTCCTGGGCCTCCTCATCCTCTCCCCATCACGTACGTACGTACGTACATCCATCTGTCCGTCCATCCCCTCCTCCGTCTCCTATCCTATATCATTCTTTCCATATTTTAATTTTCTACCTACCAAAATTTAAAATTTATGATGATTAAAAAAAATCAAACATTATAACCGATAGATTATAATCTACCTATTAATATCCTAAAAATATATTAAACTTCCTACCAACACTCCCAAGAGATCACGTGATACTCTGTAAACGCTCCTACGTCACCACATAATGCTCTAATGAATTAGAGAAAATCGTAGATATTAAATGCTCCAAAGCCTTCACGTGATACTCTACAAACCCTCCTACACCACCACATGATGCTCTAATGAATTAGAGAAAAATTGTAGATCTTCGGAGAAAAAAATAATATGTCATCTTTATTTTTACTTAAATTAATGGATCCATTATTTTAGATAATATAAATCTTACTTTTAGAAAAATTAAAATATAGTATTTCCATTCTAATCACCGTCCACGTACAAGAGAAAATGCGTACATTCATAAAGTTCACCAGGAAAAATGTACGTGAGAAAATACGTATGTACATCAAGTTCGCCACATACATACAATTCACCGGGAAAAATGATACAATCCAAAGCAAAAAACCCAAAACAAATATACTTATAGTATGATGGAAAAATATACTTTACAAACTACATAAGTAGTTGAAACCTTAAAAACTGCCAATGCATCCGAAAATGAACGCATGAGATTTGTCCAAGTCACTACATATTTTCCTTAGTATGATTGGAAAAGAAAATTCAACTTTGAATTGGGATATTCCATGTTAGAGGAAGCTAAAATATATTACTTCCTCTTTATTTTCCTATAACGTTTTACCATCCATTTTATTAAAAAATTGTATAAATATGTAAAAATATAAATTGGGATTATAGATTTTTTATGATAAAACAAGTCATGATAAAACAAACATCATTTATATATTTTTAATACAAACGGTCAAACGTCATATCAAAATTCAATAGTGTCATACATTCACATACATTAAATTAGTAAACATACTATTTTAGGCCATTAAATATCCCTATCCTAATAGCCCATGTACGTATGTAGAATTCAACAGAAAAAAGCTAAAAAAAATACATTCCAAACGGAAAACGATATATACGCACATAGTATTATTTAGAAAAGTAAGCGGTCTTTAAAACTAGAATTTTCTATGATTTAAAGGTAATATTAGTCTATAATCAAACACAGTTGAACTATATCAAAGATAAATTATACTGAGTTAAACTACATCAAAGATAAAATATCAAATTAATGGCCTTTAAATGTCCTTACTTGAAATTATATATCACGAAATTTTTATCACTAAATGAACTATGAACGGATTATAATGGTTATTTGTAGGGCTAAATACATCACAACACATGGTGTCGACATGTAATAATTATAGACACAATAACTTTTAAATAATTTTACATCATAATTTATGGTGCACAATATCACCTAACAAATATACAACACTAATTTGAATATACATATGTAAACTAAAAACAATAGTATTTAATCATCTTTTTTGAAGTATATCTAATTTAATTTTGTTTATTTTTCAAAACTATTTGACTGGTGTAGATATGAAGTCAAAAGCATACATGGTCAAAAAAACCAGAAGCATACATTCTATGTAGATATGAAAAATAATATCAAAAATATTTCTAGCCACTATAATACAACCTCTTAATACATCACGGTAATTATGGTCATATATGTAAATTTGTTTTCTTTGCCAAGACAGTATTGGCAACAAATGAACAATCCAGTAACATTGACATTAAAGTACTCATGATATATTTTCTAATAGTGGAGAAATTCTGACGTGATACACTCCAATAATGAATAAGCTATAGTAAATAAGTTTCGGAAAATAAACAAAATTTTGAACTTAGTAAATTTGTCTAGAACAACAAGTGTCAAAGGCAAACCAGGGGTTAAACTTGGAGATTATTAGTGTGGTATCTCTCTTTAAATATACTTATCAGTAATATCCATTGATCAACCTCGGTCATTTTTTAAAAAGGATATTGTATCTATAGAATTAAAATTTGAGTAATATTAATGATGCATTAAAATTATGCTCCACGCTGGTCTAGAAGGACATGGCTATGAGAAACCCATATTTCAAGGTAGCAGGGAAGAAAGCCTTGGTGCCCGCGGTCGGCTTCACCCAATATATGAATATGCTTATCTGATTTAACGTTGTTAGCCTATTAATTGATAGAAAAGGTATTTTTAGAATATTTAGACATATATTTGGAAATAAGCGAGACATGGATACTCATCTAAATAATATAGATGATTTTTGTAGTTAACTAATAATGTATTAATCTTATTGTGATGGTATGATGTAGTTTGATCTATTATGGACTCTTAGCTTTCAAAAACAATAATAATGATAATAAGTATCCACTAAAACAATATAATCATCATAAGAAGAGGTGACAATAGAAAAGTGATTTTTATTTTAAATTTAGGAGATACTCTTATCATTTAGTATTTTTGAGATAATATAAATGTTTTTTATTATAAGATAATATATAGTACTCTACAATGGATATGGTAAGTTGACTTATTTTATTATTCTTTTCATAAATAAATAAATAAGATGCCAACCTTCTTCCTAGACCAAAATAGGCATTATAAATGATTTCTTGTAGGAATGAATTAAATACTAAATAATTTCAAGCTACCAAATAGTTTGAAAAAAATTACTGGGAGATGCTAATGAAGAAAAGTTGTGAAGAAATAGTACTTTTGAAGCATGGCAGGTGTCATCTGGTTTATGTTCCAGTTATATAGGTTTCCGAAACACAACATGTTATACATGCCCGCGCATCACGTGGGCTACCTTCCTAGGTAATGTAAATAATCATTCACTTATGTATCGATAAGAATACTATATATGTATATATATATATATATATATATATATATATATATATATATATATATATATATATATATATATATATATATCTCGATAAGATTAACTAAGATACTAGTTAGGCAGGAAATCTGGCACGGTCGACGTGAAATACGGCAGCATGTTCAACCAGGATCCAAACGACGGTCGTGAGCTCACCACCACGGCTCAGCTGCTTGGCATGCGAATCTCTCATACATTTGACGGACGAGTTAATCAGGAGACGCACCCATTCCTTGAAGATGTGTTCCAGCAGTTTGCTCAATCTTTTGTCATACGTAGGGTCGTCGTACATCTTGCATTTCATGATTTTCATCAATTCCGGAAAAATCGGCTGAAATTTATCCTCTGATTTGATGTACAGAATGTTGTCCCTGTAACCACTACTTAGCCATCTCAGGATTACTTCGGCTAGTTTAACTCCATCCGACAAAATAATACTCGAGTCGTAAAGCTTGCTTATAAAGCCTGGCTCCCTGTTCCGGGTTCTGTAGCCTGGCCTCCAGTTGCAGTAGAGATGATTCTTCAGTACTCTTTCACCTGGCTTCTTCTCCAGGCAACGCAGGATTTCGGCAAGACACCTCTCTTTCGTTCTCTTGCAGTTGCAGGAACGTCTTTGCTCGCTCCATAATTTCTCTAGAGCTTTCTGGGTAGCTTCGTACAGGCTGCGAAGCTTGAGCCCTGGTAGCATGCCGGGGCGAACTGCGACGAGGAACACCATGTAGTCTGACAACGTCTTGATCGCCTCCAGTTGTTTGAATGATGCCGCATTTTGATCAGGTTCGATGCACAGGCCGTAGAAGACGTTCGTGGCAATGTGCAAGATAAGAACAGACTCTTGAAACTCTGGGAGAAATGCCAAAGCTTCATCTAATTCCCGAACACTTTCAACATGAGCGGAGCATGGCTTTTTCCTCTTTTCATCTGTCTCCATTTTAGGTTGTACAACTGGGTATGCTAACTTCATATACTCCCAAATACAGTCGAACAACACCTTCCTGATATCTGGTGAAACACGAATGCCCCTTGAGTAGTGGTATTCGTACTCCATCCACTCCTCCTCCGATGCAAGCTTCTTCCCCAGCGAGCTGATCAACATCCAGCTCCTCCTGTCACGAGTGCACTCGTGAAACAAGTTGTACTGCCCAATGGTTCCTGGCCACATCCTATAGCTGCAGGTTGGCTCCTTCCCAAGAAGCCGGCACGGATCGAGAGAGAGGATGAAACGACGGAGCACCCGCCATCTCGCTGGTATTCCGTGATGAAGCCAGCAACATGGTCTATCGATCAGGAACGCATAGGTCCAAGTCGACACCATAGCTCGGAGAAGCCATCTGATATCGAGGAGGATGGTGCCGGCCATCAAGATGTAGGTGAAGAAGATGTCAGCCCTCCTCTGCCCCTCTTTACCGTGGAACCAAAACAGCATCAACGAAGTGGCACTGACAGCCGGTGACACGATTCTTCTTCCGCATCCGCTCTTCATACGCCTTGAGGCGACCTACAGCTTCTTCGAACGGCATGGTGTCGACGTCGTAAAATTGTTCGATCCCTGCGACGAGGCTGACGTACTTCTCTAGGACAGTGTCGAACAGCTTCTTCACCATGGCGGCGTCGTTCAACGTCACGCCGAGAGCAGAGTACCGGACCCCCATCGTGCTGATCCGGCCGGCGTACTAGTCCAGCGTCTCCCCGGCCTCCATCACCATGTTGGTGAACTCTCCCTTGAGTGTCTGCAGGCGCGCATCGCGCACCCGATCTGCCCCGACGAATCTCGTCTTGAGGCAATCCCAAACCTCCTTTGCCGAGCGTTTCTTTGCAACCTGCATCAAGAGATCCTCCGGCAGCGACTGGAGAAGATGAGACTTCGCCTTCTTGTCCTTCCTCGGGTCGACAGCCGCCCAGGCCGCCGGCTCAATTGCTTCCCATACGCCTTGATCCTCTATCATAGCCTGCACACGTATTACCCAACTAGTGTAGTTGGTTGACGTGAGCTGTGGGTAAAGGAAAGCACTTCCTGACCTCCCCCTCGACGGGTCCGCCGTCGCTGGAACCAACACCATAGTGCCAGATCCGCCCTCAACCTGAGAAGCTCTTATACCACTTGTTAGCTGCTAATCACCCGATCGAACACTTTGTGCGCACACTGCACAAGTCCGGCACGGCAACAGACAAAAAAAGACTAGAGAACACAGGAAGAAACTCAGAACAGAGAAGCAGAGTATTTCAAAGTTTCAGAGAATCACGAGAGAGAAGGAATTTGTGGGACAATTTTCTGGGTTCTTTCATTCAACTGAATTGAAAAACTTACAAATGGAAATTTTAGCTACTGCTACTTATACTCCAATAACAGAAAAAACGAATCCAAGCCTACAATCGCGCCATCCCACGATCCGGAACTCCTGGATCCAATGCCGTGCAAAACTCACGCCCACAACGCACGCCTGACGCGGTCGTCTACTCCTGCAGCTCGCCACATCTCTCGTGCATGCATAACAAACTCAAAACTGAATTATTCATCCAGCCGTCGACCGCCGGCGGAGTGACCGCTGACGGGCAAGTTCTGCTCACTCAGGCCGAGTGGGAGGCGCGCTTCAAGAAAGGCGGGGGAGAAACCTCGTCGCCACAGAGGAACAAGCCCTCTGGTGAGGGGGCGAACCGCGGCCAGGCCGGGCGTGGTCGTGGCAGGGGTCGCGGACGCGGCGGGACGCAGAGCAGCGGTGGCAGCTCTGGTGGTGGCGGCAGTGGCCGCGACAAGAGCCACATAAAATGTTTCAACTGTGAGGAGTTTGGCCACTACTCCACGCAGTGTCCACACCCCAAGAAGAAGAAGGCTGAAGCTCATCTTGCGCAAACTGAGGATGCTGGCCCAGCTTTGTTGCTCGCTGTGACAGAGGCGGTGCAGAACGCGCCGTGCCAGGACGCGCTCTGCGGGCTGGTCGTGCACGAGGAGCGTGTGTGGCCTCGCCTGATGCTGGCAGAGAAGGGAGCAGCTGCTGGTGATCTGTGGTACCTGGACAATGGTGCCAGCAATCATATGTCAGGAGATCGTCGGAAATTCCGGGAACTGGACGAGACTGTGACAGGGCAGGTCAGGTTCGGCGACGCCTCGTCAGTGCAGATAATGGGGCAGGGATCCATCCTTTTCTCATGCAAGAACGGTGACCAGTGGTTGCTCGACGACGTCTACTACATCCCCAGCCTCTGCTGCAACATGGTGAGTTTGGGGCAGCTAACTGAAACTGGCCACCGTGTCGTGATGGATGGAGATGACCTCGAGGTGTTCGACAAAAATCCTTGGCGATTGGTGATGAAGGTGCGGCGAACCTCAAATCGGCTGTACCGCATCGAGCTGCAGCTGGCGTCACCGGTGTGCCTGCTGGCCAGTCTCGATGACCCGGCGTGGCTGTGGCATGCCCGGCTCGGACACGTGAATTTCCATGCATTGAAGCTATTGGTGGACAAGGAGATGGTGGCAGGAGTGCCCGCAGTCCACCACCCAAACCAGCTGTGTCAAGCATGTCTGGTGGCGAAACAAGTCCGGCAGTCGTTCCCAGGAATGGCAAACTATCGAGCAGAGGCACCGCTCGAGCTGCTCCACATGGATCTGTGTGGGCCGATCACTCCATCGACGTTCGCCGGTAATCGATACTTTATGTTGATCGTTGATGATTTTTCTCGTTGGATGTGGGTGTTTGTGATCAAGTCGAAGGACCAAGCGCTCGCGGCCTCCGAGAAGTTCAAGCCGTTGGCGGAGAACACGGCAGGACGAACAATCAAGACACTCCGGACAGACCGCGGCAGCGAGTTCTTGTCCGGCGAGTTCGCGCGTGTCTGCGATGCAGCCGGCATCGAGCGCCACCTGACGGCACCGTATTCACCGCAGCAGAATGGCGTCGTGGAGCATCGCAATAGGACGGTGATGGCAATGGCGCGGTCTCTCCTCAAGGGGATGTCCGTGCCCGGCAGGATGTGGGGCGAGGCAGTTCGTCACGCCGTATTCCTCCTAAATCGGCTGCCGACCAAGGCGATGGGAAATCGCACTTCGTTCGAGGCATGGATGGGGAAGAAACCTCACCTGGGCCACCTGTGGGTGTTCGGGTGTACGGCGCACACGAAGGTGACTGCACCGCACTTGATGAAGCTGGATGACCGGAGCAATCCATTCGTGTACCTGGGCGTTGAAGAAGGGAGCAAGGCCCATCGGCTGTTTGATCCGCGTCGTCGGCAAATCATTGTAAGTCGTGACGTTGTTTTTGATGAAAACACACCTTGGCAGTGGAGTGCTGCTGCAGGAGAGGTGACTTCCACTGAGTTCGAGGTAGAAGAACCCGTCGGCGCAGAGCAGGCAGCCTCGGTACCGTGGTACCGAGCGCCGCCGGCAGGAAGGCGAGCCGGCAAGGAGCCAGAAGTGGCAGAACAGCGGGGAACGCCTCCGGCAAGCCCGGCGAGGTTCTCACCAACCTTGCCTAGCACGCCTACACTCGGCTCATCCTCAACGCACTCTGCCGAGGTGCAGGCGTCACCGCGCACGGCCGGCAGTGACGACGGGCCGGTGCGGTATAGAAGCTTGGTGGAGATCATGCTTGAAGCACCTCGGGTGGACCTGGTGGAGGATGATGATGACGCAGAAGCGCTGCTCGCAGAGATGGAGGAGCCGACATCCTACCGTGAAGCAGCCGGCGAGACGGCGTGGGTGAACGCAATGAACAAGGAACTGGAGGCTATTGAGAAGAACAGGACGTGGTCGCTGTGCATGCTGCCAGCCGGTCGCAAGGCAATAGGGCTCAAGTGGGTGTTCAAGCTAAAGAAAAACACTGCCGGTGAGGTGATCAAACACAAGGCGCGGCTGGTGGCGAAGGGGTACGTCCAGCGGCAAGGTGTGGATTTTGATGAAGTGTATGCGCCGGTTGCAAGGTTGGACACGGTGCGAGCTATACTTGCAGTTGCAGCTGATCGAAGGTGGCAGGTGCATCACCTTGACGTCAAGTCGGCATTCCTTAATGGTGATCTTGAGGAAGAAGTATATGTCTTTCAGCCAGAAGGTTTTGTTGAGAAGGGGAAGGAACATCTTTGTCACGTCCTGATAAATTCATCCCAAAATAAAAATCATTTTCTAAAAGGAATAATAGAATTAATTAAAATTCGAAAAGAAATTGGCAAACACTAAAATACGTACAAGAAAAAAATCGAATGTGGCCCGGAGAATTTTTGTTAAATTCTCCTTGGTCTAAAAAGAGCCCTCAAATTTTACTTGAATTTTCAGAGCACCGGAAATAATTATTAAACAACAAAAACAATTATCAAAGTTTAATAAAAAGAAAAATCTAAAAATAATCCTCCTTGTCTTTTGGGCCAATTTTGGCCCAAAGTCCTCCCTCTCTCCCCTCGGCCCGCGGCCGAAGTCTCCCTTTCCTCCCTCTCTTTCTCTCCCTCTCCTTCTCTCCCTCCTCTTGGGCCCCCCTTCCCCTCGGCCCAGCTCCCTCCTCCCTCTCTCTCCCGGGCTGCCTCTCCCCCCCCCCTCCCCTCCCGGCCTGCCCGGCCCAGGCCGCCTCCCCCTCCTCTCCTCCTGGGCCGGCCGCCCGGCCCAAGCCGAGCGGCGCCCTCCCGCCCGTGCCGCGCGCGTGCGCGCGCTGACGCCGCCGCCTGACCGCGTGGGGCCCACGCGCCAGGCCGAGTCATCGTCCTCCTCCCGCCCGGCCGTCCTCTCTCCCTCTCCCGTGAACCCTAGCACCATTCCTCCCTCAAATCCGCGCGAATCAAGCATGGGATTCCCAAATTGATTGGGGGGAATTAATCCCCTTTCCCTCCTCTCTCTTTCCCCCTTAATTTCCCCTTGAATGGCGTCCCCAATCGCCGGGAACGGCCGCGCCATTCCCGGCCGCCTTCCATTGCCGCCGGCCGTGGTTCCCGCCGCCGTTCCCGCTCCTCCCGTGGCCGGCTCTCTCCCCCATCCTATAAAATGGGATCCTCATCCCCCGTTCTCTCGTTTTAGCCCCCTCCCGAGCCTCCCCGTGGTCCTTAGCCATCTCCCCGCCGCCCTCCTCTCTCTCCCACGCCGCCGGCCGCCTCCAGCCGCCTGTGCCGCCTCGCCCGCGCACCGGCCGGCCGCGCCGTCGCCTCCTCCAGCGTCGCCGCCACCTCCTCCACCCCGGCCTGCCCTCCGTTTCGCGCGGTGACCGCCGGAGGCGCGTTCCCGCCGTCGTCCTTCTTTTTCCTCCGCGCCGGCCGCCTCCAGCCGCCTCTCCCTCCTCGCCGGAGCGCCGTCCGGCCGCGCCGTCTTCTCCCTCGGCCTCGCAGCCACCTCCTCTCCCTCGGTCAGCCCTCCGTTTCGCGGGGGAAGCACCGGAGACGCGTCCTCGCCGGCAAAACAGTGGCGTTGCCGCCACTGTTCCACCTCCGGCCGCCACTGTCGCGTTTCCCGTGCGCCGGCCGACGTCGCCACCACCTCCCTCGGCTCCGCGACGCCACCCTCATCCCCGGCATCACCTCCTCCTCGCCCGAAGTTCGCCGGAACGCCGCCGCCGCGCCAACCACCCATTCCTCCTCGTCGGCTCGTCGCCCCGCTGCACCACCACCTTCTCCAACATCGCAGCAGCGCGTTCCACTCCGTCCCCTCCTCCGCTCAGCCGCTGCTGCCTGCCATCATCGTTTCCACGTCACCGTTCGTCCTCGCCGATCGACGTCCCGTCGGTCGCCCGGCTCGTCGTCTCGCGGCGCCGCCTCCGTCATCGTCATCGCTGCGGCGTGTTCCACGCCGTCCTCGTCCCCGTGCAGCCGCTGCCGGCTGTCCTCGTCGCCTCCTCGCCGGTCCCGGTCGTCGTCGTCGTCGTCGTCCTCTCGTCGTTCCCGGTCGTCGTGGCGTTCGTCCCTCCGTCGAGCCGTTCTCGTCCGTCGTCCGCGTTCGTCAAGCGAGCCGCTGCAGCCCCGTCCTCGTCTTCGTCCTCGGCTCCGCGTCGTCAAGCCTCGTGCCGGCCGTGTCTCGCCTTCGTCCTAGGATCGCCGCCGAAGTCGTTCCCTCGCCGTCCGTCTCCGCCGCGCCCGTTCGTCGTTGTCGTTCCCTCGCCTCGTCGCGTGGTGGTAAGGATCTCTCCTCTCGCTGCCCCGTCCTCGTCCTTTCGGTGTCGCCCCGTATCCGTTGTGCGGTCGTCGACCCCGGTACCCGTGTACCGGTGTCGGTAGTCGTTCACGTGTGCGGGTGGTGACCGTGTAGTGTCCGTGTTAGTGTGCCCGCTCGGTAGCCGCGTGGTTTCCACGTGTGCAACCCGTGTGGTGTCTAGTGGAGTCCGTTTGTCGGCCACTCGCCTCGGTTGACACACGGGATCCGCTTCCGTCGACCCGTGGACCGACTCTGTGTACTCGGTCTACCGCGGTCCTTTAGGTTGACATGTGGGGTCCGCATGTCAACAGCGCAGCCTTCCTGTCTTTTCCAGGCTAGCGCTTCCACCTGTTTTATAGTTGCAAAGCTTAATTATAATAATCCGCAAATCTCCATATAACAGCAATAAACTTCGGATGATCATATCTTGGTCATACAAACTCCGAATCGACCCGTTCAAGTCTCTTAATGTTTGTTATAACCTAAAGAACCCTGTGCTTTGTTTTTATGTATTGTTATTGCTTCTTTATAGGCTTGTAGCTTTGCTTGTGTGCTTCGCGTAGCTTTCGTCGTTCCGGAGGTTCCCAAAGCGTGGTTCGTGGTCGTCGCCGAAGGTTCGGAAGGCCGTTCTCTCTGAGCAAGGCAAGTCACATCATCCTTGAGCATATTGAATCCCAGTTTATAAAATTATTTTAATTTAAATTAATGCATTATCGCTTTATTTAAATTCCCGCGTTATCACTGTTTTATTTAGCCATGCCTATTTACCTTTGTTATGACCTTATTATTATTGCTATTGTTATTATTACCTTGTTCACCCTAGGATAAACAAAACCCCAACTAGTGGGTATTCTATTCATGGTTCCACTAGTATGAATTTAGGTAGATGCTTCGCTGATTAATTAGGCAACATTAGGTGGTTTTATAACTCTAGACTTTGGGAATATTCATATCGTTTGGACACTATGGAATGGTTGGCTTATGGTGGAATTGGACATACACCTCTCTTCCTCTTTCAAAACCCCTAAAACCTGTTTTCGGTGGGGTTTGGGTGCATGCCAATTGTGGGAAGTAGCACCCCGGCCACTATAAGGATTAAGCTCGGGCCTCTGTTGCAAAGCACTACCGTACTTCCACATGTCTAGTGGGTAAGGCTTAGTTTGTGGCTCAGTCTGGTCATAAACAAAAGTACACGGATGGAGATGGATGAAGTCGGGGGTCGATGGACATTCTCTAGGACAAATGAAGGCTACACGAGCTGCGGCCCGGTAGTCGAGATGTCATGGCACAGGGCTGGTGTCCTGCTGCTAGGGGGCTCAATCCTGCCTGCCTGTCCCGGGGGTTCCGGCCGTAGGTGGGGTTGGGTCGGTACTCTTGTTTATGGCTAGGATGGGTTGGGAACTATGTCACGTCTTCCGTCCGTATACCGTGGTGGTATGTGGCACGTGGTTACACGTGAGGAAGATGTGTCTTGTGGGTAAAGATGTACACCTCTGATCAGAGTATAATCTATTCGAATAGCCGCGCCCTCGGTTATGGGCAAGCCGAGCAATGTACCCAAGTCAGTGTTTTAATTCTTAAAATTTGCTCAACAACTAAAATGTGGAATGGTTGGCCTGGGTTGGCTTGGGACGAGCTGGGACCCAGGGTCGGGTTGCCAGTTCGGTCTGAATCATCGTAGGCCTTGGGTTAAGGCAGGTTCGTGTGGGTTCACGGCCTTGTTTAATAATACTGTGTAGCTCTAGGATCGTTTTTATAAAATGGCTTTGGGCAACTAAGTGACTTTTAAATGCTGCTTTCTGCAAAACTTAACCCCTATATTATTACCCCTTGTACCCCCTTGCATTAATTATGCATCTGCCGGTGTGGCTTGCTGAGTACTGTGGTTGTACTCATTCTTGCTCAATCTTTCCCCTCTTCAGTAAGAGAAGCTTTGGAGAAGATGTCTTAGGTGGAGTCCTGGCTTATACCCCAGTTGAGCGCCTGTGAAGATGGAGCCGTAGGCCCGCTAGTCCGCTGCTGTTTATTTTTGATTGTCAGGCCTGAAGCGCCTTTGTAATAATGTAAATATTATCGATATAATAAAGATGTGCCTTTTGTATCATGTTTGTTTGGTGTACCCCGGCTTTTCCTGGGACGGGGATTAATACACTAGCGTTCGGGAAAAGGCAATTTTCTCGGTCGCGACAATCTTGTATACAAATTGAGCAAAGCTCTCTACGGGCTGAGACAGGCGCCACGGGCGTGGAATACACGGCTTGATCGGAGCATGAAGGAGCTTGGTTTCAGCCGGTGTGCACAAGAACAAGCAGTCTACACTAGAGGTACAGGGAGTGCCGGGATAATTGTTCGAGTATATGTTGATGATCTGATCGTGACAGGAGAAAGCCCAAGCGAGATCACTGCATTCAAACAACAGATGATGGGGGAGTTTGAGATGAGTGATCTTGGACTGCTCACCTATTACTTGGGAATTGAAGTGTTGCAAGGCACTGACGGGATCGCCATCAAGCAGGCTGCTTATGCAAGGAAGATTCTGACCCAGTTTGGGATGCTAGATTGCAATTCTACCTCAATTCCTATTGAACATCGTTCACAGTTGCACAAAGATGCTGAAGGAAGCACAGTTGATCCCACGGAGTACAGGCGATTGATAGGTTGTCTTCGTTACTTGTTGCATACTCGGCCGGATTTGTCCTATGCAGTAGGCGTGGTGAGCAGATTCATGGAACGACCGACAGTGATGCATTTCAAGGCACTAAAGCAAATTCTAAGATATCTCAAGGGGACAATCAACTGTGGACTCATGTTTTCTGGAGGCAATGGTGCAGTGGAGATTACTGGTTTCACAGATAGTGATCTAGCCGGCGACAGTGATGATAGTCGAAGTACTAGCGGCATGGCGTTTTACTTCAACGGCAGTTTGGTCTCGTGGAGTTCACAAAAGCAGAAAACAGTGGCACTTTCGTCCTGTGAGGCTGAGTTCATGGCAGCCACTGCAGCAGCGTGTCATGCTTTGTGGCTCAGGGGATTGTTGATTGAGATGATTGGTGCAGAAGCCAGGCCGGTGAAGCTGTATGTTGATAACAAATCAGCAATTGCACTCATGAAGAACCCTGTGTTTCATGGGAGAAGTAAGCACATCGATACCCGGTATCATTTTATTCGTGAGTGTGTTGAAAGTGGGAAGATTCAGATTGAATTCGTCCGGACTGAGGAGCAGCGGGCAGATGCGTTAACAAAAGGGTTGCCAGCAGCGAGATTGGCGACAGCACGGCACCTGTTAGGTGTTCGTGATTTTGGGCCGTAGCAGAATTAAGGGGGAGTTTGTTGACTGTTATTTCAGCTATGGCCCCAAGGTGATCCAGGCGATGGCAGTTGCAACGGCTGGATGAATAATTCAGTTTTGAGTTTGTTATGCATGCACGAGAGATGTGGCGAGCTGCAGGAGTAGACGACCGCGTCAGGCGTGCGTTGTGGGCGTGAGTTTTGCACGGCATTGGATCCAGGAGTTCCGGATCGTGGGATGGCACGATTGTAGGCTTGGATTCGTTTTTTCTGTTATTGGAGTATAAGTTGCAGTAGCTAAAATTTCCATTTGTAAGTTTTTCAATTCAGTTGAATGAAAGAACCCAGAAAATTGTCCCACAAATTCCTTCTCTCTCGTGATTCTCTGAAACTCTGAAATACTCTGCTTCTCTGTTCTGAATTTCTTCCTGTGTTCTCCAGTCTTTTTTTGTCTGTTGCCGTGCCGGACGTGTGCAGTGTGCGCACAAAGTGTTCGATCGGGTGATTAGCAGCTAACAAGAGCTCCATCTCGACCACCTCGCACATCTCCTTCCATCCATGGCGAAATATCTCTGATCTGACGGCATCACGATCAAGAGGATGCTCGTCGTCCAAATGATCGACAAAGGCGCCCTTGGTGATGTAGAGCAGGTCGTGGGCAACCAGCAAGGCAAGCTCGTTACCCAGCTCCCTGACATCGCTGAAGGATCTCCTTCTTTCTAGCTTGCTCTTCTTGCTTGAGCTCCTCATGCTTCCCAGGTCAGCCTGCCTCATCGCCACGGCCCTCTCCACGTACTTAGCAACGCCGATGACGAACATGACGACGGAGACCCACATCAAGCCGCTGCCGCCATCGCCACCACCGGCAGTGCTGCTGCTGCTGCTGTATATCTGCCTGTACAGGACATAGGCTGCTCCGGCGATCTGCACCGCGACGGTGAGCACCTGCCTCCCGGCGAGGGCGGTGTCGTCGAGGGAGTAGGCGGTGATGTTGTCGGGGCCAGCGAGGTGCAGGAGCAGGAACGGCGCCCAGAGCGCCAGCTGCTGCTGCTGCTGCGGCGTCGTGCGGCTGAGGGACATGCTCCCGAGAGCGTACGTCCCGGCGAAGCCGCCCAGCTGGTACGCCGCCCATAGAAGGAGCACCCGCACGCCGGTGGCCTTGCGCCGACGGACCCCGGCGAGGAGCGCGAGGAAGAGGTGGGCGGCGAAGCTGCACAGCACCACGATCCGGATCGCCCATTCATTGACGAACATGGACGTCTGGTTCACCCAGCATGCAGCCATCACAATATAGTTCACTTCTACTGCGCTGAAATGAGGTTTCATGGTGTTGTATCACGCACTTTCTGTTCACATATATTATAAGTGAGGACAAATTTTTCCCCGCAAAAAAAAAAGTGAGGACAAATTTTAAAGCCCTCAAGACTGAACTTGAAGATTTTATACTAGAAATTTTACTATCTTAAGTATAGATACTTAGTACTTAAAATACCAAATTTTATATTAGTAAATATGGTTCCTCCCGATACTTTTCAAGGATAGTAAAATTACCCCTTGAAGTGAGAGTTAGCGGCTGAGTGAGGACATATACAGGCAGCCTAGCTGATCAATCATCTCACAGGCTCACACAACAAGATGATTAGAGTTAGATATTCCCTACGTTTTTTAATAGATGGTGACATTTAGTTTTGAACACATGTTTGACTACTCGTTTTATTTAAAAACTTTATGTAAATATATAAGATAAATTATGCTAGTAATTTGAATGATAAAACAACTGGCAATAAAATAAATTATAATTATAATTTTTTTAATAACACGAATAGTCAAACGTATAATAAAAAGTTAATGGCGTCATCTATTAAAAAAACGGATGTAGTACAAATTAAACTGTAAGCTAGCTTGCTTGTACGTCATATGTTTGTAGACTCAACTGATTGACTCGTGTTCAGTACTTTAGTTAATCTTGCAACTGGATAGCTTGCTTGCTTGAGTAAAACACACAACTATCAAAAAATGGGTGATACTACAAACATATTCATTCCTCTAAAAAGAACTGCTGCCAGATTCACTAATTAACTTCACAATTAGCTGCACCACACTGAATTCCATTTCTATATTTAGTTTCCTTGAGAAACATTTGGTCACCATCAATAGTAACAGTCAACAATTGGTCGGTTTCTAGAATGTCCGTTAGAATACCAGGAAATTGTGGTCAGCCAACGAATGGTGATAATGACTATTACGGAGTGCAAGAATATAATGCTTCCGGAGGAAATAAAATAAGGAACTAGTGCAAACGCTCACCATTTGGTTAACCACAGTTTCAAACTCATCCGTTTATATATCTATCTATCCTCTATACTAGTCGCTATACTAGTCGGGTACTTTTTTAAGCTCTCTTACGTTAACCCAAAAAAAATTTAAGTGAATCCAACGTATATACAGAGTCCGCCTATTATATGTATTGTTAACTACCTACATAGACATGTATATCCAATCTGTTAATATATCTGGACGTATCCTATCTCAAGTTAGGTCAACAGATCGGACTGCGTTAACCACGTACGTATGTAGCCTAGCTGATGCCGATTGGAATTAATGGCGGATTGGGCAGCAACCGTGGCATGCGAGATGGTGGCGGCCACGGCGGCGGTGGTGGTGGATAAGGTGGCAAAGTGGCGGCGATGGTAGGCGGGATTTTTTTTTTTGATTCGTTGAAAAGTATAGGTATCGATTGGGGGGTAACAACTGACACCAATAATCTTTATAGGCGCCGGTTCTAAAATCAGTACCTATGTGTTTAAGTATTGGTGTCGTCAAGTTGATTCTGGCTCGAAAACCGACACCTATAGCCGGTTCCTAACCGGTTCCAATAGGGGTCTGTGTACTTGTGTGAATATAGTGAAATATGACTTTTAATATTCTTTTTATAAAAAAAATAAATTACTTGTCTTGCTTCCTTGGGTCATATAAAAGATTTGAGACGATATTTGACATGAAAGGAGACAGAAACTTGAAAAAACCTAAAAAAATTTCGAAATACTTTTCTGGAATTTAGTTTGAATGTTTCATATTGTCTACTAGCCGTTACACACCAGTTTTGCAATGACCCAAAAGAGTGTTCTTCCCCCTGGTAACAAAAAATCAAATAGCTTGGCGCGTGCATGGTAGTGCGCCTTCCGATATGTAATTCATCAGTGGTGTGAGGAGTTGATCTATCAATGAACAATATACTCCCTCCGTCCCAAAATAAGTGCAGTTTTAACACTGTTTATGTCTAACGTTTGACCGTTCGTCTTATTTGAAAAAAATTATGATTAGTATTTTTATTGTTATTACATGATAAAACATGGGTAGTACTTTATGTGTGATTAATTTTTTTAATTTTTTCATAAAATTTTCAAATAAGACGAATGGTCAAAACGCTAAACACGGATATCTATGGCTGTACTTATTTTGGGACGGAGGTAGTACTTACCATGGAATCGTATCCAAACACCATAGTGAACTATTAATTGCAGAGTCAGTCTTCTGATTATAAATATGTCCACATAACATGGTCAGATGCAAAACTGAGAGTTTTCTCAATTTTCATCTTGTTGTTTGATATGGCGTGCTGAGTATAATGGAGTCGACTAAAACGGTCTGCTAAGAGTATTAGTAATTAACTTAATTAATATACTACTATTGCAAGGGAGTAGATCGGGCCTCCTAGCTATTTTGTCCCGTTCCAACTGACCTCTAACTTTCTTATTGATTCGTGATTATATTTAGGGACTATCTAAAATTCTGGCGACAGATTTTTTAGAAAAAATCTTTCAAATGTAATTGCAGTGTAAGTTATATGTAATTACAGTGTAATTTCTATGTAATTACAGTTAAGTAATGTGTATTTTTTTTTTAATTCAAGTTTGGATAACTGCTCACTTGGTTGAGGCGTGATGCGTGCGACCAGTTGGTCCTAGGATCGAATCCCTGTTCTTGCAGTTTGCTGAGTTTTTGTTCTTGCAGTTTGCTGTGATTTTTATCTCTGGCGACCAGCACGAATCTAAACACGAAATCAATGGATCTCTGGCAACCAGCACGAATCTAAACACGAAATCAATGGACCAGAAATCGAAAGATATCCATAGAAAAATTCTGTCGACAGATTTGTAGCCTTTCCGTTATATTTAGCGATAAGTATTGAGTACTTCTCTCATATTTATATATATCTATAAATGGATTGCACTATTGCGTGCATCGACCAATAGATCGGGAAGCGAGTTTAAAAAAAAAGATAGGGAAGCTTAATCGCCCAAGGAGGTATAAATATACTCGGAGCCCTATCGATTGACCTAATAAGTCAATCCAAAGCTAAAATTTAAATTCTCAAATTTAATTTTAGAGGTGATTTTAAGGTATTTTAATGTAATTTCTTTTTAACGTTGACTCTTAAGTCAGTACGAATAGATATATAAAAATTTTACTTAAAAATTAATTTTTATTTTCTATTAAAACTGTCTTGGTTTATTAAGATAATATAGGCAACCGACCGGCTTTCAAACAACAGAACGCTCTCTTTCAACGATAGCTAGGTGCCAAGGTCCTCCTGATATTAGTACATATATATATCGAGTAAGCTGCATCTCCAAGGTAGAAGACGTACGTAAGTTGTTCTACTTCGATCAGTTTGCCATTTCGCCCAGCTGCCTCAAGATACATCGAGTACTACTCGTTGATATATACACACACATATGTATGTATTTTGTGCAATTGTTTGGTTACCAGAGAAGTATATATATTTTCCTGAGATGTACTGATCCGCAGGTCTGCATCGACGATCTAACAGGGCAGTTAATTGACTGGCTGGAGTAGTGGAGACCGCGGTGTATCTGTGGAGAGGATATATGGGGGCTCCAAGTGCTGGTGCTGCTTAGCTTCACGTTGCAGGTGACGCTCCTCATCCTGGCGGAGTTCCGGCGTCGAGTAGACTCTGGAGCGCTGAGGGGGGTGGTCTGGGTAGCGTACCATGTCGGCCGACTCGGTGGCCATGTACACCCTGGGACACATGTCCCTCAACAGCGGGTTGCCAGAGCAGCAGCTGGTGGCATTCTGGGCGCCTTTCCTGCTGCTCCACCTTGGTGGGCAGGACACCATCGCGGCCTACGCCGTGGAGGACAACCGGCTGTGGATGCACGACCTGCAGAGTTTTGCGGTGCAGGTCGCGGCAGCCGGGTACGTCCTCTACAAGTCCTCTGCCTCCATCGTTGTGGCCGGCAACGGCAATCATCAGTCGACCTTGCTCTGGTGGGCAACTGTCACTACTACGAAAACCATTTTTCGTGGCGGTCATTTTGGGTCTTCGCTGGTGAAATTTGCAGCCGCCACAAAGCAAAGGCCAGTGAAAATAAAGATCTTCGCTAGCGGTTATCGATCGCCAACGAAGAAATATCTTTGCTAGCAGCCGTCATAAGCCAGTCGCCAGCGAAAATAGATTTTTACTGGTGGCCGTCTTATCCTGATGCTTGTTGTGGGTGCCCTCAAGTACGGTGTGGGCTCTCAAGTGCGCAAATGCTAATGCCGGCAACGACGACAATAGCCGACTTGTCAGAGGTATGGATGTCATTCCAGGGCAACGCAAATCACGTCGTGCCAGAGGACAGAGTAGTGATGGTGATGCGGAAGGCCTGCTACTGGAAGCTCACCTACTGTTCGACATCTGCAAGCGCTTGATAAAGGGGCCGGGCGTGGCCGTAGCATTTCGAGAAGACCAGCGGTACGGCGTGGATCGGAGGAGATGTTCAAGTTGATCGAGATGCAGCTCTCGCTGATCTGATGCACGAAGTCTTGTATGCCAAGGCTGAGGTGATCCGCACCTGGTACGGCTACTGCACCCGTGCCGTTTCGCTACTCGGTACTGCAGCCGCCTGCTGGCTGTTTCACTCTCATCAACAGCTGGCCAGTGCCACAGGGAACAGCAGCAAAGTCAACGTTTCCATCACTTACATCCTGTTACTCGGGGCCAGCATCCTGGAGATCATTTCGGCGCTGAGGGCTCTTTGATCCGGCTGGACGTGGGCGCTCTTGTGTCGACGGGAATGTACGTTGTTGCCTCCTGCTACATGTGGTTGCGTCTCTTCGCCGGCTCGTCCGTCCGGAGAGGGACACACATCGCTGGACGCTCTTCATGGGACAACTTAACATGTTCCGCATGTGCGATGTTCGCAGCAGCAAGGACGATGTGCGTTGGAATTAATAGATGGGCTAAGGCTCATTCGAAGATTAATTCTTTGAAAAATCACAAAAGCCCACCTAATAGGATGGCATACATGTGGAGTTTAGTACCACCTTGTTTATTCTAGGAGAGGGGGACCTCCTTTAAAGGGATGATGCCCTACTAGCCACTTGAAACATGTGTGGTGGAGAGAAGAGGGGAAACACGCGGCGCGCGTGCATGACGTACGTGTCGAATGGTCCCTAAAATTGGCTCCTCACCCTTACGCAGATGCAACCTCCTTTTGCAGTTTTGTTTTGCTGCAGGAGATTCGGATTTATTTTGTTTTGGAAACACTTTTGTTTTGGAAATACTTCGAAAAATCCGGTGCATGAAAACGGCGTGGAGTCCGGATAGGTTACGCGCAACTTATCCGGTTCAGTTTACGCGGGCGCCCTGATCAGGCGACCTATCTAGGGTTTGCCTCCTACTCTGTACTGCGCCGTCGCTCGTAGACTACTCCATCCCGCTCGCCGGCGTGCACCGGCGATCGGGAGAGCAGGTCTCCGGAACCTCTGCTTTCGACGTTCTGCACCGGGATAAGGCGGCAATAAGGTTTTTGGGAAGCGCTTCGCGCGACTGCTCCCTGTTCGTCCGCGACGGCTCGCCTTCCTCTCCGCTCGCGTGCTTCGCGCCTTCGTCGACGCTCGCAGCCGCGAGTAGTTCCTGCCGAGCAACCGGTCTTTCCGCTACCTCGGTACGTGTTCGACATGTTGCGCATATTTGATCTGTTCATATTTTACTGCTTAGTTTACATGTGTAGATCTAATGATGCGTTCAATATAGTTTACATCTGCAATGTCATGATTTATTTATGGAATAAATTAAATTATTATGTGCTTATAATTTCAACAATGAGTACAGTCGACCACGATCCAAGGTGGTGGCTTGCATGGGGCTCCAAGACTGGTGGAACACAAAGCGTCACTCCTGGTTCATCTCCATCCCAGCGGCTGTCATGCGCACGGAGGCGACAAACCTCGACGACGAGGTGGGCCGACACCGTGGACGCGTGACGCTCCGTCGATGGGGTTTGTTCGAGGAACTAGGCTGGAGCGTTGGCAACGAGGATGATGGAGATCAGGCCTCGTCATTCGCCAGCAGCATCCTGCTCTGGCACATTGCCACTGATGTCTACCTCAAACTGTACAGGAAGGAGATCGACCAGGACGAAGGGCAGCGAGCTCTTGTGGAGGCCATCAAGACGCTCGCCAACTACATGTTTTTCCTCCTCGTTGTACGTCCCCAGATGCTGCCTGCTGGCTCCGTCGAACAGCAACAACAGTATGCCACCAAACTACGTGCCGTGGAGCTTGGCAAGAGTGATTTGTTGGCAGGAACATTTTGCGCGTCTTTTTGGTTATCTGTATCCAGGATTGTCCGAGGAATGATTGGCAGGAAGCTATCCACGTTTGAACACGCTCCAAATGATCGCTGCACTTTGGGTGGAGTTCCTGTGCTATGTGGCCTGCGAAAGCCAAACGCATGACTCCCATCTCAAGCAGCTCTGCAACCGCGCCGAGGTTTCCACGGTCGTCCAGCTCTTCATATCATACTACAAGATGGATGCTCTACTCAACCACACCCTTCAGCTACTAATGCTCCAGCCCATGAGACCAGCAACGATTACACAACCAATGTCTAGCTACATATATACACTAGCTAGTTGGCTAAGATTTGTAACATTTCTGGCCGTACCTTAGGCTACGGCCCGTCTTTCAATTTAGTTTCACTTTAATTACTTGCATTTCTCTGCTTGCAAAATAATTTCATTAATTCCTGAAAGTACCTGAACCCTTTTTACTTAGGAAAAAGTCCGAATCACCCATTGAACTATCACCTCGGTCTGAATTTGTAAAATCAAAGTGTGTTTGATTCTCTGTGATGAACAATTGACGTATGAGATTATTGGTTTTGATATTTGGAGATTATTGACGAATTGGCTTTGGACATGATTGGATTTGCAGGTGACGAAAAGGGACTGCTGATCGAGTGGGTCCGGTCAGACCGCGCAGTGGTTGCCGGTCAGACCGGCGTATATCGTGCAGTCAGACCGGCCAGCCCAAGGTCTAACCAACCGACTCTGTGTCGGTTTCGGTTTTGTGTTGATTTGTTGGATATCCGTGGATAATTCATTTTTATGACTTCTAGATGGATACTATGTGTATGTAATACTGTTGTTTGCTAACAATGAGTTAAGTTGGTGAGAACTTGTACTCGAATATGGTTTCTTGGTTGATGCATGTGTAGGTGGTCTTGATGCCTCGGAAGAGTATTGCCTGTGATGGATCGGGTGTCAACTTGGGAGAAGATGACGTCCGGACGATCAGGATATCATGCGGGATGCTTAGGCTAAAGATTAATGCACGTGGTTGGTGAAGATTTCATATGGCATACGATGGAGATATTATGTGTGTATGGGATGCGGAGTCAAATTTGGATGGAGTCCAAATTTGGTACAATTAGAATTTGTAAAGTTAGTTTCTTGTATGGGAAGGTTTCATAGGGGATTATGACTTCTTGTACAAATTTGGTTCGTGGCTTTAGGCTGCCTACCTCGGGTATAAATAGAGAGGGAGGGTGTAGCCTCCCGGTATCGCTTTAGAGATAGTTGAGTTGAGAGAATAGTTAGGGTTTCGAGTTTAATCGAGATTTTCATGAGTGTTGTTGTTGCACATTGTAAATTTAGAGAGAAGTAATAAAGTTACAATCTAATTTGAGAGATCTTCGATTTGTGTTTTGCTCAGGTTCGGCAATACAACTGACGAGACACCGGCGGTCAGACCGACGGCATTGCACCGGTCAGACTGGCGGATCAACTCCGATCAGACCGATCTATATCGGATTCGAGGGTAACTTTTAATTCCGCTAAAAGTTTAAGTTTTTGGTACTGCAACCATTCACCCCCTCTCTGGTTAGCTTAGTTCTTTCTGTTCAATCCTACAGAATTATCCCGCTGAACTTTAAAACCAGACATTCTGTCCCCTTCTACTTCTCAAACCAGACAAATTACCCTCTAATTAGTGCGGTCTAAAGTAGTTTTGATCTGCTAGCACCAATGACGGGAGGTTCGGATCCAACGGCTTCTCCCCCTCCCACGCGGTGTTAAATATGTGATCCGAATTTAGGCCAACAATATATTCGGATTAGTTTTCTAATAGGGCTCCATGCCTTTTTCTATTATGTGTCTTTCTTTTATCTTCTATATATACTCTTTTAAAGTGTACAAGAAGAGATGGCGTTCCAACTGTTATACCCCTCAACTCCTCAATATTAATCATTGTTGGTCGGTGCCCGTGGTTTATCCTGCAAGTACTTTCCATGTAAAATTCGTGTCTTCGTTGTATATCTATTTTTATAACAAGTGGTATTAGAGCATTAGAGATCGATCTACTATTCTCGGCCACCGGCGTAATGTTCTGATCGAATAATCGATTTTATCAGCGGCGGCACACATCGTCGTAGTTCTTCTGTTCTCGTCGAAGCTCTCGGCGAGATCAAATTTCCGCAATATGCTATCTCCGTTCTTAAAAAAAAATGAATTTAGATCTGGTCTAAATGTGATACGTCCAGTAGTAGATTCATTTTTTACGTGATGGAGTGAGTAAAGCGAATTCGCCGTCGACTCCAATCCAAGTTGCTGCCTGCGCACGAGGAGAAAAGGTGGAAGCAGCAGGCGCAAGAAAAGCTGGAGCAGCAGCACAGCGCACGTCCTGGAAAAATCAAAGATGTGTTTAGGCCTTTTTTGGATTCCAAAAAAATTTTAGCAAAAACACCACAACAAATATTTAGACACATACATGAGATATTAAATGTGGGAAAAAACTAATTGCACAGTTTACATATAAATTGCGAGACGACTCTTTTGAGCTTAATTACGTTATGATTTGACGATGTGATGTTATAGTAAACATTTGCTAATGATGGATTAATTAGGCTTAATAAATTTGTCTTGAAATTTACAGTCAGAATCTGTAATTTGTTTTGTTACGAGTCGACGTTTAATACTTAAAATGTGTGTCTATATAAACTTTATACCCAAAGAACTAAACACAACCTTAGATCAGAGTGTAAAGTTTTTAGCATGTCACATTGGATATTATATAGAGTATCACATATAGTGTTCGGATACTAATAAAAAAGTAATTACAGAATCCATTAGTAAAGCGAGACGAATTTATTAAACCTAATTAATCCGTCATTAGTAAATATTTACTGTAGCACCAAATAGTTAAATCATGTAGCAATTAGGCTCAAAAGATTCGTCTCGCAAATTAGTCACAATCTATGCAACTCAGCAACTAGTTATTCTTTTAGCCTATGTTTAATACTTTATGTGGGTGTTTCAATATTCAATGTGATGTGATAGGATGTAAATTTTTTTTGTGAGATCTACCCAGGGCGGAAGGGCCAGCCGTCTGCTACTACTGTAGGGCACGTGACGCAAGGAAGTCAGGGACAGCTTTGCTCTTGTTGAGAAGAAATTCTTGGTGACTTTTTGCTACGCGCACACAGCCAATCTACCAGGAGACTTTCTGATCTATGCTATGTGCACACGAGTAGTGTACCCAGATGTTTGCTTTTTGCTAGGTTTACATCAATTTCTTACTGGCAAATTCAGGATTAATTTTCATGTCAAGTTTAAAGTATGATCTACCGCTCTTGGACTGAGACACATGATTCTCACTATAGCAAGTGAAGATGCGAGCCGTTCTTACCCAGAAGACCTTGTTGATGCGCTATCTAAATTTGATTTGATAAGAGAACTATGGATTGGTTGACCTATAATGACGTCGAAGTCATAAACTTCGAACACATGAAAATCAAGGACGATCTCGACATTGTTGTGCCGAATGGGCACACTTTGAATAACCCCATACTCTTAGATGAGAGGACTAGATTGATCCCGAAATGTTTTATGTGTTGGTGTCAACGATTCGTCCCCTAAGCTTTCTCAAACTTCGCTTCAGCTCTTCTCATCTTATAGGCAACTGTCCAAATATATAAATTTTTCTTTTGACTATTTAGGACTCAAAGATCAGCATTTACTTGTAAGTGAGAAACAACAAATGAGATAGTAGTAAACAAAAATGAAAGGTAGTTGATTACCTTTTAGTTGAAACATCTTCAGGATTATGTATTGTATGCCTTTTGCTGAAGAAAAATAGCACATTGATAATCTGAACACTTATCTACTTTATATGAGAACTACCAAGAAGCAGGAATATTAGTCTCTACTAGATTAGAAATTAACACCTGCATCGCATTATTAACTAGTTTTGGGGATAAGGTTCAGTTATGAGGACAGTAGGAAAAGTTACATGATTTATTTTTTTATGGTACTGAAGATAAATTATATAACATAGGAAAAAGTATTATTAGAGCTCAGAAGACCAGTGTCTATCACCCTGCCTGCTCGTCCTGCGGCGCAGTGCCCGGAGACCTGGCAGGCTGGCCTCGCAGCCTTCAGCCTTCAGTCATCCACTTGGTCGGCGACGGCGACTCCGTGACTCGTAGTGCACCCGCCGCACTGGGAGAGATGGGAGGGGATGGGGATTTGGCTATACTGTTCGGTTAGGGACAAAAAGGGTTTGGAAATGATCGGAAAATAGCCTCAACCATTTTTATAATCATATTTTTCTTGGATGCGAAATTGAAAATATCAGAAAACCGGAAACGAAACAATATAAACAGAAGCATTTCGGTATAAATCGGAAACCACTGACAAGGACAAAAACATTAAACTATAAAAATATATATTTAACTTTGCATAAGTATGTAATACGTAAAAATAAATTAGAAGTTTATACTATATAAATTATAAATTAACTCCATTTTAGCCATACAATCAAGTTGGGAATTCGATTGAAGAGTCAACCAATCTCCAAGCAATGGGTCAGATAGAGACATACCATATAAATATCGACATATTTAGAAATACGGTAATTACCATATTATAAAAAAGATAATTTCCACAAAAATATAGTAAATACGGAAATGATCGGTATAACAGTAAAACTATTTCCATTTCCATTTCCATATGTCTTTTTTTTCCATTTTCATTATATTTCAGTTGATTACCATTTCCATATGGCTTGATCAGTAGAAAGTCAAAAAAAAAAAACGAAAGCCTACCGGTTGGGAATTTTAGGGGGTAATTCGGTCGACCGCGATAGTTTAGGGGGTAATTCGTACTTTTTCCTTTATGTTTATAATATTAATAACCATAGCCTGTGCAACGTTGATGACTAGTATAAAAAAATTCGGGGGAAAGCATACAGTGTCGATCAGGTTACAGCGACGTTCATCGATAACGACCTTCTTCGTTACAGATTACATCTAAAGAAACGAGAATCGAACAAACTTCTTATTATCTTTACAACTGAAGATAACCCATATAACAAAGGAAAAAGAGTTGTTGTCGACCGTCTCTATTTATTGCTCCTAAGTTGGTAAATGTGTTCTGTCAAAAGCCACAGGACGGTTGTTAACTCACCTCCATCATTAAGCTTCTTAGCGTGAGATTCCCTGCTGCATCGGTTGGCCGCATAGACTAGAAAATCTATCCACATTTCTAGGAGCAGTTGGGAGTCTTCCTTCAGTTTGTCGGCCAAAGAAACAGCATATATGACACGAGAAGCCTCAGGTTTCAAGATTACCCCCTCTTCTTCATTCACATAATTTCTCCACACTTCCAGTAGTTTGCTAGCAAGCTTCTCTCCTTGCGGGCGCCAAGAATCAGAGTTGGGTTCATCGCGCTGCAGGCTGAATAGTTCCTTGAACATAGTTCGGATAATCCAACAAGGATGATCATAAGTAGGGTCGTCAATAACTTTAGGCCATATTTCCTCATACAAAAATTTCCAGCTTCGTTGGTAGAGCCTATTTTGAGCAAGGCCAGGAAGCATATCTGGGCGGGCGACTAGGAGAAACATCATATAATTGGACAGCGCCTTGATCGCCTGCATTGTGGGCTCTGCATCATTCTGGTCGTTAACTCTATTGAATCTGGAGAGAAAAAGTTCAGTGGCAATGTGCCAGATAATGATACCCTCCTGAAACTCAGCGCCCATGTATGTGTCGCTCGGCTCCCATCTGAATCTTTCCATTGTTCGTTGACCCCAGTTTTTCCTGATAACACCCATGGTATTCACATCACCCTTCTCGGTTATCCGATTAATATGTTTGAACGCCATCTCTTTAACCTTCTCTGGAATTTCAACATCCCCCGAGTAATGATATCTTTCCCACAGGTCATCCTGTCCGAACAACTTGACCAACCAGCCAAGAATGGGAGTGTAGGACGTGCCACGACGAGTGCACAAGTGAAACATGTTATACTGCCCCATGGATCCGAACCTCCGCCTTGAAGGTATGAAGTATCTATTGACTCCCATGACCTTGAAATGGTGGCAAAGAGAAACGATTTTGCGACGAAAGCAATGCCATCTTCCTTTACACAACACTGTGTGCTGCAACCAATTCAAACGTGTGGAACACAGAAAGGTAAATGTCTAACTCGACCCCAGGGCACGCACCACAGATATCACCTCTAGGAATACAGCACCAGTTAGCAAAACATACGTAATAGCAATATCTGCTATGTGTTGACCATCTTTGTCGCCGAACTGAAAGATGAGCAACGAACCGGCCGTGGCAAGAGGGGAGACCACTCGGATGGAATAGCCAATGCAGGTATGGATCACACGTAACTTGGTATACAATACATCATACAGGAGGGATAGCTCAATTCCCATCAGTGCATACTTCTCTTTGTCATCAAGGACATTAAATATATTAGCCTCACGGGTATCTCCAACCTTGTCATCCGTCGGAGAGTCATCCACAACCGCAAACTTGCAAATGTGAAATAGGGCATGAGCATGACGCACGAGGAATTCCTCTTCATCGGCCTCCCTCTTAAAGCTCCTCTGCCTAGGCTCATCCTCAAGATAAAAATAGCACTTGGTACGTGGCTCCTTCCTGAGTGAACTCCGGATGGTGTCGATGTTGCCACACCTAAGCACCCATGTCCTTTCCCCATACTTGATAACACCTACGGTGAACATCAAGACAGCGGCTAGCCGGAGCGAATTATGGCTGCCGCTGAATTGTTTATAGAGGACATATGCAGTGCCAGATACCTGCACAACGAGAGAAACCAAGTGTCGGAGCCAGAGCTTGGTGTCCTCAAGGGAATAGGCGGTGATGTTGTCTGGTCCACCGAGGTGTAGAATGGTGCCCAGAACGGCACCAGCTGATGCTCTGGTGGTGGGTCGCAGAGGGAGAGGTGGCCAATGGCGTATATCGCAGTGGAATCAGCCAGCTGGTACGCCAGCCACAGCACGCCCTTCAGCACGGCCGTCAGCAAACATGAGGCTCCCCGGTGCTGACGGATTCCAGCAAGGAGGAGCAGCAAGAGCTGCAGAGTAAAGCTCAAGACAACCAGGATCTGGGGCGCCCACTCATTCCAAACGTCCATCGGCCCTCGTGCCATATTGCGCGTGCTGAAAGATCATGTTCAGCATTTAGCTGCATCTTTGATTCAGATATATAAACATGTATATGCCTAGCATGTTAGAGAAAAAAAATATGAATATGCATATGCATGCCTCGTCATTCCATGCTGTTATGAATTAGGAGAAGGCAGCCATTCAACTTACAGAGTGCCTGCGTGAAGCTTGAGAACAGCGAACTAGTCACAGACTAGCAACACCGGTAGCATCCACACGATGTCTAGTGGGCGAGTGATTGATTCAATATTGTTGGTGCTATATATATGTAGAGTACGTATTGTGTTAGAAAACCAGCCCCGAAATCGATATCAGTAGCTAAACGTGCAAGAAACATCATAGGATATCCAAACATGATGACAACACTGAGACACGATATTTGGTAACGGAGTTCAGCTATAACCTAAATCTTTGGGACACTGTTTACGGGGTACTCCTCCCTGATCCAGCATATACAACGTATCAGAGTTACAACGACTCACGGCCCCTCTCGCTATGCTAAGTCGCCATGCGGTTACAACAGGCACGCCCCTCTATTTATGAGAGATCCTAAGAATAGAGTCCGACTATTACTCTAGTCCTAATATCTATTACAACTCCAAGTTCTAAACTGTAACCGACTTTGTACATATATTCGACACAAACTCTAACATATAGCTTGGCTAAGGAGACACTTGGTTAAGCAATGAGACAATTAAGGAGCTTTGGAATCGATATTATATTGTACAAGTTGGGCACATGCAATGGTCGATTGAACGTACATCACATTATTTGTTTAAATGATAAATAGTGATTGATACAATTTTCTTATTTTATGATGCTTTTGGTTGGTTTAGTCCGATTTTAATTTTTTGTTTCCTGATTATAAAGAAGATACAGATGTTTTCCTGGTTAGGGCTAAGAAATTGGACTTTGGAAACAATTCAACCGCCCAAGTAAAGGGATTTCTATTTCTCGTTTCTTTATGTGGTTCTACCGTTTTTCTTTATTTCCTTCTAGTCTTTTCCACATTAAGATGATCATTGTTTTTTATTATATGGAAGGCACACATGTACACGGCTCCGAATGCGCGTCATAACAAATGCTCGAAGAGATGAGGTAAAGTAATAAATTTTTGTTCTCACTAAATTCCTTTGAAAACACAGGATGTACACATAGTTGATATGGCACTAAGTTTTACACCATACTGGATTGAGTCATTTACTCACGATCATTCACCATACCACACGTGTTTCCACAGAGTCGGAAAATTATTTTACCTTCATGAAAGATATGCGGTTTAGGGCATCAATTTATATCAAAGTTACAGTTTTTTACATTGTGTATATTTAATTTATGCATTATAAACTTTAGGTCAATGATAGAAAAATCAAGCGATTTGTCCCATCACCCTAATTCTTTTCACTCTATCCACTCAACCGATCGAATACAGAGACCGTCAAGATTCATGAAAGGGACATGTATCCACCTTTGAATGCTCATTCTGTTACATCCTTAATTAATTGATTCTTTAGGTAGCTCAGAATAAAAAAAAAAGATGTTAACAAACAGCAACGCCGACAACAATTTGTCAACTTGGTCGGACCCGTCCTCTCTCCATGCATACATGCCCTCTCTCTTTTCTTCAAAAATTGGGGAAAAAAACCTATCTGTGCAAGTGACCGATAACCCGGTTGAAACTCGATCGCCTCCTCCAATATCACAGCACAGTAACACTAAGACTGCCTACTTAAAAGGATTGGCTAAAAAACTTGCAGTTTTCCTTTTCTGAAAACTTTTCAAAATTTGATCACTGGACGTGTTTCATGATTTGTTCTAGCAGGCGCCTCCTTCGGCAACACCGCGCACACTATCTCGTTCGGTGGGAATTGAATCCGGCCCATGCCCTTTAATTATCCATCCAACCAGTTGTGTTAACCAACTGAGCCTACGCATATTTTTCACAGATGACTGCAAGTTATATACGAGTAACATATACTATGTGCATACAAATTTATATATATTATAATTAAATGGGGCATCATGTGCCCGGGCACCAAAATTCGAATTGAGTATATATCCAATTGAAATGAGTACGATTTTTTTTCTAAAATATTTAGGTATGAACATTAACTACTTTACTACTTTACTAACTAGTTCAAACTATATAGCATCCAAACGTATAATTAGTTAAGTATGTAATAACGCATTGTGAAATAAAGTTGAATTTGAGTTGTTTTGTTGTTAGCTATAGGTATGAATCAAATTTTTATACCTAAGGTATATACTCAGAATTTGAAAATTTATAAAAATTCACTCAGAATTTGAAAATTTATAAAAATTTGAGTGAATTTGTATATTTCATACCTTGGTGCCCGGGCGCCATGATGCCTCATATGAGTGTATGTATGTATGTATGAAAGTTAAATATGAGTTACATTATAGTTACATACTCCCTCCATCCCATATAATATAAGGGATTTTAAGTTTTTGCTCGTAGTGTTTGACCACTCGTCTTATTTAAAAAATTTATGCAAATATAAAAAACGAAAAGTACTTTGGATAATAAAGTAAGTCACAAAGAAAATAAATAATAATTCTAAATTTTTTTTAATAAGACGAATGGTCAAACAGTGCAAGCAAAAACTAAAAATCCCTTATATTATGGGACAGAGGGAGTAAGTTACAATATAATTACACTATGAAATTTTTAGAAGAAAATTTGCCAATAAATATATAGAAAAAACTTGGCTATACGATTGAACCAGACGATAAATTTTATATAACCGTCCAATGTTATATAGCTGCACCCCGGCCTTTATCAGACGATAAAAGCACAGCTGGCATTACAGCACCGGAAGTATTCGGCTGATCATCGCACTACTAAAAAAATGATTTTCATGCACAAAGAGCTTTTAGATTGCAAATAGACTATAATTGGTCGCGTTTCTCAGACGGACCTCTTAATGGTCTGCACGTAAAAATAAGCCCATTTTTGCAAACTGACTTCTTAAGGATCACACGTGAAAATCGAGTTTCGCAAGCAGGCATCTTAAAGGCATGCCTACAAGTCTATTCTCCCTCCTCATTTCCCTCGTAAACACTTCAAAATTTCATCCTTATCCTCTTCTCTCTCACTCTCTACCCTCTTCCTCACTCTCTCACTCTGTCTCCTCTCTCATCTCGCCGACGACAGTCTCGGTCGGGTGTGGCTGACGATGGGCGGCTGGAGCGCATGGCGGCATGCGGTGAGCATGTACGGTGGTGGGCACGGCCGGCGGCAGGCGTAGGGCTCAGCTGGTGGTAGCGAAAGGCTTGGTGGCGGGTGGATCTGTCTCTGCCGGCCTCACGATGGTCGACTACATGCACGGGCGACAGCGAAACCGGAGGCTCCCTCGTCCTCCCCGCGCAGCTCCGGCGGCAGGCTCGAGCGGGAGGTTGGCGGCAGCTCTTCACCGCCCTCCCCGCGCGGATCCGACGGCTAGCGGCGCGGATCTAGCCTCCACGTGGGTAGATCCCCGCCGCACTCGCCGATGAGGAGGTGGCCGGGAGCGGTGTCCTCGGCCTTGCGACGTGTCACGCCCCGAACTAGTCCTGACCGGAACTAGCCCGCGACGCTCCAAATTAACCTGTTAATCGATACCAGTCCCAGGAAACAGTGCTGGTATCACAGGAAGTCAGAATATCACAGCAACAGTGGTCTCTTTATTATAGAGTAGGAGTACAGTCATGTTGGGCGGCGGACAGATCCCGAGCTCACAACTGCATTACAAAAGGGAAACGGAAGCCAAGACTTGAACCAAACATCACAGGCGCGACTTGGGAACTAGGCCGAAACCCTAAAACTCATCGTAGCCGGCTTGCTCCTGGACGAACTCCTCGTCAGCGGGATCCGCTTCATCTTCTTCAGCAACTGAGGGGGATTATTTATATAGAGCAAGGGTGAGTACGGGAGTACTCAGCAAGCCATGGGAATTTAGTGTTTAATGCAGGCTTCAAGGAAAGGCTGTTGTTTTTGCAATTGATTTTATTTGAACTCTTTTCTGAAACAACTAAGTGAGTGCTTCTCAACGACACGGATGAGACAGTGCGTCTTGTCCGGTCGGAGTATGTGCAATGTATCAGTCTTTTGAATTGTTCAAGATTGGCACCCGGCCAATTAACTTTCAAACGGCCACCCGGGCCAACAACTTTCAAATGGCTACCCGGGCCTAGCTGATCCCATCAGCTGCAGATTTTCCAACATCGATCCCCTTTCCACAACAGCAATTTCACAAGACAATAGTCAAACAAAACTACGCTAGGAATCACCTCACATCCGCCCATGACCGTGGGCACGGTTGTTCGAACAGTTTGTTAACCTCTGCAGAGAGGGTACACTTTACCCACACGATATTACTAACCCGGATCACCCAGCCCGTGGGGATCAGCCACGTCGGGAGACCTCCAAGCTTTCATGACAAGGCATTTCTAAAGCTGACACAGGTTTACCATATGCCGACGAGAGGGGTCCCAGACCAACAACAGGTTAGGTCCCAGACCATACTGTGCCAGGAAGCCCAGGGGTCCTCCCCGACACCACCCCGGCAAATCCACATGTCTCTCGGCATCAAGGCTCCCCTGATAAGCTAGTTACTCAGCCAGGGGTGTCCCATTCCACCCATGTGGTCGTACTGTCTTATGTTTGGATGAAATTCCAAGGAAACGGTCCTTAAGTGCAAGAGCGGGAAACCGTACACCCGATACGTTCCCCGGTCCGCGGTTTTGGAAATTCATTTAGTTCGCAAGCACCGACCCAGGTGTCGGGTTTTCCAAATCTTTTGTAAAACCCAAGTTTTACCCAAGATGTTTTTTTTTTCAGATTTTAAGTTTGAGGGCGACTGTCGATACTCGCACAGAGTGCACGAATATCGAGGCGCAACTAGATGGTTACAAGGGGACATGATACAACAATTAACAATGGAAGGATCAGATGCAACAAGTTAGGTAGGTCCGCCAATCTGCCTTGCAGACGGGACAAGCAGATTAAGTGCGATCCTATCAATGCATAATATTTTTCAAGCAAAATAATTAAGTTCAAATATAGGCTCAAGATGTTCAAAGGTGGCTTGCCTTGCTCGAGATCTTGAGCTTGATCCTCGAAATCCTCGCACTGCGGGTCTTCGGGCTCCGAAACTACACTCAAAACGGGACGACTCAACAAACGGCGAAAATAAAGCCCTATTAATGGCCCCGTAAGCGTGCCATTAGATAGATCTCGAGATTTGAGGAATTTTGGAAGTTGAACGGAGTCAAACGGATTTACGGTTGGGAAGATATTGAATTTCTAAGATTATTGGATTTTTGGTCTAAAGGAAAAAGGATTTAATTAAATCCTTTTTGAAAAAGAAAAGAAAAGAAAAGGAAAGAGGGAGGGAAATTAGACTTCCCTCGGGCGGCTAGGGCGCGGCCCGAGAGAAAGGGCGGCTCGGCCGAGCTTAATGGGCCGGCCGACCCAAGAAGGTGGCCCAGAGCGCGCGCGCGGGAGGGGAGGAGAGAGGGAGCCGGTGGACCGGGCTCACCTCGCGTGGTCCCGAGTGGGACCCGCTTGTCGGTGACACGGTTCACCGTGCGGAACGCGCACGCGGCGCGCGCTAGGGTTTGGGGGTGGGACGCGGTGCACGCGCGCGGTTCGCGGAGGACGCGGATGCGGCGGGCCCACGTGCAGCCTCACGGCTCGCGGTGGACCGCGCGCACAGGGAGGGGCTGACCGGGGTCGGCTCGACCTGGTCTTGGCCGAGCTGGCGCCGACGTGGCGCCTACGTGGCTGCCACGCGGGCCGGCAGGAGGTAGACGACGACGCCGGCCGGAATGGACGGCGGACGACAGCAGCGAGCGGCGGAGCGAACCACGGTGATACCAGCGAAAGCGAGCACACCGGGTGGCTGCACAGGACGAGGGGAGACGAGCCAACGGCTCGGATTCGCCGGAGGGAGCTTGACGGCGGCGAATTGCAGCGGCGGCAACCGGTGGAGAGAAAAGGGGAAAACGGCGATGAGGTCACGAGGGGCCGATTTCCGGCGGCGAGAGCATCCACGCGGCTACGGGAATCCGTCCCTTTCGCCGGATTAGGAGGAAACGCATCGAGGGAGGCCGGCGACGAGAGGCGCTTCCGAGCTCGGGCGGCGACGGCGGCGAGCACACGGTGAGCGACGGCAACGGTCGGGGCGGCGCTGGCTAGCTACGGGGAGGCTACTCGTGCTACTACCCGAGTCTAAGGGGAGGAGATGGAACGAGGAGGAAGAACGGAGGGAGGCACTACCGTGCGGGCGGGCGCAGTGACGAGAGCCGACGGCGCGAAACGTGATCGTTTCGGCCTCGGGCCGAGGAAGAGGAAGAAGAGGGCGCGCCCGGAGTCCCCTTCCGCGTCCTCGCTCGTGCCGGCTCCTCCGACACGCGCGACGACAAACGGCGACGGCGAACAGAGCACGGGAGGCGGCGACAATGGAGTGGAGGCGATGGGACAACGAGAGGAGAAGAGAGGGAGGGCGCCTGGGCTTTATAGGATGGCAATCTCGGTTTGGGAGAGGGGAACTGACTTTGGACGGTCAAGCCAGCGAGCTGGCGCTCTGGCTAGCGGCCAAATCGGCGACAGGGCGGAGGGAGGATGACGCCGGCGGGAGGAAAAAGGGGAAAAGTAGGGAGAGAAAAGGAGGCTTGCCCCTTGCCTCTTTGGGAAAAGGAGGAGGGGAGCGGAGGCGACGCGGCAGAGGGAGGAGGGGCTCTGCCTCCGTCCCTTGGCAGCTTGCGCACGGAGTGGCGGGGCCGAGTCGATGACGACGGCGATGACGGCGGGGCGGTGTGGAGCGGAGCGGCGACACGGACGGCAGGCGCGGACAGGCGCGGCAGAGGCTGACGGCGGCGGCGACCAGGCGGTCGGCCACCACGGCACGCGCGCGCGGGAAGCAACGGCGGCGCGGCGATTTGAGCGGCGTGGCTCGGGCACGCGTGCTGACTCGCGGCGCAGACGGCGCAGGCGCGGCACGGGCGGCGACCGTGCGGGCGCGCGGGAAGCGGCAACGAGGGAGCGGAGAGGGAGGGCTCGGCTCGGCGCGGCTCACGCGCACGCGCGCGCGGCGCGCGGGCAGAGCGGAGAAGAGGGAGAGAGAGAGCGAGAGAGAGAGAGAGATAGCCGGGGAGGGAGGGGAAGATGGGCCGAGAGAGATTCGGCCCATCGAACCCGAGGGAGGCAAAATAGACTTTTGCGGAGGGATCGATTTGGGAAGGGTTGGATTCGGGATTGAACTCGACGATAGATCGGGGATTTGAGATCTGAGATGGCACGGACACTAGACAACAAGCAAAGAAACAGATTTCGCAAATAGGGTTTTTAAGAGATAGCTTTCCCGCTAGGCGCCACGACGGAACGGGCGCTACACGACGGCCGGATCCCCAACGCACCCGCCAGCGATGAGAAGGAGGCGGCGGCTAGGAGCAGCGCAGCCGGCCCCGCGCACACGCGGGCGCGCCGAACGCTGCTGGATTCCTACGGTTTTGATTTTTTTTTTCTGCACAAAAATATAATTTTCGTGTGTGGGAGCGTCACCTATATTAAAAAATCGGATTTTCGCCGTCGTAAAAATAGGTTTCCGCCTGCACATAAAAAAATCGGATTTTGGCCGATGTGAAAATAGGTTTCCGTCCGTACGGAAAAATTGTTTTTCACTAGTGCCGGCCTCGATCACGGCGCGGCAGATGATGGCCAGCGAGGAGTTTAGCCGACGGGAGCATTTGCGTGCGGTTGATCGCGATGCGGTCGATGCGACGCGATGGCCGTAGGAATCACAGTATATAATCCGCAACTTGCCAACAAATAATTGGACCGAACGATTGGGATGGAGCCTAACGTTTCAACTCTGAGTTTGGAGCCTTCGGAGAGTGCATGCCCGCGTGAGCGGCCGGAGGCATGGGGGACATGGCCGTACCCGTACGTTCGAAATTGAAAGGCAAGATGAGATGGATGTGCTGCGTCGTGGCTCTTGGGCTGGGGTTGTTGTTGGTGTCAAATCCTGGCAACCCACACAAACGGCAATTGCAACAACCCTCCCCGCGCCAAGGTGATCGCTGCCTCGTTCTGTGGTACAAATGGCGGAGAAGAACAACCGATGGAAACAAGAACTCAGGAAGAGAGATGGGAATTACATTTGAGATTTGCTCATATCCAGCAAAAAGTATCTTGAGATACCGGTATCTCACGGTATCAAATCGTTTCTTCAAGATTTTGATAAAGGTGGGGTTTTATCAAACATATAGACCATAAAACCTGGTTATGTACCACATGTCATAATATATATGGTTATGTGTAACTTTGACCATAAAACATGGAGTTTTCTAAAATTTACTCATGATTGTATTGAGCCTCCGAAACGGTGTATATAATGGGGTCTATATATAGATAAGGAAGACTATTTTACAAATCAATCATATCCTAATAACTCTTTAACTATCATATTCTCTAACATCTTCTGTAGTTCAAGTATGAGCAGCGCGGATGCTTAGACTGGAGAATACAATGACAAGAGAACCCAACAATGATAACCCTTTATGCCATTATCAAGGTAGCCGAAGCATCAAACGCGATGTAGTCATGGTTGAGGCATCCGGGTATATAGTAGCAGTGGTCAATCATTTTTCATGTGTTCTCTCTCAATCCCGCCAACCTATAGAGTATCATACTCCCTCTTTCCAAAAGTCTAAGTCCTATTTGTAATCACTAAGTGCAAAATTAAATTTTGATCAAAACTCTAGAAGCCATTTTATAACTTATTGGTTGCATGTTTATCGGTTTTGTCATATTGTAAATGAATTAATTACTCATTGGTCTTGATACCACAAGAAATATGTCTTAGACTTTTGAATAGAGGGAGTACTATTAGGGATCTCTTAAAGTGTCCTAGCTTTCTGTGGTGTTTGAAACTACCGAAGACAGTTAGTGCACGTAAAACAAAAAAAACTATTAGTATATGATTAATTAAGTTTTAATTATTACAAAATTGACAAATGAGTATATTTGATATTTTAAATCAACTTATATATAAAAAGTTTTTTACAGGACACATCATTTATTAGTTTAAATAATGTGCTAACGAAAATTGAGGTAAAATCCGAATCTTGATCACTAAAGAACAGGGATAATCTTGATCATTTATTTTGGTCGTTGGGTTTCTCTATTTTTAATCTCCTGGCCGACTTGCATCCTGGGGCGCCTTCCTCCCGCCTTAGTTTGAAGACGATGAAGTAGCCGCCGTGACCCGTGACAAATGCATCTGAGAAAAATACTAATTAAGTACAGTTAGGTAGCTCTGACTAGTAACTTTTGGGATCATGTAATCCCCATTAGGTAGTTAAGTGCAGTTTCAAACCATATGCTTGCTTGCGGCTGGTTGATTGTGGTGATGATCCCATCTGATCTCGTTTAGTTAGCAGTGGATAGACAAACGAAAAAATAAAGTTGGAGCATAATGACTTGCAATTGGATAATGAAAGCGTTCTACCACTCGGATAAAACGATGACGGTTTGCCTGTATCTACATAACTACCCGGCAGCGGCCAATCGTCCTCTCCTCGTGGTGGCGGCGGCCCCCATCTCCGGTGGCGATGGTGGCCCCTTGCCCTATCCCCGCTTCCGTTATTGGGCTCAAGCGCAGGTAGCGGCGGTGGGAACGCCAGTGCCGCCACCATTCGGTCGCCATGAGTGTGTCTCCCTCCTAATCTCCCTAAGCGGTAGAGGCCATATATAGTGGGCCTACCAGGAGATTGGGCCGGGCCATCAGATTTGAGCGCCTGTAGGTCCCCATTGGCTTCCGAAGCAGTGCTGGCTGAGGTAGTTCCATGGCAACCAGTGACAGTGGCGGCAGCAGTCTTCTTTTGGCCAACTTTTCCTCTTTGATTTTCCACTTCTAGTGATTGAATATGTGATGAATGTTTTATGAGATTTGATTCTATGATTGAATCTGTGATGATCGGCTACCAAGCCATACCAACTAGCTTGAATTGAGCTGAGCCGCTTCTTTTTATTTTCTAAATAACCGTGCTAACGCATCAGTGCTGATTCTCGATCAGGAACTCATGATCCAACCCTCATAAGTGCGGCAACTGTTGTGCCGGTTCCAAAATTGGCACTGATAGCTGTTTGGAACCAACACTGATCAGAGGATCTATGGAAGTGTATATTCCATGTACCTTTACACTGAACCTACATAAGAAAAATTAACTGAATAAGCAGTTCAATGAGCAGAATGCCACTTTACACTGTGGACCCGGTTGCGTAGGATATCCCAGTTCCACATCATCCATCATTTCCATGCGCTCAAACTAAAGCAAGACCTTCGAGTGATATCTCCTTTTCTCAATCCCTTATCACTCACCATGATCATCTCACAGCTTCATCTTGGCGTCAAAGACGAATAAAACATATTCCGGAAACAAGTTTTCACTTTAGTCCAAAACAATAATTGATATTACCAAGTATTCATCACACATATCACTCATGATTTATTTTTTTTCATGAGCAATTTTAGTCAATACAATCACAACATGGACAAACACATGTACAATCCTCGCTACATAACATCCAAATCAAATGACATACATGAACGATGCCAATTTTGCATCACATTTCATTGCCCGTACACACAAGGGCTCATAAATATACACAAAATAATTCATGGTAGAGAAATGATCAACATCAGTCTATGCCTCATTAATTTTCTTTAGTTTGGTATATGTGTTCCACCATTAGCCAAACGACAGTTATGAACTCGCCACCAGTGTTGAGTTTTTTGGCATGCGACTCCCTGTTGCACCGGTTGGCTGCATAGATGAGAAAATCCGTCCATAAGTCAAGCAATACCTTCACTGGATCTGCATCCTTCAATTGATCTTCACCCTTCCAACCTAACACTGTCTTAGCGATCCCATGTGCATATGTGAGGCGAGGAACTGAAGGATCGAATTTGCCTGATACCTTCATCCCAAGTAGGATTTTGGCAAGTTCGTTGGTCTGCTCAAGCCCATAAGATGTTGTGCTATTGTTATTGTTGCCCCGGATCAACTTCATGAGAACCATGAACACAATGTTGTAAGCCCTGCCACCGGAAGAAATGAGTTGCACACGATTCTCTTTGCATATTTTGTCGAGGTTATCGCAGGTTCGTTGGTACAACCAGTTCTGGGGAAGGCCAGGAACCATGTCAGGGCGAGTCACAAGGAGGAACATGAGGTAATTTGACATTGCCCTGATTGAACGGACACGTTCAACTTCTTTCTTTTTTGTTGAGTCGTTACTGGACCTGTTTCTCCCACAGAGGATGAGATCGGTGGCGATGTGCCAAATGATGATGCTCTCGTGGAAGTCAACACCCTCCCATTCCTCCAGATCTCCTACCAGCTTAGGATACTTCTTTTTATCTAGTGCCAGCTCGCCCCACCTATGCCTGAGCAAGCCCAGGGTGTTGATAGCACGCTTCGAGACCATTTTCACTGCCCGTTCCTTTACCGTATTGGGAATCTTGATACTGTGTGAGTAACAAGTGCTGTCCCACCAATCCTCACACCCCAGCTTCTTAGCTAGCGTGCCGAACCGTCGGTTCGTTGCATGGATCTGTGCAGCACGGAAGTAGAGCATGTTGAACTGACCTATGGTGCCTGACCACTTCCTTGATCTTCCTAGGAAACCTCCGGTCATTGCCATGACAACCTGGCGAAGGGTCACGACTGCTCGGCGGAGCCGGTGCCATCTTCCAGCACATAAAACTGCATGCCGAAGTGAGCTCCATGGAATGGCACACAGGAAAGCAAGAGCCCAACTCGACCCTAGTGCGCTCAGCAGGGATGTCATCTCCATCATGAGGGCACCACCCAACAAGATATAAGTGACAGTGATGTCAACCACATTCTGGCCATCTTTGCTATCACTAAAATGGAACAGAAGGAAGGACGAGACGATGGCAACCGGTGTCATGGCTCGGATTAAGTAGCCAATCCATGTGTGGATCACGGCTGCTTTGGTGTAGAGAATATCATACAACAGGGACAACTCCATCTCCATCACCTTCCACATGACCATGGGCTGTTGTGGATTCCTGATCTGGTTGATTAATTTTCTTGTGATTTCAGCCTCGGTTTTATCCATATCCACATTGATCACCGAGTCTACTATCCCACGCTTGCAGATGTGGAATAGGGAGTGGGCGCGCTGCAGAAGGAATTCATCATTGGAGTTGTAATGATCCTCACTCTGCAAGTAACCTCTGTACCAACGGAGTTGCTTACCCGGTAGCTCCTTGACATAGCTCCGGATGCTGCTGAAGTCGCCGCGCTTCAGTGCAAAAGTCCTCTCACAATACTTGACGAGGCCAACCATGAACATCAAGACAGTGGCCAGCAGGAGAATCGTCTTCTCTCCACCAACAATAAGACGCTTGTAGACGACATACCCGGCTCCAAGAACTTGGACGACAAGAATCTGCAGGTGGCGCAACCAGAGCTGGTTGTCCTGCAGCGCATAGGCGGTGATGTTGTCTGGCCTGCCAAGGTGGAGAAGCAAGAATGGCGCCCAGAATGCCACCAGCTTGTGGTCACGTGTCACGCTGCTCAGGGAGAGGTGCCCGAGGGTGTATATCGCGGTGGAGTCAGCCAGCAGGTACGCCAACCAGAGGAAGAACCTCAGCAAGGCAGATGACTCACGCCGGCGGATCCCAGCGAAGAGGAGGAGGACGATCTGCAGTGTGAGGCTCAATAGAACTAGGATCTGTGTTGCCCACGCATTCCACAGCTTCAAGGGCCCTCCTGCCATTGTTGCGTAGAAGTAATTTACGAGGGAGTGAGAGAGCTTCACACTATGAAACAAATGTGAAACAAGCTAGGAGGGAGCTAGTGACATAGTGCTTGACTGTGAGTGTAAACAGCAACCTAACTAGGACTGGTTGTTCACTGTCCAGCAATCAGCGCATGATTGACTGCCTGATCAGTCCATGGTTGGAGCTATATATAGATTGAGTACTCCCTCCATCCCAAAAAAACTATATATATCCAGATTTAAATCTAGGATTGGGTTTTTTTGGACGGAGGGAGTATAAACCAACAGGGACTGTAGAGCTAGGCTTCACATCCAATCTAAGCAAGAAGCCAAAAGACAGCTCAAAGTTTTGAGGACTGACGGTACGAGTGCACCCATGTGAACCGTACTTCTTGCATCTGAGAACAATACTAAGTGCAGTTAGGTAGCTCTCTGGGTAGTAAATTTTGGATCATTAGGTACTCAAGTACGTATAGGTTCCAAACCATGTGCTCGCTTGCGGCCGGTTGATTAATTGTAGTGATGGTCGATCTGATCTCGTTTAGTTAGCAGGTGACCAATGGACAAACACAAAAAAACAAGAACTGGAGTGCAATAATTTTAAAATTGGGTAATGAAAAGTGTTTTACATTTTTGCCTCTTAGGCTCATAGTAGTTCACATACCAGCCTTGCATGTACACAATGGAAGGGAAAAGTAAGACAGAAAGAAACGCTGCCTTCCCTACAAAATAAGAACTATAGATAGAACCACCTAAAGTGGCATAAAAGTGTTTTTGTTATAAAATTAGCCCCAATTCAGCATAATTACAGCGTAGAAGAGTTAAGATGACCCTTGGCTAGCCGCCAACGGTAGCCATTCCCTCTCGCCTATACTAAGTCTCTATGTGGTTACCAATTATGCCTCTCGATTTAAGAGAGAGCCTGGGACAGAATCCGGCTCTAATTATAATCTACACCTATTACAACTCTAAGTCTTAAACTATAACCGACTACGTATACATCTTCGACACAGACTCTAACAATCTCCACCTTGGCGAATATACCACGTCAATATGAATTTGTTCATTACACAAATCTCTGTGTGCTCGGATTTGAGTTGATCGTTTTCACCGCTCACGCTGAGTCACCCCAACGAGCCTTCACCAGTCTCACCGTAATCAAGAGACTCCGTTATCCCTGTCACTTCTTCCTTTTTACTCCACCTGCAACAATGTTATACCTTATCTCATATCATCACACTCGTCTAGTCAAGCATAATCGGATTCCACCCTAGCCAGCACATTCCAAACTTCCCAAAGATTATGTTCACATTCATCTTCCATCCTAAATTTGATATAATCTACTCCATGGCCAGATAACCAATGTCATCACCAAGCAGACAAACCAAACTCATCAGATTATTGAAGATAACACTTCCTTCCTATCATCTTATGAACTGAGCTAACAAATCCAATATCCATGCTTCCCGCATCCATAGACTGAATCCATGATACTCTGAGAAAAATCAATATTGCCTTGAATCACCTGAAGAAATTATCACCATAACACTTGCTCTTCCTAGTGGCGCAAATTCCATATATCCCCATCATGCTTGTTTGAGGGTAAACCCCATTCCTACGGTACTGTTGTCTTGACTAATATAATTGAGGACTGAAACATTCCTAGGAAATGCCACTCTCATGTATCAAGGGTAATAATGTAATTTTCCATTGCGTATGAATAAAAAATACCCTCCATGGGCAAAGTAGGGGACCACACTTTCCCATTCTCATCCATTCCCACATACAGCTGCCATCTCAACTCTGATCCTCTCCTTCTCTCCATCGCCCATCACTATTAGCAAGGACTTTCCTATAGGGAGAAGGTCCGTTGCCAAAATGCATGTTGGATTTTGTTTCAATTGGTTTGAGTCGGTGTCAACTTCTTTTTTGTGGATTTTCTAGATTGCTTCCTATATGTGACTTCTAGATGGTTTCTAGTCATATGTGATACTATTGTGTGCTGATGTGAGTCAAGTTGGTGCGAATTTGTACTTGGATATAGAGCCACGAGAGTATAGCTAGTGTTGGATCGGGACTAGGCTTGGGGAAGTTGAGGTCCCGACAGTCAAGGAGATCATGAATGATGCTCAGGCTCGATAACAATACATGTGGAGGTGAAGGTTTTCATATGGCATACACGTGGGTTTTCTATGTGATTATAAGTCCTAGTTCTAGTCGAGTTCGTGGCAAAGGGCAACCATGTTTTGGGTATAAATAGAAGAGGGGTTGAGGCTAGAAGTAGATCAACTTTTTGGGAGAGAAAAGTTAGGTTTGCTTCGAGGCTTCGATTCAAATTCGTGAGTTAAGAGATGAGTGATTTGGATGTAATAAAGTTTATCTACTTTCAAGGGTTTCATCGAGGTGTGTTTTTCTGAATCTCAACGGACAGACCGACATATGATGACCGGTCTAACCGGCAATCCAACCGACAGCAAAACGGCGGTAAAATCGGCTGCGAGCAGGCGGTCAGACTGGCGGGTGTACAGCGGTCAGACCGGCAGCGATCTGGTGGTGTAACCAGTGTAACTTCATCGAATTTGAGCGTAACTTTTATTTTCACTAAAAGTTTTGGTTTTTGGTGATTCTACCATTCAACCCCCCCCCCTCCTTGGTAGGCTTGAATTCTTGTATCTGATCTACATTAACTTTCAGTTTGAATATTGCGTCCGTCGTACTTCCTGACTGAGTAATGTATTTCTTGCATATCTAGTGCTTTTTGTCAATTTTCATCCGTCGTCGAGCTTGTAGGGACCTTCGGAAATCAAACCTGCCAGACATCGGTTTATTTTAAGAGAAAAGCTATTTGTTGGGATCCCGTCTACCCATTTTGGATGGGATTCCCTCAATCCCGTGCGCTCCGCTCACTCAGCACACCCCCCATCAAAAAAAAAATCCCCATGTGGTATCGACAAGGAGGCTCGATGGAAAGCAAGCGGCATTAGCACTGGAGGTGGAGTCTTCATCATGGAAGCACCATAGTCGAGCATCCTCCCCATCCTCCCACTCCCCTTCCAAATTAAACAAATGCAACCAAATGCAATATATTCCCTCCGTTTCAAATTAGAACGGCTATATTTTTTTACACGGTCTTTAATGACATACATACTTTGACTATCCATTTATTCCATTTTATGTCTCCTATAAATATAAAATTAGCATAACATGAAACCACTTTAAAATATGAATATATTAACACAACGTGCATAATACATAGCATATATATGGTTGGTATGATTATTAGTCAAAAGTTACTGAGTTTGATTTTCTTTAAAAAAAACTATGCCCTATAATTATAATTTGGGATGGAGGAAGTAAAGTACATGGAAAATCCAAAAAAAGTAAAGAAATCCAAATACAGAAGGTTCTATGACCATTATTTCATTATATTAACTTTCAGGATTTTACATTCTTAGGTACGTTACATATATGCACAGAACAATAGTAGTAGAAAGAGAAACCGATCACCATCACCATCAGCCCATGTCTCACTTTTTGGTTTTTTTTTTTTGTTTGGTATATGTGTTCGACCATTAGCCACACGACAGTTGTAAACTCGCCACCGGAGCTAAGCTTCTTGGCATGGCACTCTCTGTTATATCGGTTGGCTGCATATATGAGAAACTTCAACCAAAAGCGAAGCAGCATATCCACTGGATCTAAATCATTCAATTCTTCTTCAGTATTCCACTTTAGCCATATGTCAGCGATCCTGCGTGCATATCCGAGACGAGGAACTGAAGGGTCGAATTCCTTGGGAACGTCAATCTTGAGTAGGATTTTGGCGAGTTCATTGGTCTGTTTGAGCCCAACAAACGTAGTGGTTGTGCGATTGTTGTTCCTCAATAGTAACTTCTTCACGAGCCTGAATACCAAGTTATCAACCTTAACGCCGGAAGAAATGAGTTGCCCACGGTTCTCTAAGTTCTGGGGAATGCCAGGAAGCATGTCAGGTTGAGTCACAAGGAGAAACATGAGGTAGTTGGAGATTGCCCTGATCGAGCGCACGCGTTCGGCGTCCTTTTTGTTCTCTGCATTGTCACCGCCGGACATGCTGCTTTCTCTCCCATAGAGGATCATATCTGTGGCGATGTGCCAGATGATAACGCTCTCGTGGAAGTCGACAGCTCGCAACTTCTTCAGCCTATTCTCTATATTAGGGTACTTTTCATATTGTTACAGAGTGTGTGTGCACATGGAACACTAGCCAACCATGCACGGGAACGTGATGTCACTCCCGGGCGAAGATTGGTGAGTGTGGCACTAGCTAACCCTGTTACCGTGTTTTTTTTTTTGTGCATTACCGAGTTTTTTTTTTTACACTAGGGAGCCTCTCCCTCTCCAGCAGTGTGATAGAGTCAATATAGTAGCGCATGACCGGCCGGATTAAACATATCTTAGTACTACAAATTTGACAGGTAGTATTAGAATATATCTAACTATTATATTTTGGAATGGAAGAAGTGAAAAGTGTAACCGACATGTAGTACAGTGCTGATAGGCTTCATCATATCCACTTTCAACAAGAAGCCAAAGAAACAGGAAAAAAAAGATTTAAGCACTGACAAAATCAGGCCACTTGCGTCCATCTGATTACAGTACTAGGTACAGTTTGGTAGGTTTAACTAGTAATTTTTGGGATCATGCGTTAGGTAGCTAGTCATGTACGGCTCCAAACCATGTGCCTTGCCGGTTGCATTGTACTAGTGATGATCCATCTAATCTAGTTTAGTTAGCTGGGGATCAGTGGATAAACAGAAAAACAAGGCTTGAAGCTTAGTAACTACTTTCTCCGTTTTCTCCGTTTCACAATGTATCATTCTATCATTTCCCACATTCATATTGTTGTTAATAAATCTAGATAGATATATATGTCTAGATTCACTAACATCAATATGAATATGGAAAATGCTAGAATGACTTACATTTGAAATAGAGGGAGTATAAAAAAAAGGTGTTTTGCTAACTGATCAGGCTTCTACTTTTTGGTTCACACAGTCATGAAAGGACAAAATGAAAGGAAAAGAAAAGGAGACGGGACAAATCAGTGCCTGCCCTACAAAATAAAATGACAAAAGATTTCTCTTCCGACCCAGGATAACTTCAACTTTTTTCGGATCGAGGTCGGTCGGTATCAGTGATGTGCCGGATACTAAACAGGACCAAGATCAAGGCTCAGTTCAAAGAGCTAGTAAAACGTTAGTAGTCTCTCCGTTTTAGGTTACAGGACTTTCTATCATTGCCCATATTCATATATATGTTAATGAATCTAGGCACACATATATATCTAGATTCATTAACATATATATGAATATAGACAATGCTAGAAAGTTTTATAATATGAAACAGAGGAAGTAGCCAACAAGGAGCTCATCTCACTGATGCCGGTGGCGAGCAATGCGGCCAAGATAACGACGAGATTCTCATGAGTCTATGACGATAGTCCCGGCGCGCCATGGAGGTTTCGAGGGGAGTGCTCCAAAACCCACGAGATGGTGGCCGATGTGACGCAGCCCAAGGAGCCCAGTACTGTGGAGTTGGCACTAGGGCCAAGCCTAGACAACTACAACTCCTGAAAAGCCACATCCAACACTGATGGGGGGGTGAATCAGAGCAAACTAGGGTTCCGAAGTGGCTGGTGGAAGGGAGATCCAAAAAGGAGTAGGGGCGGGGAGACGGAGTTGCCTCGACTGGGGATTGGTGGCGGAGAAGCTCGACGGAGGGGCACAATCCAGGGAGACATATGGAGATTTGCAAGAGTAGTGTGAGGGCGGAATCAGGAGATGACACATCAAGGCGATCGATGACAGGGACACTTCTAGCCAAGGCCGGCCTGATTCCAGAACCACAGCAAGGGGCGCGCCCATAGGCACCGCCGGCTCAAGGGCACTCAGCTTAGGAAGGTGACGAGTCACAGCAGGTCCCGGAAGAGGAGAGTTGGGAGGCCCAGCCATGGCGCCCAAGGGAGACGTGACGCAGCAGTATTGCCTAGTGCAACCGAAGGAGAAGGCACCACAAGCGGGAGAGGCGGCAGCTGCTACACCAACTCCACCTGAACAACCTCAGTCGGCAAATCCTCGTGCTTGTATGTAACGCCCCGACGACATTCGTTAGCCGTAAACACAAGCCAACTCATACCATATAGGCCATCTCCTTGCTAATAAAGCCCGATGTGAATCTCTCACAGATTTTTGCCGGATGAAAGTTGTAACTTTATATCTCACCTTGTGGGTGAGGATTTCTCAGCTGAGTAATATATTTCTTTCCCCGCAAAAAAAAAAACCATACCGGGGTGTTATGCGTTCCCTGTGAGGTAGTACCAGCCCTAGGTACACTAGCTGATACACACAAAATAAATATGGAATCAAAGTAAACTTCTTTATTACATCACTGGATAGTAGTCCTTACAAAAGTTGCTATCGTAGACATGCCCATAGATGAGCAACACAGCAGCACAGAAAACCATAAAATCGACAACGCGGAAAAACTAAGCGACTAAGAAACTAAACACTAGGCAAGCACCTAGGCGACTAACTTATTCCATGGGTGAGGCTTGGGGCTAGGCATGAAAAATTTAGAAGTCTTTATACTCGGCTTGCTCCTAGAGGCACTCCTCAGCGGTCGGATCGACGTCTTCATTTTCATACTCTACAGATTTATATAAGGCAAGGGTGAGTACTTAATGTACTCAGCAAGCCAAGGAAAAAAATGACATGTTCGGTTTAAACAAGTAGGCTATGGTTTTATTTGCGAAAGCAGTCTTTTCGGCAAATAAATTTACTTGAGTCAAAATTTTAGTTGTCGGGAGGAGGCTCACGCCTTGTCCCATTCCACAAGTTGATTTGCAACAACTTGTCACAATGATTATTAAACAGTAAATTAACTTGGTTTCTCTGTTAGTTTCTTTTCACTTTCACAATAACTAGATTAAATCAATCATAACAACACTATTTCTCATAGTTAACCTAGCTATCTCAACACAACAACACACCTAACTTTGCAATACCATTCATATAGACCCTAATGGTGGTTTTGCAAAGTATTAATCAAATGGTGTGTGTTTGCACTAGTTCGTTATTTTATTTCCTTAGGAAGCATTACATTCTTGCCTCCAAAATAGTCATAATGACCATTCCGCGGTTGACCACAGTAACCCAGTATTGTAACATTCTTGAGACCGGCCAATTCTTTTGACAGTTACTCTTCATGGTGATCAAATAATGTTCCTCAGGAAACTAACTTTAAAATGTAATCCTGAGTGAATCCGAGCGGCGAGTCCTAATTAAATGGGTTGTGTTTGGCCTGAAAAGAGAAAAAAAAGTAGGGCACAAACAAAAGGTGTGTTAGGTGACTCCAAGTGGGGAAGGTAAGTATGCGCTCCGCTTCGCCGCCCTGGGCATCGCCGCCAGCGGCGGCGCCCGCGCGGCCGCCTCCCACGCTTCTCCGACGACCTCAGCCTGCTACTCTTTCGACCGCGCCCTCTGCAACAGTTTCCTCTCCACTGCCGTCGCCGCAGGGTCAACTGAAGAACGCCCTCTGGCGTGACACCCCCCCCCCCACTGCCGCCCAGATCCGCGGCACGGATCTCGCCGGGGGGTGTCTCCCATGTCTCGGCGACGCCGGATCCGCAGGGATACTCCGCTCCGCTGAGTGCGCACTCCTTCCGCGACGTCGTAGCATCCGAGAAGACCTTGGATTTCAAATTTGAAAAGTGCCAACAACCCGTTCGCTGCGACTTGAAGATGGCCCATGCAGGAAGCCAGCAAATCACCTAGGTGCTCGCCTCCGCGACGCAACAGCTACTCCACGCCCTACCACGCTAGGCCGGAGAGGGAGATGGCGCGACGTCGCCACAGTACGGCCGCGGCAGAGGACTTCACTCCTCTTGAGCCTGGTTGGCAACAGGTGAGAGTGCGCCATTGGTGGCGTCGGGCAGTTCATTCAAGCCCCGCCCAACCACCATCTTCAAGGCGACGAGACGTTTCTTTAATCCAGCCTCCCAGCGAGCCCAGAGTGCCCTCCGGCGCCTTTCACCTCTTCCAGCAAGAAACTTACGGTCGATGCTTCATTTGCCTCTCTCGCGACCACCGCGCGGCACACTGCCGTGACCTGGTGCGGTGCTTCCTCTGCCACAAGTCAAGGCACAAAGCGCGTTTCTGTCCCCAACGCCATTCCTCGGCCCCGGCTAGCGAACGCGGCCCGGAGCGCCGCCGCCAGACTCGCCAGCCAGAGCAGACTCGCCGGCCAGAGCAACTTCCCCGTGCGACACGCCCACCTCCACTGCTCCCTTCCAGCCGCCGCTCGCCAAAACCAACACAGACACGCAGCACCACGCTTCCGCCTCCACCTCCTCGCTCAGTTTTCTCGCCGATGGCGCATCTCGGCGACCCCTCTACCCAGCCGGAGGAGGAGTGTTTCATCCCGACTCCGCACGCCACCGAGGTGGAACTCAAGGAATGGGAATCCACGGCGGTCATCACTTGGGTGGCCAGGGCACCTGCATCCACCACGCCGAAGGAGGCGGAAGCCATTTTCATGGAGGAGCTCCATCTGAGGGAGGGTGAGGTGGTCGTCTCTCGTCACCATCCTGAGGCGTTCATCATCAAGTTTGCACACCAGCGACATTGTGTCGAAGCCCTGAAGAGAGGCTCCGTCAAGCGCCGTGGCATCGAGCTTCACTTCGTCAAGTGGCGAGGCCTCAAAAGTGCTTTAGGCGTCGCCTTGATGTTCCGCGCCACGCCTGGGACGCGGACACCGTCGAGCGCGTTGTGGCACGCACCTGCGCTCTGGAGAGCATCGAGACAAGCCTCCTCCACCCGCCGGACACGCGCTGGATCAGTGTGTGGGCGTGGACGGGAAACCTGAGCTCCATCCCCAAGCGAGTTTGGCTCATCTTCACCAGCAGCACGAGGAGCAAGAAGCTCGACACCGTGACGGTCTCCGAGCGGCCGCCGAAGCGCTGGCAACACGGGGTGAAATATTGTGTGTATGTGCACCTAGAAGAAATCCACGACTACACCTCGGCGACGGTAGCGCTTGACGATTCCGCGGCCATCACCCCGGCAAAGCGCCGCCTTCCGCCGTGGCACCTCGGAGTGGCGGATGGCGAGCCAGTCCCGGAGCGAGTGTTCACTGAGTTCCCCCACCATCCACCGCCGCCACGCGTGGAGGAGGATCGTGGGAGCCGTATCAGGGGTGACCGCCACGACGTCGACCGCCATGATGTGGACCGCCACGTTGCAGATCGTCGTGATGCGGATCACCGAGGCCACGGCAAGGAAGCGCGGGACAGGCGTGACCGCGGCAATGAAGGGCGTGGCGACCGACACTGACAGTACAACGACGACCACCCCGAGTTCGAGCGCGGCCACGGCTGGCGTTGTCGCGACGACGGCGACGGCGACGGCGATGATGACGACCGCGACGGAAGGTCAGGCCATGGTCGTGAAACATGGCGAGGCCGTGACGCCGCCAAGCCGTCGGGTCTCAACGGCCAGAGGGAGAGAGACCGCTCGCCAAGGCGCTGTGACTGGGGCGAAGGCTCTAGCTATGGTGGACGACGCCGTGCCGATGCGCCGCGCCCAGTCAGTGCGTGCCCACTGCTGACTCTGCTTCCGCTGACACCGTCGCCAACCTCACAGGTAGCAAATCTCCAATTCATGTTCGCCTTACGTACCCTAAATGCGCAGGACGCAGCAAAGAACATCACCGACATGCATAAGCACCAGCCACCATCAGGCAAACATGCCCTTGTGGCCCCGACGGCGGACTTCAACGGCTTCCTGGCAAAGGCGCACAACTTGGATGCTGCGCTGCAGATCGACTGGCCAGCTCTGCAGGTCGGCAGTCCGGCTCCACTCACCGCTGCTGTGCGGGAGCATGGCAAGGGGAACGAAGCCTAGTCCATGGCTGCAGTGGGGCACTGCGGCAGACCGGAGGAGATGAGGAGACAGCACGTCGACATCCCTATCCGCTGCGCTTTCGACTGCATCAACCACGCCATGCAGGTCAGGGCTCCGGCAAGCAACATCGATGACCTCGAGCAAGCTCTCGCGAGGATGGAGATAGCGGCAGCGGCGGCCACGCCAGAGTCCTGCCGGGGGATGTCGCCGCCGCCCTCCCCGCTGCGATCCAGGCAACTGGCCCATGGGCCGGTGACCAACCACGGCCTGGGACAAGCAGATGGAATAGAGGCCGGACACGGGCCACCTCTAATCGGGCCGGCCAAGGTAGTTGGGGAGCAGGCCGGCCAGCTACCAGTTGGGCCCCCAGGCGTGGGTTCGCCAGGCCTCACTGGGCAGCCTTCACCGACTGGGCTTGCTAGCAGAGGCGAGGTGGACGAGGCCATCTTCAAGACGCTGGCCCACGAAGCAACGGAGAAGGTTGCTGCTGCTCCCTCGCCAGGAACGCACAACCGAACACAACCAGCACTGACGCAAGCAACCGGTGGGTCATCGCCGACGGCGGATCACACGTCGCCGCACTCAGACAGGTTGGGCAACCTCTTCAAGGCTGTTACACCGCCGTTTCTTGACCGACCATCGTCTACGCCGCCGGCCAAAAGCCGCCCGGTTCTCACGAAGCGCTGTCGCATTGCTCGTCTTGCCGAATACAGCTCTACTAACCCTCGTCGCAGCTCTAGGATTGCAGGAAAACCAAAGATGACGCCGATGCAGAAGTGCCACCGGGTGTTGATGAAGCGCCTCGGTCTCCTCCGCACCCACGCCTCACTTGATGAAGTTCTCGCTGAGTACGTGACGATGTTCAACGGCCCACTGCCGCCGCACATTATCACGGCGCTCACATCCATCTTCGACCTCGACTACGACGACGACGGCAATGGTGACCAGCCACCAGAGGAAGCCCTGCTCAAGGTGGTGGGAGAAGGTATCGCCGAACTCGCCGATGAAGTCGACGAAGTGGCGGCTTAGCCTTTTGGCTGAAGCATGGAGCAAGCTGTGCTTGCATGTATCGTCGTCTCCTCTATATCATGTTGTCTACTCTACTGCACTACTATGCCTCTCTTTTGTTGCACCATGTGCTGCCCTCGACGCAGCGAGACCTTCTGCCATGCGTTGAGCTTGATTATCGAACTTCTGGGAATGTCTATCGGTTTGTAAGACCTCTAAGCGGTATTATGTTTTGTGCTTGCTTCGAGATGATCTTCTCTTCGTACTACTGCATCTGCGTGATGACACCATCTGCATGGATGCCTTCAACGCCCCTCCACACAGCACGGTCATCACCATGCCGAGGCCGTCCTGCACTCGCACTCGCATGCACCGTCAAAGACAAAGAGCCCCTCCATCTCACATGGTAATGCAAAATATCGAACTTCTTAGTTGGAACGTCCGCGGTTTGAACTCTCCTGCCAAGTGCAGCGCGGTCCATGACTTCATGGCAGAAACAAATTGTACTATTGCATGCTTCCAAGAAACAAAATTGTGGGCAATGGATGACGGGCTTGCAAGATTTTTAAGTGGTTACAAGTTGGATAGCCACGCCATTAAACCAGCAAGAGGATAAAGAATCTACCATTGCTGAACACTTCCGGCATGTGATGGGGTGGCTAGAGCCAAGATCCTGCGACCTCAATTGGCCTGTTCTCGGATACACCCCGATCGATCTCTCCGAGCTAGACGATCCCTTCACAGAAGCAGAGATCCGCAAAGCGATAAAAGAAATGCCAGTCGACAAGGCACCAAGCCCAGATGGTTTTACATGGAAGTTCTTTAAATCGTGTTGGGACATCATCAAAAATGATGTAGTGGCCGCCTTCAACGCCTTACACGATTCAAGAAACACGCACTTCAACCTCCTAAATTCTGCCAACGTGGTGCTAATCCCCAAAAAAGAAGGGGCAGAGGGAATCGAAGACTATAGACCGATAAGTTTGGTCCACGGCTTCAGGAATATCTTCTCCAAAGTGCTAGCAATCCGACTACGGCCGCTAATGCAATCGCTGATCCCAACAAATCAGAGCGCCTTCATCCGTGGGAGAAGTATACATGACAACTTCATTTATGTAAGGAACATGGTCAGGAAATATCATAGGACCAGACGACCAATTCTTCTCTTCAAGCTAGACATTTCCAAAGCTTTTGACTCCGTCAGGTGGGAAAGCGGTACGTTTCTGCACATCCTTGTATGCTGATGACACAGCTGTCTTCATAAACCCGAACAAAGAAGATGTGCAAGCCTTCACTGATCTTCTTGGTCGCTTTGGGCACGCAACTGGCTTATGCACGAACCTCCAAAAATCACATGTGGCCCCAATCGGGTGTAATAACTTGGACCTCGATGACATCCTAATGGACACGCCAGCAACCAGAGCAAACTTGCCTATGAAATATCTGGGCCTACCCTTGACCACAAGCCGTCTACGGAAGACAGACCTCCAACCGCTATATGACAAGTCGATGAGTCGCATTGCTGGTTGGCGAGGAAGACACATCGGTCTAGCGGGATGCTCTACCCTGGTAAAGGCGGTGCTTACCTCACAACCCGTCTTCCTACTCACGGGACTCAAAGCTTCCAAGGAGTCCCTCGAGGTCTTAGATAGACAAAGAAGAAAATTCCTTTGGGCGGGAGGAGAGGCTTTGACAGGGGGGAAATGTAAAATCAATTGGACGCGAACCTGCCTCCCCACTGCTTCCGAAGGCCTGGGCATCCTAAATCTTGAGAAATTCGCAAGAGCCTTACGACTGCGTTGGCTTTGGCACGAGTGGAAATCACCCGGAAAAGCTTGGGTGGGCTCTGGCACGCCATGTGATGATACTGATAGGCTCCTCTTTATGGCCGCCACAACCATAACGATTGGAAATGGTGCCAAAATAAGCTTCTGGGAATTAGCCTGGACGTAGGGGAGGAGATTGAAGGATGTTGCGCCGCTTGTCTACGTAGCCTCCAAAAAAAAGAACAGAACGCTTCAACAGGCTTCGCAAGCGAACCAATGGCTTCTTGACTTGGACCTGCCAGGGACTACGGGCTAGACGACAGACCTGATTGATCAACTTGTCAGGGTTTGGAGCGTCGTTCAGGCTATACACCTGGTAGAGCACGAGGAGGACAATATAACATGGAAGCTTACTAACCACGGCGAGTACACGGCAGCATCGGCATATAACGCGCAACTTCTTGGAACCACCGCTACCAACTTCAACAGGCTAATCTGGAAAGCCTGGGCGCCGCGCAAGTGCAAGACCTTCGCCTGGTTAATCATCCAAAACAGAGTCTGGACCTCTGACAAGCTGGCGACAAGAGGTTGGCCAAACGGTTCCATCTGCCCATTATGTCGTCGGACCCAGGAAACAGCCCTGCACCTCCTCGCAGAATGTAGATACACAAGGAGAGTCTGGGCGGCACTAGCGGAGTGGGCGACGTGCGAGCAACTAAATCCTAGCCAATGGCGGGAAACTTCAACGGTGCTAGATTGGTGGGAGGCTACCGCAAACATACAAGAGACACCTAAGAAGTCACTCCGCACTTTGATGTTGTTGGTCGCCTGGGAGATATGAAACGAAAGGAATCGCAGAACCTTCCAATAAAAGGAGCTTACAGCTACCTCCCTTTTAACCAAGATCAAGGAAGAGGCCAAAACTTGGGCCTTAGCAGGAGCGAGAAGTCTTAATAGCTGGCTTTCTTTTAGTTAGCTCGGACCAAAGGTCCTAGCTCCTTTCTTTTTTTCCTTTCGCTTTGTAAAGTTCTCCTTCTCTATTCAATGAAATTGGCGCTCGTCGATTCGTTAAAAAAAAGTAGGGCACAAACAATAGAAGAAAAATAATATATGTAGTGAAATAGTTCAAGAAAGTCCCCAATCAGCTAGCCGCCACTAGCATTTATACCAGCATACAGTGAATCTTTGGCACCTCCATCGGTCCCACACAATCGGTCCAAAAATAATACAAGGTATTACCGAAAAGGAAAAAAACTGATAAAGTAAAAAATCTATATATAAACTTCCTCACCGCCGCACACGCAAATTGAAAACCAGAATATTGTATGTATTCCATTAAAATTTTAGTAGTACTTATTACTAACATCATATACAAGATTAGTTTACTCTCTACCACAAATTGATTTAAAACATCAAAAAAAAAACTATCTTCATCACCTCCTTTTTCTATCCCTCCCTATCCTTCAATGCACGGTTAGTATATACTTAGTTGCACGCCCTTCAATGCAGGGTTAGTATATACTACTCGCCAACCCGTGCGTTGCACGGGTTATTAGTATTGATAAGAAATATTAAATTCTAATTAAATGTGTGGGTTACCATTCAAATTATAAATACTCATATTAAAAGAAAAAGAGTGCACTTTAGCTACAACTTCTTAACTATTAATTCTGAATTTTATAATAAACTAACGAAACACTAAAATTCTAAGATTGAGGATGTAAAATAACTATGACATCATGTTTATTAATTATAAATTTCAGAGTTATTAAATTATAGTTCATGTGATTTCCAATTGCATGAGTTATTTAATAATGTGATTCATCAAATTAACGTGCATTGAGCGGGCTATTATTATTCTTATTATAAATATAAAATTTAGTAATAAGTGAAACATGTTAGTTATTTTTCAAATTATACCCATCTCGTGTAAAAGAAGAGTCCGCGTTAGTTACAACTTGATAATTATTAATTTCAAATTAAACAAATAAATGCTAATTTGAGAAGGAAAAAAGGGATTAGGAATGTATTATATTCGTGAACACAATCATGTATTGATTGAAAAAAAATATATTAGTAGAAAGTATGGGGGCAAGTTTAGCTATATAGGTATTACTTATTAGGGGGAAAATTGCAACAAAATTACTTATTTCAAGTCAGAACCGGGAAATTATAAAATAGGTCATATGGAACATTGAAAGTTCGACAGAATACTTGTGTAAATTGCACATGTGACCACAGTGGATAGATCTTCTTATATGCAAGCGGGCTATTTGAGTGATTTGAGTAATAGATCTGTATATTCTCTCTGCTTCAAAATTGTTATTGACAGCCTAATTTGTTACTGAACTATGGGACTTGTTTTGCTTTTCATTAAATTGATTATCTTACGCACAGAACATATTATTCAATATATGCAAAAGCTCAGCAACATATTTCATTATTGCAATCAAAATCAGAAATCTCAAAAATATATTAAATGTGTCACATTTGATATGCAAGTTTGGCACAATACATCAAAAATCAGAAATCTATAATTTCAATAGAATACCTTGTGAAATAGCAACGTTGATTCCAAAGAAAGGATTTTGTGCAGTACCAGTTGCAGCGTGCGATGTACATGAAAAATCCATTGATGATTAATATGCAGATAAAAAAAGTTAAAACATGTTTCCCATAAAAAAGAATTAAAATATACTCCCTCTGTTTCATATTATAAGTCGCTTTGACTTTTTTTCTAATGAAACTTGTTAGGTTTGACTAAGTTTATAGAAAAATCTAGCAACATATACCACACCAAATTAGTTTTATTAAATATATTTTAATTGTATATATGTTTGTTTTGTGTTGAAAATGTTACAATATTTTTCTATAAATTTAGTCATCAAACTTGTAATATAAAGTGGAGGGGGTACTTACGAAAAAAGAGACGCATCATCAGCTCATTGCTTGGAATCCATAGTCGTCACTCCTCCTCGCTCCTTACTGTCAGCAGAGTTGACATCCAACAATGTAACAACAACATTGTTTGATTGATCTGCACCTGCAGCAGTGATGCGAATGCGCTCCGATGTTTTTAGATTCTGCAGGTAAGGTTTCATCAGATATTTAAACTACAATGCAATTATTTCCAATCTGAGTACCTTATATTGGACTAATTTGCACCTTGTTCTGTAGGCTGCAGCAGAGTATGGCTAGATTAGATTGATTTGAAGAAAATTACAAAAGCAAAAGATGAGGATGGGAGCTACCAACTGGTAACAGCAGTGCTTCGACCCTCATCTGTACACGGTTACCGTGATGGTAGACATACCAAGATTGGATTGCCAAATCAAAGTAATTGCGGGCTTGTGTTTGACCCGTGATGTTTTATTTCACAGAACAGCACGTACAATATGCATGCTTAGATGCACAAATTAAGGATGAAGACTAAAGCAGCAAACATGGAATTGATCTTGCATATACCTTGCTGTTGCTGGCCGCTGCTAGCTCGCATGTCCTATCCATGCTTTCTGATCGCTCCATCTGTCAGGTATTATTCAAATAAGAGATCAATATTGACGGAGAAAAGAAATACCATCTGAGATGGAGAGGTTTGAAGGCTCGTCTCTTACTCGTTCTGCTCACGATTAGCCGGCCGATTAGGATCATGGTCGATCGACTGCGGCGTTTGTCGTCGCCAACGAAGTCCCATCTCCTTTCATTCGTGAAGTCACGATCTCCATCTGTTCTCTACGATAACTGCCTGTTGTTATCCCAATCGCTTCCTCCCGATCGATGGGTTTCAGAAGATTCATGTGGATTACGGCATGACTCAAGAAGATCATGGGCTTCCAATGGCCCATGTCGTTGATCAATAAATCAAGGAAAAAGTATACTTTACTCCCTCAACTATGGTCCGAGTATGATTCATGGCCTCCAACCACAAAACCGGGTATATTGACTCCTTCGACTATCAAAACCCATGCAAACTATATCCCTGGGTGGTTTTAGTAGCGGTTTTGGCTGACGTGGTATTCACGTGGTGGTGTTGACCTGGTCTTCGTCCCGTGTATCGTCGACGTGTCGCTTATGTGGCATTAGAGTAAAAAAAATTGTGGGACCGACATATCATTCACACAAAAAGAAAATAGTGGGACCCATGGATATGTGGGCCCCACATGTCATCCTCACCTCTCCACCCTCTCTCTCTCTCATCTTTTCCACTCCTCTCACCTTCCAACCCTAGAGGCGGGGCGGCAGCGACGGTGACGGCACACGGGGGAGGAGCTCGCCGGCCGTCCTCAAGCGGGGGAGGAGCCAGCCGGCCGTCCCGCAAGCTCGCCGGCTGTCCGTGCGCAAGGGGAGGAACACGCGGGCGTCCGTGTGCGGGGGAGGAGCTCGTCGACCGTCCGCCTGCCGTCCGCGCGCCGGGGCAGAAAATCGCCGGCGTCCGCGCGCAGGGGTGGAACTCGCCGGCCGTCCGCGCGCCTGGAGAGGAGCTCGCCGATGGTGGCGGTGGGAACGAGGTGGTGGGGAGCAGCAACGGTCGGAAGCGACGGCGGTGGCTATGGGGAGTGGCGGAGGCGGTCGGGAGTGGCAGCGGCCGTGGCGGTGGGGAGCGGCGCGGCGCCGTTGAGACAGTTTGCTGCCTCATGTCCCGGGAGCTGGAGCTCCTGCTGTTTTTGCTGGCCCTACGGGTGAGCGGTGACTCGGTGAGGTCGTCGCAGGTTCGGCGACGGCAGCGGCGTGGCCCGGGCTGCAGGTGGGGTTCTACCATGCCAAGTGCCCTGTCGCGGAGGACGTCGTGCTGGGCGAGATGAGGATGATCCTCGAGGAGGATCCCACGCTCGCGCCGTCTCTGCACCGGATGCATTACCACGACTGCTTTGTCCAGGTAATTAACAATTTTAATTGCCCAGGCTCAAGCTACTTCCTGCTCGTCCATGGCTATCGATCATCTGAGTGTTGGTTGCAGGGGTGTGACGTATCGATTATGCTGAGGTCGAGGAGCGGAAAGGGGGAGAGGGACGCGACGCCCAACCGGAGCATGCGAGGCTACGACGCCATCAATCAGATCAAGGAGAGGCTGGAGAGCATCTGCCCGCTCACCGCCGCTCCCCACCGCCGTCGTCCCGACCGCCGCCGCTCCTCCGACCAAAAGAAAGGCCGGGGGGAGAGAGATAAGGGAGAGAGAGGAGAGGAAGAAGGGAAGGAGAGGGAGGATGACATGTGGGTCCCACTTGTCAGTGGATCCTACAATACTCTTTTTTTTATGTGAATGGCATATGGGTTTCACATATTTTTTAATTCTAATGCCACGTAAGCGCCACGTAGGATAAAGACTTGGTCAACACCGCCACGTGGGCGCCACGTCAGCTAAAACCACCTCCAAAACCATTAAGGGTATTGTTTGCACCGGTTTTAATACTTGGAGTCGATATACCTGGTTTTATGGTTGGAGGTCATAAATCATACTCGGGGGATAGTTGAGGGAGTCAAAGTATACTTTTTCCTTAAATCAATAGATGTCATTAAAGATCAATGGTCAAGATGAAATAATTTTCTAAATAAACTGTCAGATTTTTCTGGTTAACGTGAGAGATTCCTTAAAGTATCCAATTAGTATAGGTATAGATAGATAGATAGATCGCAGGGGCATGCATATTATTGAGTTAAGCTGCGTCAATGAAAGGCCATCGTAGGCAATTGAGCTAAAGTGATGTACTTACAAATGTAGTTCTTTGTGAGTTTGTTGATAGTGAACTAAGTGTTAAATTTGTGCTATAAGCTGGTCTTTAGGGGCACAACTACGTCGATGTGGGACCCATATTTTAAGATATTACATAAGAAAGCCCTAGCAGCTATAGTCGACTTCAACCTTAGAGAGGCATTCATGCCTAATTTTAACGGAGTTAGGGTATCTACAATGCAAGACACCCACTGTGTCCTCACTAACTGAAGACACTCATATGGATACTCGTCTCACAATGAAAGCCACAACTAGATGGGTTCCTCAAAATCTGTGGGTATCTCTACTGAAAAGTCACCCCATTAAATTTCCTAATCTACCCTCGGCAACTCCTCCCTTTCTCTCGTCGCTCCTCTCTCTCCCCCTCTCTCATGCGTCCGATACTCCGATCCAATCCGCCGCGCCTCCCTCCTTAGCCTCTCTCTACCGCCGCTGCCGCGCCTCCCTCTTCGCCCTCCCAGCAACCACCGCCGCCTCCCTCCTCTCCCTCCCCAGCCGCCGCCGCTTTCTCCCACCACCGACGCCCTCCTCTCTCTCCCTCCGCACGGCGGGACATGGTGGCCGTGGCGAGCGGCCCGCGAGGCGCGGTGGCGGACGGCGAGCGGAGTGAGGAGGACGCGGCAGATAGTGTGCCACCTCCTACTCCGGCCCAGCGAGCGGTCAACGGCGAGCGGCGCGCGGATCCGTCCGTCGCCGCTGCGGATCCGTCATCGCCGAGCATGGATCCGTCGTCGCCGCGCGTGGATTTGTCATCGCTGCCGGCATCGTCTCTGGGTCGTCGCCAGCATTGTCTCCGCCGCTCGTCTCCCTCTTCCTCTCACCGCCACCACTGGCCTCTCGCTCCCTCTCTCTCTCCCGTCGCTGGCGGCCGTGAGGGCGATGAGTGATAGGGGCGAGGGGTGGAAGGGGAAATTTTTCGGTGGAAAAGGTGTCCACAAGCGACGCTCGCGCCCAACGCGTCCCCTCGGCTTCGTTCCCTGCCAAAAGCGAGCGAGGCACGCGTCCCCCAGCTGAGGGACGCGTTCCATTGTGAGGGGCCGACACGGACGGAAAGGCTAATGGACGGCGTTAGGGGCACGGGTTGAAGCTACGCATTGGTGATGGCCTTATAGTATTATCCAGTAGAAGTGGTATTTCTAGACTATTTATATATAGATGTGAAAATAAGTGATGAACACCGAGTTATGCAATGTAAATAAATTTCTAGTGTATTATCATTTTTAGTGGAACTAATGCAGTTTCGTTTATTAAAAATGCACCTAGCTTTCTTTTTTTTTGAAACAGTAGACAGTAGGAGTTTTACCGGATATATTAGAAGAAGAGAGTTGACCCTGTTTATAAAGGAAACCGGACTGGAAAACCATACAACTGCACGGTTTGCTAAAGGGAAATCGGCAAAACCTTACACAGAAGACACAAACAGCCCGTGACAAAACTACGAACCACTGAAGTAACCGAGAGAGGAGTAAGACCTTCTAGGCGAAGCCTCCAAGGAGGTGAACAACCCATAACTAGACTGGGATTTCACCCAAAGAGGGAGAGAGTCCATAAGGCAACACCTCAAAGGAGTAAACGACACCCGCAGACGTCGATGTTGCCGATCCTAGAAGACTAGGCAGGGCTTTCGCCCAAGACTCCCTCAAAATGTGTAGGACCTTCAAGAAGTCAGAGCAAAAGTGTTAAGTGTTATCGTTGCCCAGCTCATCGGCTAACCCTATGCACCTAGCTTACAAAACAATAACAATAAGTAAATAAATAGTGATGATAATAGGCGAGTTTATATATGACCAGGATAAAGGGATTTTTATTTCAATATGAGAGACATTCTTATCACGTTTAGTATTATATTAAAATCCACCATCTACATTCCCTTGCTGTGTATAGCGTTTTCTTTTAGCATTCTTTTTCTTGAACAACAAATAAGATATCGGTGCATCTATGCGAGCTTTCTTTCTGGGTTATATTCCGGAAATGTACTCCGGTTTATATTCCGTCCTTATAGTATTTAAAACATAACCTACGTTATTTGCCCGTGCGAATGTGCGGGCTACCTTCCTACTTAATATAATGGATACAAGGTAGAGTCTCTCTACCTTTTGCAGAAAAAAAACTACAAAACTATGAAACTACAGATCAGCACAAAATAAGAGGGAAAAATAAAATGAATAACATGAGATATCGAGTAAAAAGAAAAGCATATGCTACTCTGCATATACATCGTTGCATGATTCATACTCTAGATCCAAGATCCTGCGATGGTAGCCTACCACAAGTCCACAAGGCCTCAAAATATCTGTATAATAAACCAAATCATCAAAGAGAAAAAAAGGCCCATGCATATGAAAACTTTGCAGATTCACCGTTGCTACTTGCTACAATACAGATCCACGATACTGGATGCTCCGTTGTCACATGAAACAAAAAGAAGAGAAAGATCCAGCTCCTGCAATGCTAGCGTACCAAGTCCGCTGATTCAAATCCAGAAATCAAATCACAAAAATAAAGGGGGCACACCCATGTAAACTACACAGATTAATCTTTGCTAGTATACATATAGTATACACCGTAGATTCACGGTAGTTGCAACACATGAAAATGTAAAAAAAGAAACACAGTAGTATACATCGAGGTGATTCAAAACCCTAGAACAAACCAAAAAGAACAAATAAAATAGACAAAATATCTCGCCATGGATAAACCGGCGACGAAGACAGCGAAAGAAATCAGGCGACAGGAATCAAGGGAGATGGAGGGTTGCAGCGGCGGCGGAGGGGCGGAGATGAGATGAAGGAGAGGTGTGGATCTGGCGGCTGGGATTCCAGTGCTGATGGCGCACATGACAAAGACCTCAAGCCGAGCAGCGGCGGACGAATCTAGCGACGGCGCCCTCGAGCTGCATCTCGGATAGCGTCCACGTGAATAAGCTTGAGCTCGATTCACTCAAGGTCTGGAAGCTATTGGAAGGAAGCAGTGCAATTTACGATGACTCTTTACCTTGATTTTCATGAGTCTTTCTTTTCTCCAGCATCGTATACGTGTCTAATTGTGATTTTATATTTTAATTAATTATATATTGTAAATCTTTCTCAACTCTTTCTTAAATCTCTTGTTTTCTTCCCGTTGCAATGGCATTTTTTTCTAAGTACGTAAAAAATAAGAAAAATTCCGCCATCGCACGCAACGAAGACGACCGTCGCCTTCCTCCTCACCTTCACCGCGACACCGCTTTCTCCTCCGCGGCGCCAGCTGAGCTCTCCCTCCCTCCCCCCACCATGCGGCAGCGTCATGGCCTATTGGGCACCGGATCTGCCCGAGGACGGAGGTCGCCGGCGCCACATCCCACGGCGACACGCGACAGATGGAGGCGCCGAGGCAGTGAGCTCCGGGGAGATGGGAGGGTGGCCGAGGGCCGCGGCGGAGGCGGAGGCGGAGGCGGAGGGTGGGGGTGAGACGAAGGAGAGGCGGATCTGGCGGCTGGGATTCCTGGGCCGACGACGCACATGATGGGGACCACTAGCCGAGCGGCGGTGGACGAATCTGGCGACAGCGCCCTCGACCTGCATCTCGGCTGGTGTCCGAGCGAGATTGAGCTCGATTCACTCAAGGTGAGGAAGCTATTGGAGGAAGAGAAGTGCAACTTATGTGATCTCTTTACCTACATGAGATTCTTCGTTCTAGGTACATGCATGCCTCATGCTCAATTTATCAATTATGATTCAGGGATGTTCAGTTGACAACAAAATCCTGTATGTTTCTACATTTTCCTTATTATCAGAACGCGGGAGAGACAAATTGTCATCGCCAGCCCATGAAGCCTGACAATGTTTTCTGGAATATGACCAATCCCCTCCAAACAAATACAATACTTAGGACTTGTTCGGTTTAGAGGAGATTGAAGAGAATTGGAGGGGATTGAGTAAATCCCCTCCAATCCTTCCCTCACAGGGATTAACCAAACAGGTGGAAGCGGATTGATAGAGGGATATTGGGTGTGGGGAGGAGCCTCAACCAAATCCACATAGGGTTTGTTTATAGTACACGGCGAATAAAGCATGAAGGCATGAAGTAGCTGCTCCCACTTGACTATTTCACTTCAGGCCGGTATGCATTTTGGCCTATTTTTATTGGCTTGTCTTGAACAAATATTCATACTGCTACAACAAGCCTACAAAAATACTACAAACTTCCTGACTAGATTTTACCTACCTAACTTTGGATGGAAGCCTATTAGCACCCTTGAACTTTAATGCTAGATCCCCCGAGATTTGCAATACCGTTCATACAACCCTGTAAGGTGGAGTTTGTTAAACTGTGGTTAACCCAGTGATTTCAAGTCGCCTAGTCGGGACTAGTCATAAGGGCACCGACTAGTCGACTAATCGTGATTAGTCGTGACTAGTTGTAGATTAGTCAGTGACTATGGGCTAGGGGTACCCAGGATAATGTATAGATATTTATAAGTATTACTTACCATAGTATACTAGTATAGTATAGTACAAACTAAGGATAATCAGACTTACATAGTTGACAGTTCACACTTGACTTAAGGTCTTAAAGTTAAATCATTTACCTGTCCTTGTTGCAATAAGTCCTTCATCTTTTCTCCCCTCTCTCCCGTGACTAGATCTAGACTGCTGGTTCGGGTTAGATGAGGGGTACAGGCCTTCCTGGGCTGGGCTGGGCTGGGCTAAAGGCCTGCCACTGAAGTGTAAAGCCCAACACATATTTTTAGCCCTAACAGACTAGTCATCCACGACTAATCGTGACTAGTTGTGACTAGTCGGACGATAAGTTTTCTATCGAACTAATCGCTTCGAGGTTCCTGATTGAGATCAGGGTAGCGATAAGGACAACTAGTTACGATTAGTCGCGACTAATCAGACAACTTGAAAACACTGGGTTAACCCCAAGTTGTGTGGGTTTGCACTAGTTGGCTATTTTATTTCCTTTGGAAGCATTATATTCTTGCACTCCGTAATAGTCTTAATCACCATTCTGTGGTTGACCACAGTTTCCCGGTGTTCTTACAGACATTCTATAAACCGGCCAATTCTTTTGACAGTTACTCTTGATGGTGACCAAATGTTTCTCAATGAAACTATCTAGAAAATGGAATCCTGAGTGGAACCAAGCGGCTAATTGTGAAGCTATTGAATCAGTCTGCAGTTCTTTTTCTTTAGAGGAATGAATCTGTTTGTAGTACCACCTACCACCAATTTTATAATAGCAAGCAAGCTTAGCTAGTTGCCAGATAAACTAAAGTAGTAAACACTGGTCAATCAGTTAAGTTTACAAGCATACAAGCTCACAGTTTTTTTTTATCAAACTCTAGTCATCTTGCTTTGAGCCTATGAGATGATTGATCGCTCTCCTAGGTAACAAATTTGTTGATCGATCAGCTGGGCTGCCGGTATGTGTGCCCTCAGCCGTTAACTCTCACTTAATATGTCAAACGGTGAATGTGTGGTACACCATGAAACCTCATTTCAGTGCATAAGAAGTTAACAATATTGTCATGGCTGCAGGCTGGCTGAACCAGACGTCCCTGTTTGTCAACGATTGGGCGATCCGCATCGTGGTGCTCTGCAGCTTCGCCGCCCACCTCGTCCTCACGCTGTTTGCCGGAATCCGTCGGCGTAAAGCCACCGGCGTGCGGGCACTTGTCCTATGGCTGGCGTACCAGCTTGGCGGCTGGGCTGGGACGTATGCTCTCGGCAGCATGTCGCTCGGCCGCACAACGCAGCAGCAGCAACAGCAGCTGGCATTCTGGGCACCGTTCCTGCTCCTGCATCTTGCTGGCCCCGACAACATCACCGCCTACTCCCTTGAGGACACGGTTCTCGCCGGGAGACAGGTGCTCACCGTCACAGTACAGATCTTGGGAGCATCATATGTCCTGTACAAGCAGATATACAACCGTGACGGCGGCGGTAGCGCCTTGCTGTGGGTCTCTGTCGTCATGTTCGCCATCGGCATTGCCAAGTACGTGGAGAGGGCCGTGGCGATTAGGCAGGCCAACCTGGGAAAGATGAGAAGCTCAAACAAGAAGTGCAAGTTAGGAAAACGAAGCTTCGGAGATGTTAAAGAGGTGGGTAACGAGAGAACCTTGCTGGTTGCTCATGGCCTGCTCCATATCACCAAGGGTGCCTTCATCGATCATTCAGACGACGAGAATCCCCTGAAAAGTGATGCGGCACGATCACAAATATTTGGTCATGGATGGGAGGAGATGTGCAGGGTGGTGGAGATGGAGCTGTCCCTCATGTACGACATCCTCTACACCAAGGTAGCTGTGGTGCACACATGGTTCGGCTACATCATCCGTTTGGCGTCGCCGGTCGTCAGTGCCACCGCGTTCCTGCTGTTCTGGTTCCAAGGTAAAGATGAGCAGAGGAGGGCAGATGTGCTCATCACCTACATCTTGATGGTCGGCACCATCATCCTGGATGTCAGATGGCTTCTCAGGGCGATGGTGTCTACATGGACCTATTCGTTCCTGAACAATAGGCCAGATTGCTGGTTTCATGCCGCATGCTTGAGCTCCGGGAGGTGGCGCCTGCTCCGTCGTCTTGTCCTCTGTCTGGATCCATGCCGGCTGCTCGGCAAGGAACCAACTAGGTACAGGATGTGGTCAGGAACCGTTGGGCAGTACAACTTATTGCATGAGTGCACTCATGGCACGATCGGCATGTTTGGCTCGCTGCTGAAGAAGGTTGTATCAGATGACAGTTGGATGGAGTACCAATACCATGACGCAAGGGGTCTTGCAATTTCATCGGAGGTAAGGGAATTGTTGTTCCAACAGATATGGGAGCAACTCAAGACAGCATATCCAGCTGCGACTGTTGAGAAGACTAATTTACTCTCTTGCAGCAGTCTGGGATATGCCGGGAGTGCATGGAAGAACCGGGAGCTTGATGAAGCTATGAACTTTGCTCATGCATTCCAAGAGACAATCCTTATCTGGCACATCGCCACGGACATCTTCCTCTTGGTCAGTCGTCAATTTGCATCACCGTCCAACTCCAAGCAAGTACAGGTGATCATGGCGCTGTCGAATTACATGGCGTTCCTCGTAGCGGTCCGCCCAAGCATGCTACCAGGCCTTAAGCTACGCAGCCTGTACAAAGAAACTCACAAGGCTCTTGTGGAAATATTGCTCAAAGAAGGATATTCTGGTAGCTTGATAGAGAGAAAGGAGAAGCTGGCCGACAGGCTAATAGAAATGGAGAAGGAGAAGCAGGTCCAAATCTCAAACGCTCCAAAGAAGGTAAGCAACTGGAGGCCAGGTTATAGTAATCACAAGTCAAGGCCAGCAAAGGCAAGTGTTCTTTATGACGAGAATATAATTCTGTCTGATGGAGCTAAATTCGCCGAGGTGCTGCTAAGTAGAGCTTGGGTAGACAGCCCACATATAACCGCACATATCGAAATTAGCCCTGAGAGATATGAAAGGATTAAAGAGATGATTCCTAAATTGGAAGAACAGGTTGCGTTTGATATCTCGGTAATGCTGGACTATATCTTCAAGGCATGGGTTCGTATTCTGATGTATGCGTCCGTCCGATGCACAAGGGATTCTCATGCCAAGCAGCTCGCCTGTGGAGGCGAGCTCACAACAATTGTCTGGATACTCAACGAACACGCTGGCATATTTCGCATCCCCGGTGATGCCAGAGATGAAACTGGCGAGCTTGGAACCTAATGCCTAGTAACACAGCCTATCGTTAACCCGTGTGTTACACGGCCTATTGTTTGTTATTTGTATTATGAAGACTATAAATTAAAAATGTTTAAATAGATCGGTTACTAAAATTTGCTGAATATATACTAAATATGTTTTAAAGTTATGAGGATAAACATAACTTTATTTATAGTTTCCAGAATCAAAAATAGTATTTACCGATTTATATAGAATTCGTTCAAATATTTCTCTTGGTATATTCTATTTCTTAATTTAAAAGTTTTAAAATTGGAATTAATAAGTACCGATTTGTATTGATATTGGGGTTTCAATTTAGTATTTAATTTATAAATTGTGAATAAATAAGTACCTAGTTACACTTGATTTGATTTTCAACTATATATGTTTCTTAGGATTTAATGATTCTAAAACTTTAGTCAATATATCGAAGTCTTAATTATATCTTTTTTATATATTAATCATAATTACAAATATGTAGCTGTGCTTGATTTGGAGTTACATATGTTACAGGATGCAAATTATTTATTTCAAATTCTAAATCATAATTAATAAGTTTTAAATTGAGAGTCACTTAACCTATTAAATTTCAATCACAGAATATATAATTTTAAGAAAGTAATAAAGAGTATGTCGTACAGCAATCAGTACTCTCTCTATACATAAACGTTCGTTCTAGTCCACTCAAAAAATTACTAGTTGTTGCGAAATAACATGTATCCTAGTGGTTATAAGAGCAATTGCGTGCCTAAGCCAAATCCACCGGGCAGCACACAGAGAGGCAAACGTCCAACTTGACCCTAGTGCGCGCAACAGTGAGGTCACCTCTAGGAGGAAAGCACCGAGTAGCAAAACATATGTAATAGAAACATCAACTATGTTTTGACCACCTCTACCATTGAATTGGAAGATGAGTAATGAACCGGCCGTGGCAAGAGGCGAGACGAGTCGGATGCAATATCCAATCCAGTTATGTATCACACTCACCTTGGTGTACAACATATCGTACATGAGGGAGAGAGGGAGAGCTCAATTTCCGTCACTGCATACTTCTGTTCGTCCGTAAGGCCACGAAGTATTGCGGCGTCACTGGCACGGGTATCCCTAGTATTGTCATATGAAGAATCATCGACAACCGCATACTTGCAAATGTGGAACAGGGCGTGAGCATTACAGATCAGGAATTCCTCTTCATTAGCCTCCCTCCTAAAGTGCCCTTCATTACTGAAGCTCATCTGGTGGGGCTTATACTCAATGTGGGAATGGCACTTGGTATGCGGCTCCTTCTTGAGTGTACTCCGGATGGTGTCGATGTTGCCGGACATGAGTGCCCATGTCCTTTCCCCATACTTGACAACACCTACAACAAACATCAAAATGGTGGCGAGTAGGAGTGGGCTTCCACTGCCCCTGAATTGTTTGTAGAGGACATATGCAGCTCCCAAGACCTGCACAACGACAGTGAGAAGGTGTCGGAGCCAGAGCTTACTGTCCTCGAGGGAATATGCGGTGATGTTGTCCGGGCCACCAAGGTGCAACAGAAGGAATGGTGCCCAGAATGCCACCAGCTGGTGCTCACGCGGTGTGCCACCGAGGGAGAGGTGGCAGATGGCGTAGATCGCAGTGGAGTCAGCCAGCTGGTATGCCAACCACAGGAGAAGCCTCAGCACAGCTGGAGCTTCTCGGCGACGAATCCCGGCAAGCTGGAGTAGGATGATCTGCAGAGTGAAGCTCAAGAGCACCAGGATCTGGGTCGCCCACTCGTTCCAAAGATCCATTGGCCCACGTGCCATTGCTGCTGATGGGTCAGGGAAATCCTGCAATTGCTGTACTTGAAGATTAAGGTATATACATGTATATATGTATGCATTCCACGTTATTAACAACAAGAAGAAACTTACATGAGCTAGCTAGACGATCGATCACGCATAATTGGCTATGAAGCTTGGGAACAAGGAGAGCGAGAGCTGGTGGCAGTCAAAGCCAAACACTGATAGCACACACTCTCGAGTCGGCGAACGCAGTGCATCCTTACTTGTTGTGGGAGCTATGGATTAGTAGGTAGCTAATTTGCTAAGAACCAAGGAGTACAAGGTTTATATCCACTTTCAACAAGAAGCCAAACAAAAAGCTAAAAGTTTTGAGAACTGACGAGTGACGAATCGCGCATGTGACCGTACCTTTTTTTGCATCCGAGAGTATTGTCAGTAGTAAATTTTGGGATCAGGCGATTCGGTAGTTAAGTACGGTTCCAAACCATGTGCTTCCTTTCCTTGCCGGATGATTGTAGTGATAAGTGATAAGCTGTCTGCTTTTTGCGTCAGCGCCACGTTCTCCTTGCTGTTGCGCTTCCACCGTTGTCTCGTAGATTAAGGGGAAATCTAAGGGCTCTACCCTTTTTGAGCCAGAGATTGATTAGTTCATACCCCTCTGTTTTAAAATATAGCAACCTATAACCAGATGGGACGTATCCTAATAAAGCTCAAGAGCAGCATGATCTGGGTCGCCAACTCATTCCAAAGAACCGGCTGGGACATCTCCATGTCCAAATTCATACATAATACTAGGATATGTCTCATCCGGTTCTAGGTTGCTATATTCTGGGACAGAGGGAGTACGACTTTTGGATCATCTTTTTTCCTCGAGTAAATAATAAACTATCGCTAGCTACATATTATACACACTAGCTTTATACATACCGTAAACGGACTACCTATACATTTATCGACAATTTTTTCCTCAAAAATTTGACAGATGTAATTATAGTACAATCGTAGTGTAATTACATTGTAACTTATATGTAATTACACTGTAACTTATATGTAACTACACTGTAACTAAGTTTCACATAATTTTGAATCGTTAGATCTATTACAAGATTTGTTTTGGTGAGGAAGAAAACAAATCCTAGCACACATATATGTGAAAGAATTTGTTCCCATGACCTCCATTTTACCGAAATAACATGTTAAGGAGAGATTTTTCAAAGTTACATACAAGTTACACTATAGTTACAGTGTAATTAGATGCAAGTTACAGTGTAATTACACTACGATTGTACTGTAATTACATCTGTCAAATTTTTGAGAAAAAATTTGTCGACAAATATATAGCAAAATTGTACCGTAAATTATGGATACAAACGAAAATTGCGAGAGAAACTCAATGTCTGTTGTGATTAAATCCTCTCATATGATATAGTGACAACCAAATTAATTGTACATTAAAGATTGGATTTTTTTTCTCTCTGTAAAAGTTCCATAATTTTATATTTTCTCCACACTTTTAAAGAACTTAGCTTGGCTTGGTAGTGCAAAATATCAACAATTGTTTGAAGCTAAGTTCTTTGTCTTTCTCTTTTCATGGTTTCTTTGAAACAATTAATATTTGTTTGAAATAAGACCATAATTATATAAATTAATTATTACGTGCAGTGCACCTAGAATGAAATGTTTTATACTCAAGTTTATTCTATAAAATTAAATCGTGTTTGATTATTATTTTGTGATAAACAATTGGCATGTGAGATAACTGGGTTTTGATATTCAAAGACAATTGGCGAAGTGGGTTGTTGACTATGTGACCAGTCAGACCACCTAGCTCGACGGTCTGACTGTGTGAATACTTGAACTCTACTGTAATGCCCCGAATTTCGAATTACTATATTTCAGGGAATATTAGCACAAACGTGCAAAAGTTCAATTTTTAAACTGTTATTCGAATAGGCGATCAGGAACCATGGATGCGTAGAGCTTGCAGAGTAGTGCATAATAGACTATAAGTTTATAGTAATCGGAGTCCGATCACAGTCCCGGGGATTAAAACAATGTGGGCCGTTAGATATTTTCAGTCTCTTTATATAACCAACCAAAAGAAAAAAAAGAAAAAAAAAAGGGGAACGCTCCTGCAGCCAACCCTAGCCGCCACCACGCCTTCCGTCATGCGCCCTTGCCGCTGCCGCTGTCGACCCGGTTGCTGCCGCCGTCTTTGCGCCGCTGCCACGGCTATAGCCGGAGGCCGCAGCCGTCGTCATCCATCGCAACCGGTGTTTCCTTTCCGTTTTCCTTTTTCCCGGTGAGTTCCTGCTGCTGCACCTTCTTCTATCGTTGCTGATCTGTGTTGCTGCGGCGTGTGCTGCTGCGGCTGCTGCCGAGCTGCTGTTGCTGTTGCTTGTCCCTTGCTGCTGCTGCTAACCTTTTTCCTTGCTGCTGCTGTTGCTCCTAACGTGGCCCTGCTGCTGTTGCTGCTGCATGATCAGAGAAAAGGGTACCGAGAGGGTGTACATGAGGAACAAGGAAAAGAAAAGCAGAGCAACGTTGAGGAATTTCAGCAATTTCGCAAATTAGGGAAATTTGTCGCAAGGTAGTGCTCCTCCCCTGCAAAGGCAATTTCTCTTTAGTCCCTAGAAGTATAAGATTCAAATATAGGCTGAAACCGTATTTTCAAAGCTGGTATTAAACCATCAGGATTCAGGTTAGTTTTCCTAAATAAAGTTTGTAGTCATCGTCGATATATTTCTAACGGCGCAGGTTTCACTCAATTTTGATAAACAGTTTGGGAGAAACAACAAAAAAACAGTACTGCTGACCGGGTCCGGAAATCAGGACAGCGATTCGTTTTCCTTAATCTGGGATTTTCAGAGGCATAATCTGATTTTGTGCTCAACATGAAAGTTGTAGATAATTTTGTCTAGATGTCCAAAGTTATATTATTTGCTAGATTCCGTTAGACGGTTTGCGAGTTACGCATAAAATAGTAAGGGAACTCCTATAGGTTATTTAATACAAATCGGTAAAAAAAGTCTATATGTTCTAGGTTATCGGTTTTAGTAAATATCCCTTGTAACTGTCATTAGTTGAGTATATATGTTCTAGGTTATCGGTTTTAGTAAATATCCCTTGTAACTGTCATTAGTTGAGTATAGTGGTTTATGCGTAGTTTTGCTCCACAGGTGTGGAGGATTCCAATGTTGGAGGAGTTGAGTCAGATTATCGAAGGAGTTAAGGCAAGTACAAGATGGACTTGTGTGATGGATAAACTGTGTTACTTTGTTGGTTTCATTTACCCAAATATTATTCGAAGCTTCCTATTATCAATTGTGTGGTTTTGGTATTATGCTACCTATTCATATTTCACTTCATGTTCAAGTTCACGACGTTATTCATGTTTCATTCTTCCGGAAGTTTTTGTTTACATTATTCAAGTACCATGCGTAGTCATCGGAGTGCAATTTGAAATTTTTTTGTTTACTTATTCAAGTACCATGAGTAGTTATGGGAGTGCAATTTGGATCTTTATTCATTATCCTTGAGAAGTGCTGATCACGCTTACTCGGCTTACCGTAATACTAAGAGGATATTCACACCTGCCCGGGAGGGAACTACTACTTTTTGCCTCCTTCGTTTTAAATTAAAGGAAGTCAAATGTTTCATATTGGTTTTCTTATTGCATTAAACCTGTGTATGTTTTACTAGTTCAATATTGTATTTGCTGAGTATTCTTTACTCACTCTTGTGTTTAATTTGGTTTTTAGGTACCTAATGATATTGATCGGCATGGGACGGGAGTAGCACCCTTAAACTACACATTATTATTGCACATTATTGAAATTTAGTTTTAGACTATGTTTCTGCTTAGCATAAGTTTTGTATAGAACTTGTAACGGTCATTTAAAGTTCTGGTCCTTATTTTCATGTGGAATTTATGGAGATAGGATGGTTAGCAATATGTTGGTTAATTCGTTATTGATCTATCTTATAACTACCTGTCGTGGATGTCCGTATTTTTAGGAGAGACTACCAAAATTTCTAATAATTTCGGGAGTTAGTGGTTTTTAGTGCTTTTTTTTGTGTGGCACTCTAGGTACGTGGTTACCTGGGGCGTTACATCTACACCTCTTGAATATATCATTTTAATCTTGAATGGTCTAACCATCTCAACCTCATGTCATTACTTATACTTATGTGCCCCATATTACTTTCATCTAGTTATTTAGCATAGACTAAAATAACTGTTAGTGCCTCTATATAGATTGAAATGTCTCAAGAAAATACCTTTACATATCATGCAAATTTTAAAGTGCCGAAAAACTAACTCTACAAGATAAATTTAACAAATTGCGTTAATAGTGTCTCTAATATTTCTCTATATTGAAAGTGTTTTAGGTAATATTTAAAGTGCCTCTAAAAAGTGTCTTTGCACTTTAGAACTTCTGATTTTTAAGGCATTTTAAAAGTTGCCTCTACATGAGGTTTTTGTTGTAGTGGAGCACACAACAGTATTATATACGCATAGTATCCAGATACTATGCGCATATAATAGTGTTGTGTGCTAATGTTGAGTCAAGTTGTAAGAACTTGTGCTCGGATATGGTTTCTTAGTTAATTTATGTGTAGGTGAGTCTTGATGCCTCGGGATAGTGTTGCCGGTGATGGATTGGGAGTCAAGTTGGGAAAAGATGACATCTGGACGATTAGACTATCATGCGAGATGCTTAGAGTAAAGATCAATTCAAGTGTCTAATGAAGATTCCATATGGCTGTTGATGCGAAAAACACACACTGGCCTGGGAGATCTACTTAACTCCATTGCAGGTCTAAAATCTTGCTTTTAGGTTCGAAATAAAGACAAGAAATAAAGATGATTTGATAGCCGATCAGCTAGGAGCCGATGACATATCGTCTATCATTAAGCTGATGTTATTGGCATTAGATCGGCAGTGAAGAATAAAGTAATATAAAACTAAATCTACTCGATCGGCTGTAGATATCAACGAGATATAATCATTTTCTCGATGTATATTTAAACTAAGTGATTGGGATAGATCGAACAGCAAGTCGAGTCAGTATAAATCACTTAAGTCTAAAGATACATTAAGATAATGATTATGCGAACGTTTATAGAATAGCCGATCAATCAAATTTAGCATGTATCGGCTAATACTCTGATACCACTCTATATTAAGATATTAAAACAGGCAGGATATATTAAACAAAAAGCCTAATATACTTTAATGTAATAAGATCTTAATATAAAGGGCGGATTTAGCGTAACAAGCAAGCATATAAGATAAAAATAGCTAAATCAGGTAAGATTGGCTGAAACTCCGACACTATCTCTATTGATGATCATAAAACAAGCTAGATATTACATCTATAGATATTACTTAATAGATCGAACTCAACCGATGCGGCATTAAGCATACAAATAAATATAAGATCTAGACAAGGTAATGAAAACCTCTAGGATATGGTAAATACTCTATATAATCTAGATTAATAACAAGATCTAACTCTATCGGCTACTCTCCAATGATAGATACCAGCCGATCACAGGCTAGATTACAAAACTAATAAAGATTATGAAGCATATATGATAACTCGACAATTTACATAAACAAGATTAGAGTGTCATAATGATGGAAGCACTAATCCCGAGAACGCAAGACATCATGACAAGTTTACCTCTTGTTGAAGATCGAAACCGATGCAGCTCAACTCGAAAGCAAGAACTCGTCGAAACAATGAAGTACAAAGGGTGGCGATGCGCCGAAAGTGTTATTGAACTATTGTTCTTAAATTACATGGGGTCGGGTTATATTTATACCCGAGATACATAACTGGTCCTTACCGGACACGACTCTTATCTCTAACAAACTATAAGATACACATAAGTTTTTACGACAGACTCTTGCCAAAACATATCTCCAAAGAAACTATTTAAAATATCCTAATTAATAGATACAATTGCCTATCTGAAAGCTTATCTCCATCGTGGCAATCCTTGTGTAGCACATTGATCGATCCCAAAGACGATTCCACAACCATCTCAACGAAATCGATTGTATCGGCTATATCGGCTATCTCCTTGTACTCCATCTCAGCCGATGCCTTTGCAGCCGATGCGCACTCTGTTCTTCGAGTACAATTCTTTACCGAATCCACTTTGATTCCAATGCCAAACCTGGTTCATAATTTACCAAATTTGGTCGTTAACAATGGCATATGATGGAGATATTGTGTGCGCATGGGATGCAGAGTCGAATTTCGAAGGAGTCTGTTAACGACCAAATTTGGTAAGTCATGAACCAGGTTCAACATCGGAATCGATGTGGATTTTGCAAGGAATCATATTCCAAGAACAAAGTGTGCATTGGCTACGAGGGTATCAGCTGAAGACTGCATCGGCTGAGATGGATCGGACAGAAGATAGCCGATATAGCTGATGTAGCCGATTTCGTTGAGATGGTTGTAAAACCGTCTCTAGGATCGATCGATGTGCTACCCAAGGACTGCCACGATGGAGATAAGCTCGCGGATAGGCAATTGTATCAATTAATTAGGATATTTTAAATAGTTTCTTTAGAGATATGTTACGGCAACAGTCTGCTGTAAAGACTTGTTCATATCTTAGAGTTTGTTAGAGATAAGAGTCATGTCCGGTAAGGACCAGTCATGTATCTCGGGTATAAATATAACCAGACCCCATGTAATTTACAACAACAGTTCAATAACAGTTTTGGTGTATCGCTACCCTTTTTCTACTTTTATTGTTTCGACGAGTTCTTGCTTTCGGGTTGAGCTGCATCGATTTTGATCTTCAACAAGAGGTAAACTTGTCATGGCGGCTTGCGTTCTCGGGATTAGTGCTTCCATCTTTATGACACTCTTGTTTATGTAAATCTTTGAGTTATCATATATGCTTTATAATCTTTATTAGTTTCATGATCTAACCTTCAATCGGTTAATATCTATCACCAGAGAGTAGCCGATAGAGTTAGATCTCATTGTTAATCTAGATTGTATAGCATATCTACCATCTTTTAGAGGCATTCATCAACTGCGAGAAGTTGTGGTTCCTTTTGGTGGAGAGACATTTTTCAGTATGATGTTTTGTTCAGAGGAATTGCTAAGCCCGTTCTGGGATCGGGAACTGATGTACTCTTTTGGGATGACCAATGGGAGAGTGGAGTGTTCTCCAAATATCCAAGGCTATTCTCGTATGTTAAGCACAAGGACGATTCGGTGGCCCAGTATCTAGCAAGAGAACCACAAGATCAATTTCACCTGCCGCTCTCTCAACAAGCTTACCAAGAGTATAATCTGATGTTAAGTGAAATTCAGTCGGTTACACTTTCGGATATCAATGACTCTTGGCAGTTCATTTGGGGTTCAGGAATCTATACCTCTAAGAGATTTTACAAGCTCTCGTTCTGGTCTATAACTCCCCCTGTGACCTTTAAATGGATCTGGCAAAACAAAGTTAACATGAAAATTAAGGTCTTTGGTTGGTTGCTTCTCATGGACAGAATGAACACTAGTGACTTGTTGGATAGAAAACATTGTGCTCCCTTGGGCGCGTCGATTTCTTGCTCCTCGTGTCAGGAGAACGCTAGAGAAACCAGAGAGCATTTGTTTTTTGACTGCAACTTTAGTAAAGGGTGTTGGAACAAGTTGGGATGGTACTGGAACTCTTCTTTGGAATTTAATCAAATGATACATACCCAGCGCTCCTCTTTCTCCCAACAATGTTTCATGGAACTGTTTCGTCTGGCGTCTTGGAACATCTGGAAGGAGAGAAATGGTCTGATCTTTCAAGGCATTCAACCCTCTGTGACTAATTGGCTGGCCAATCTCAAATTGGATCTGAACCTACATTTAATTAGGTTCAGGGAAAATGATCGACCCATAGTGCAATCATGGATTGATCAATTGTAATCTTCTGCTTTTGCTTTCTTTTTTCTCTTGTCCCTCCCTTTTATTCTCTCTTTGTAAATAATTTTGGTTATTAATTAAAATCATACCATGGGGGCCTCCCTCACTGTTTTTGGGTCAAAAAAAATGCTGCATCGGTTGAGTTCGATCTATTGAGTAATATTCATAACTGCAATATCTAGCTTGTCTTATGATCGCCAATAGAGATAGTATCGGAGTTTCAGCCGATCTTACCTGATTTAGCTATTTTATACTTTGTATGTTTACTTGATACGCTAAATCCGCCCTTTATATTAAGATCTTATTGCAATAAAGTATATTAGACCTGCTGTTTGATATATTTTGTCTGTTTTAATATCTTAATATAGAGTGGTATCGGAGTATTAACTGATACATGTTTGATCTATTTGATTGGCTATGCTATAAACGTATGTATAATCGTTATCTTAAAGTATCTTTAAACATAAGTGATTTATACTGTCTCAACTTACTGTTCGATCTATCCCAATCACTTAGCTTAATTATACTTCGAGAAAAGGATTATATATCGTTGGTATCTACAGCCGATCGAGTAGATCTAACTTATTATTGCTTTATTCTTCATTGCCGATTTTATGCCAATACCATCGGCTTAATATTTGACGATATGTCATCGGCCCCTAGCCGATTGGCTATCGTTTGTAGAATTAACCACGGTTTCCATGTGTTTCTTTCTTATTCATTGCAAGATCAAATCAACTAGCACGCCTTTGAACCCAAGAGCAAGATTTAGGACCTGCACTGGAGTTAAGCAGATCTCCCAGGCCAGTGTGTGTTTTTCGCGTCAACACGCTTTTGGCACGCCCGGTGGGACAAAGTTGTGATGTTTTTCATCATGGTGGACAACAGGCAGACAACTAAGCCACCGTCTGAGGTTGGCCCTGAGAATATCATCCCAATAATATTGGATAAGCTGACACCAGAACAGATGTTAGAGTACAAGTAGATGATGAACAACTTGAAGAGTCAGTACTTACATTCATTCAAGCAAACTCGCTCGGGAACGGTCATCCAGAGGTATAAATTAAAAGTGGTTCCCAATAATGATTCGGACTCAGGCACACCCAAAGATGGCAAGACCAAAGGTGATAAAGCTAAGGATGATGGGCCTGAAGGTGACAAGTTAGAAGGAGAAGATTCCCAAGAGATCAAGAATTTGCAAGATCAGAATGACTATGCTATTCATCATGCTTTGATCAACTAATCAGGAGTGCTTGTCAATACCTTGACTAATATGATCAAGTCTGTGGTTGATAGTACAATTGCTGAACATCAAGCTAAGGGCCCAGTTTTCCTGAAGGTGTGTTCCCACCAACTTAGTTCTTGCTGTGCAATCCTACATATTTCTTTCTTGTAATTCAGTTATACTAAGAATATTGTTGGAGGCATATCATGAGGGCCATCGTCCGACTTACCATCCAAAACAGCAAGCATCAGCTAAGTCCCAGGCGGATGCCACTGGCGAAGCCAAGGGGTGAAGTCCCTGGGTGAAGCAGAATGACGAAAACCAAGGGGGTTTCACCATCATGACTAGGCGAAGCCATGGAATGAAGGCCGAAGGGTTCGCCTCTAGGCTCATCGATCAACCGAAGATCCAACATGGGCGTAGGCTATAGGGCGAAGCACGAGGCCATTGCCCGAAGTAGCAAATGCCTTCGGCTAAAGGCATAGGAGGCCCAGCAACCCATAGAGGCCCTTCGCCAGCTAATGGGTCGGCCCAAGGGGGCCGCCTCGAGGCCCATAAATGCAAAAGACATTGTATACCCGTTGTAATGTCCCTATCATGAGGGTAACCATGTAAATTCCCCTGTACTAACCAAACCCTAGAGGGTATGAGCCTGTACTAGGATTATAAATACCCCCCTAGGGCCATGTAATGGGGCTATCCCAAAAATGTTTACAAATTATTATATTGCTTTACTATTCCAACCACGCATCAAGTATACCACGTCCTTCGAAGTGAAGCAGTTGTCATTCGACAACAGCTAGCGCCAACCGTGGGGAACCCAGAGCGAAACCATAGATGCCACCGAAGAAAACCGTGAAAGAGAGAGTTGTGCCTAGGAGAAAGGAGGGCGACGACGAAGTGGAGATGGTCGTCGAAGAGGGAATAGAGCTTTCGACCTCCCAAGACAGTGGAGTGCTGCCACCGGGGGCGATGCAGGCAGTCTAGCCTTTGGCCCCGACCGCGCCCCAACCGTACCAGTACCGTCCAAGGCAACGGCTTCGACTTCTCAAGCCACGGTTCAAACGGCAACGATGGCGAAGGCCCCTTCGACAACCGCCGTCACCCAGTTTCAAGCAGCGGCTTTGAACCAAGCCACGGCCTCAACTCAACAAGCGGCGACCCTGACGCAAGAAGGCATCGACCTCGAAAGCCAAGATGGGGGCGATGCGACAGAATATGAACAAGCTACAAGACATGCTTCGTCAAATGCAAGAGCAGCATCAAGCCTACGAAGCGGCGAAGCAAGTCAAGCCAGCCCCATCGGCCCCCCACCCGGTTTCGACAGCGATGGTCACCACCCAAGCTTTCGGCCAAGCTGTTCAACCCCTTGCTGCACAGGCTTCGGCTGTCTCTGGACAAGTATATCAAGCTCCGGTGTACGTTGCCAAAGCCGCTTCGACCGTTACAGCGCGACCGGCCCCTCACACCTTCACGGCGCTAGTTTGGCTGGCGACGGCACAAATACAGCCAGCGAAACACATCCAAGCACAACACGCCGCCATGGAAGCAACTTCGACCCTACAAGCCCAGTTCCATGCTTTCCTCCAACAGCTCAATCTACCCCCCCCCCCCACAACATTTCAAAATCAACCCCTTCGGCAAATGCCGTTGGGAGCTCAAGTCAAGGTGCCCCGGTCTGGCAGCTGTCAAGTCAGTTCGGTGTAACACACCAAGCGAATCAATCAAGCCAAGGTGCTCCGAACTGGCAACTGGCAAGTCAGTTCGGCACGGCGCACAAGGCGAACCAAGTCAAGGGACAATGGCCTAGCAACAAGTACCAAAACTTCAAACAGAACACCATGAGCCAAGCACCAACAACTGATGTTTAAGGGATGATCACCGGTTTCGGCTCCATACAGCAAGTGAACTAGTCAAATCAGTGCGGCATGACTTGGACACAAGCACCATGACCCAGGCAGTTTCGGCCAACATGCAGGGAGCACTGTTCGGAACCGGACCTCAGCTGAACACAATGGCCCAGCCAAACATGCAGGCAATGGCTTCGCCATTCACCGTCCCGTACCCAAGCTTGAACTCACCTTTTGAGGGCGCAATGATGAGAGGCGGGGGCAAAAAGAGGCTACCGCTAAGCTGGGGGCTAAAGAATCATCCCATCCCACCCCAATTCAAGTACCCACCCGTTGCAAGATACTTGGGAGAATCAGACCCAAGCAAGTTCTTGTCAATCTATGAGTCCGCAATCGAAGCAGCCCATGGCGATGACAATACCAAGAAGAAGGTAATACATCTTGCGCTTGACGGGATCGCCCGCTCTTGGTATTTCAATTTGCCATCTAATAGCATATACTCATGGGAGCAACCTCGTGATGTCTTTGTTCTTAACTTCCGTGGCACTTAAGTGGAGCCAAAAATGCAGCAAGACCTCTTTGGCATTTGCCAGAAGCCGGGCAAAACAGCAAGGGAGCATATTCGATGCTTTTCGCAAGCGCGCTGTCAGGTGCAAGACATCACGGAGGCGTCCATCATCAACGCTGCTTCGGCAGTGCTCCTTCCAAGCGAGCTCACAAGAAGAATAGCAAGGAAAGAGCCCCAGACCATCGAGCGCTTGTATTGCATCATCGACGGCTACGCGCGTGGCGAAGAGGACACAAACAAAGGCTGGAGATACAAGCCGACTATGACAACGCTGTTGCCGCCCTTGCAGCTGTGTAAGCGGCAATGCAAGCAGCCGAAGTCATGCCGCCGGCGAACCAAGTGCCAATCCCAAGACCCGGCCAAACTCCCATGACATGGAAGAAGTTCAGGGCCGAACACAGAAAGGCTATGATGGCAGTCGAAGAGGTGCAGACCCTCCGCAAGGAGTTCGACACACACCAGGCCACCAACCACTAGCAGCCTTTTTGCAAGAAGGCCAAGAAAAATCTCTACTGCGCTTTCCACGGGCGCTCTTCGCACTCCACCGAGCAATGTCGAAACATTCGGGAACAAGGCAAAGAACAGGCGCCAAGACCGCAGCAAGTGAAGACCGAAGAGGCACCCCGTGAATCCGTTCAAGACAGAATGCCTCAGGCCGAATAGCGGCAGGACATCCCATGAAGAGTTATCCAAGTGATCACAAGAGCGGATCCACCTTTGCAGCCATTGAAGCGGCATAGAAAAATGCAGCTCCGGGCAGTGCACAACATCACTTCGGTGGGCGAAGGTGCCCCAAGATACCTGACCCAGCAAATCTCTTTTGGGCCGGAAGACGCCGAGGGGGTCCTGTTCCTACACCAAGACCCGCTGATCATCTCGATGGAGATAGCTGGATTTGAAGTTCGGCGAATCCTGGTGGATGGTGGCAGTTCGGCTGATATCATCTAAGTCGAGGCATACACCAGGATGGGACTCCCGACCTTAGCTCTCTGTCAGGTTCCCGCTTCACTTCGCGGCTTTGGGGGCGAAGCAGTGCAAGTCCTAGGCCAAGTTCAGCTAGCTGTGGCTTTTGGCATATGTCCCAACATGCGTGAGGAGATGATTCTCTTCGAAGTCGTCGATATTCCATACAACTACAACGCCATCTTTGGGCGCGCCACGTTGAACAAGTTTGAAGCTATCGCCCACCACAACTACCTCAAGCTCAAGATGCCTGGTCCGACCGGAGTAATCGTAGTCAAGGGCCGGGGCTGTAGTCTTCGGCCATGGCAGGGGGCAAAATAGTGGTGATAAGCAGAGAAGTACATAATGTATAAGCCAAAGAAGGTGAACAAGCAAGAGTCATGCCGAAGTCATCTCCGCATGGCAAGGTGATCAAGGTCCAAGTTGATGAGGATGAACAAACCAAGGTGGTTTCCCTAGGTGGCGATCTAAGTGAAGAAGAAACGAACAACATGTTGGCTGTGCTCAAGAAAAACATCGACATCTTCGCCTAGGGACTAGACGAGGTTGGGGGTGTTTCGCCCGACCTCATCATGCATCATCTAGCAATAAAGCCAGACGCCAAGCCGAAAAAGCAGAAGCTACGTAAAATGTCGATAGATCGCCAAGAGGCGACAAAGGCGAAAGTCCGAAAGCCACTCAAGGCTAGCATGATATGGGAGATCGACCACCCAGAGTGATTGGAGAACCTGGTGTTCGTCAAGAAGTCCAATGGCAAATGGCGGATATGTGTTGATTTCACGGATCTGAACAAGGCTTGTCCGAAGGATGATTTCCCACTCCCTAGGATTGGCCAGTTGGTTGATTCGACCGTGGGCTGTGAACTTATGAGTTTTTCAGATGCCTACTCCGGGTATCATCAAATTCTTATGAACCCGGGAGACATACCGAAGACAGCTTTCATCAAACCATTCGGCACCTTCCACCACATCAGGATGCCTTTCGGACTAGGAAATGTTGGGGCTACTTTCGCCAGGCTGATATGCAAAGTACTCTGTTCACAGCTGGGGTGGAATGTTGAAGCATATGTCGATGACATCGTCGTGAAAAAACGCAAGGCTTTCGACCATGCGTCTGACCTCCAAGAAACGTTCGACAACCTGCGCTCGGCGGGCATGAAGCTAAATCATGACAAGTGTGTCTTTGGTGTTCGCGCGAATAAGTTGCTAGGGTTTTTGGTCTCCGATAGAGGGATTGAAGCCAACCCGGAAAAAATTGATGCCATCCAGCAAATGATGCCACCAAAGAGCGTACGCGAAGTACAAAAGCTCATGGGGCGAATTGTGGCACTCGGTAGATTTTTATCAAGAGCAGCCGAAAGAGGTTTGCCATTTTTTAAGACCCTTCGAGGGGCTGGCAAGTTCAATTGGACACCAGAGTGCCAGACAGCCTTCGATGAGCCCAAGCAGTGTCTGCAAAGCCCGTTGGCATTGGTCAGTCCCGCAGCGGGTAGCGAATTGCTACTTTATCTCGCAGCTTCGCCGATTGCTGTCAGCGCGGCTCTAGTACAGGAAACTGAAGTGGGCACCAAACCAGTGTATTCTATGTCCAAAGCACAGCAAGGGTAAAGACCAGATACGTGGAAATGGAAAAACTGGCATATGCCCTGGTGACGGCTTCTAGAAAGCTAAAACACTATTTCCAAGCCCAGAAGATCACAGTGCCTTCGCAATACCCCATAGGCGAAGTACTGAGGGGCAAACAAATCACAGGGCGATTGAGCAAGTGGGCAGCCAAATTGTCTCCTTTCGACCTACACTTTGTTGCTCACACGACCATCAAATCTCAAGTCCTAGCTGACATCTTAGCCGAATGGACGCCAGCGTTCGCCCCCAAGCCTGAGCCGACAAAGTGTTGGTATTTCTTAGTGACACTTAAGAAAAAGCATTTATACTCTCATTCATAATTATCTAAGCTAAGTGGAAAGGATATAGAAAGACCATATTCCTATACTTCTAGTATACATACATATTATACATACAACCTAGATATATCATTACTTAGCTAATACCCTCTTTCCGATGCCCTCCTGGTGTTTCAAGAAGCCACCCCTGATTGTCGAGTTTCTTACGACAATCTGTCATGACCATCCAATGGGGGCTAAATATGGAGGAGTACCCTCCCCAGGAAATTAACTTAGGACTATATACACGCGCAGAGGAATACCCGTACTGAGCTGTCACCATCAGCGGCCCACCTCGCTTCCGCAGCATATAACCCCAAATAATGATATCCAGTAATCTAAACACCACGCTTAAATTACCAAATACTACTCTAATATCATCATCATGACATAGAGTCATCCTAAATACGATCATCGTACCCACACCATTGTATCTCTCAGATAAGCTAGCATCATAATAAATATAACTCGAATATATAGTAAAGTTGGTATTTATATACTCGGAAAGTAATACAATACCAGAGTAGTATAAAGAAGAATATTCTAATAAAAGTACAAGTCTTACAAAAGAATGAAAAGCTACTAGAGCCATACCTGAATTCTTCCGAAGACTCCGAGGACTGAAGATTCTATTCTATTTCTATTCCACTATACTCTAGAAACTATACTAAACTTGAGAGATGAAATGAACTTCTTGCTTGAGGTGTGTCTTGAAATGGAGAATGAGAGGGCTTTAAATAGGCAGGTAATGACGGTTATGGCAGTTGGAAAGGTCGGTAATACCCTCCAACCGCCATAGGGAGTCCATCTAAGCCGTCCAACCAAAACCTGGATCGAATGGCGCCACGGCTGGTTCGGCCGAACCCTGGGCTGGCCCAACCGACCCACAATCTTGTTCGTTCTTCTCCGTAGACTTGTGAATTTTGGCCCAATTGGTCGTGTCATTTCTGAGTTCTTGGCCCACTTATCCATAAGTCCGATTCCTGACATCGTCCGATTGATTGATCGTCTATTTTGATGTCGATTCTCATTCTCTACAAGAGGTTAGTACTCCTATTGCTAGTTGAATATTTATTATTAAACACAAATATGCATTGCAAGCATAACTGGTTCTCCTTTATTTTGGTAGTATTGGCGGTCGAATCGCTAACGACCATCACCAGTCATGTGATTCGGTGCTGGATTCGAAAATTTCTTATTTCTAACCCTAACACGAAGGCCTCGACATCTTCTTGTTCGTAGGTATTTAGGCAGCATACTCCCCGTTGAGACGACAATTGCTTTTCATGGTATACTCAATTTACTTTTTAGTTAAAATGCTTTTTGTTCTACTTCGTCATTTATATTTTCATGCTAGTGTTTGAAGTAGTAGTTTTGGTAATAATGGTATATGTCAATTTATGGGAACTTTGTTTAAATCGTTGGCAATTGGATGTCTTTTTCAAAATCTTTTATTTATTCTTGATTTTTCTTGGGGAGAATTGGAGGTTAATTTGAGGGAGAGTTTATGTTTTTTCTGTGAATTCATGTTTATTTTTATGCATTGCTCTTAAATCTGAAAATAAAGAACAATGAGAAAGAAGTGCTTTAATTTATACCTCTAGTATATTCCTGTGCATGATAGCAATATAATTAAGATCTCTTTGTCGCTAAAATAGCTTGTATGTGTTCTAATCTTTTCAAGAGGCTTAAATATTGCTTTTGAGGGAGATGATACATGACAATTAAATTGTTTTACTTGAATTAAGAAAATATGTTGAAGCTAGTGCTTAGTTTGGATGACTAATACTTACATATATGTTTGTTGGATTGTTACTCCTCAAACTGCTCTTCGATTGTTTCAAACGCTACAAGTGCAAATATTTCTTGCATTTACTTTTATGAGAGGAAAATGAACACTGAATCTTTGGAAACATTATTGACGACAAGGACATATTCATGGTAAGGAAAATAATGTGTGTCAAATCCTTGGAAACAGTTTTGACGAGAAGGACGTAGCCGGAATAATTGAGAGGATTATGCTAAATTGAGCGCAAAAGGCTCCAATAAATGTTGAAAGTTCTCTTGGTTATTTTTTGTAATGGACTTAATTTGAGAAAGAGTAATAATGCAATAAGTATATGTGTAGGGATTTTTTTTCAAACTATGTTCTAGTGAATATGTTGCATTATAAATCGTTTAAAGTCATGAATCTTAATTGTTGATTTGATCTTATTAGTAATATTTTTGGTTCACGATTATATTCTAGTACATGTTTGTTAACTAGTTGATGAATTTATCTCTTTTGTCATGCAACACGATCACGAGTTGCTTTAGGTACACTTCAAAGCTCTCAAAAAAAATCAGAAAATAGAAAAAAAATGGTTACTACAAGTGGCAATCATGACATCATGGCATTTATGTTTTATTAGTTATTATTTCTCTTTTGTATTCTTGATGAATTCATTATCAAATGGGAGAAATATACAAAATGCACGCTTCTTGAAAGGGAGAATTGAGTTGTTTCAATTTTAAAAGATTGTTGATTTTGTGTTTTGATTGCAAATATGGGGGAGAAATTACTTCTTTTGAAAAGGGGGAGAGTTTTCTTTTTCACTTTTGAGAAGAGAGAGATTTTTCTTGTTTTCACTTTTGTGATTTGAGCCGTTTATGCTTTTTGATCAGTTTATGTTAATTTTGTTTTCAAAAACACCAATTTACATTTTTTTAAAAATTTTGCCAATGTGTTTATCAAGGTGTTGATTTAATCTATGTGATGACTGATGAATAATTGTCAAAAAGTGAGTGTTTTGCGAAATTCAGTAAATATTGTTTTCTTCTGATAGTGTACAGTGCAGTTGGCATTGGGAGGTTGGTCAGACCGGGTAGGTGATAGGGTGGCCTGACGGGGTTGGAGTCGGTTTTGAGTAGTTTCTAAGGAATTTCTAAATTGCTTTATGTTTATGACTTCTAGATAGTTTCTATTTGTATGTGATATTATTGTGTGCTAATGTGAGTCAAGTTGGTGCGAATTGTACTCGGATATGGAGTTTTTTGTTGTTCATGTGCAGGTGTTGCTTGAGGCTATGAGAGTATAGCCGGTGATGGATAGGGGCTAGGCTTGGGAGAAGTTGAGGTTCAGACTGTCAACTAGATTGGAGTATGGAGTTGTATGGGGATGTTGTTTCCCTAGTTTGGTAGGTTTCCTATGTGATAAGTAGTTCTAGTTTTAATTGGATTCATGGCTAGGGGTAGCCACGTTGTGGGTATAAATAAATGAGGGGTTGAAGCTAGAAGATATCGACTTTTAGGGAGAGAAAAGTTAGGGTCTGCTTTGAGGTTTCAATCAAGTACGAGAGTTGAGAGAGAAGTGTTTTAGATACCCTTTGTAAACACATATTGATGCAATAAAGTGATCTACTTTCAATAGTTTTATCGATACGTATTTTTCTAGATCCCGACAGTTTGAACGGAGGCAAAAGAGCGGTCTGTCCGGAGACAGAGCGGCGGTCTAACCGACAGCATCTAGGCAGTCTGACCGGCGGCTAGGGATTGATTTGTGATTTAATCTGTGTAACTTAGCTTCATTAAGTTTTGAGAGTAACTTTTATTCATCCCCTATTCCCGGTATGCTTGGTTTCTTGCGTTCAAATCTACACCGCAGACTGCAGGGGTGATGGGAGGGAATTGCACTGACGATGTTGCTTCGTTCTGCTATCATATGGCAGATCCGTCAATTCGCATCTAGAAACCCTCCTAATTAATCAGCAACCTAAATCAGATCGACCATCTCACTACAAAACCAGCAGCAAGTAGGCACAAGGTATGGAACTATACTTAATTAACTACTTAATCGCCTGGTCCCAAAATTTAGAATAACCAAGATCTACCTAATGACGAGTTTGGTCAGAAAATTCATACATGTACCGTAACATGCATGACTAGTACGTCACTATCAAAACTTGTTTTGCTATACCTTCTGTTTGAAAGTGGAAATGAAGCTCCTACTCCTTGTTTGCTAGTAGTATACAGTGAACCTACTAGCTCCTTAGCTCCAACAAGTGTACTGCATGTCAGTGCTACCTAGCTTGCTCTCTATTATGCTCGAACTTTGTGACTAGTTCTCACTATTTGTTTCAAAGTATCACAGGTAATTTGCAGCTATCTTCCTTGATTTAACTCACATTGATTAGTTTACTATCGAGTTCGAGATTTGCGGTCTTGCAGGATTACGCGGGAGACTTCAAGCGCAACAATGGCACGAGGGCCCTTGGACCTGTGGAATGCATGGGCATCGCAGATTCTGGTGCTCCACAGCCTCACGCTTCAGGTCGTGCTCCTCGTCTTTGCTGGGATCCGCCGGCGTGAGGCCCCCGCCGTGCTGAAGTTTCTCCTCTGGCTGTCGTACCTGCTGGCTGACTCCACCGCGATATACGCCCTCGGCCACCTCTCCATTGGCAGTGCAGCCCGCGAGCACAAGCTGGTGGCCTTTTGGGCACCATTCCTGTTGCTTCACCTTGGTGGCCCGGACAACATCACCGCCTATGCCCTGCAGGACAATGAGCTCTGGCTGCGTCACCTACAGATTCTCGTCGTTCAGGTCCTCAGAGCTGGGTATGTCCTTTACAAGCATATCATCATCCGCAGCGAGAAGACTGTCCTCCTGCTGGCTACCATTTTGATGTTCATTGTCGGCCTTGTCAAGTACAGTGAGAGGACATGGGCGCTTAGGTGCAGCAACTTCGGTAGCATCCGGAACTCTCTTAAGGAGTTACCTGGTAATCAACTCCGTTGGTACAAAGGGTACCTACAAAGTGAGGATTATCAGAATTCCAGTGATGAATTCCTTTTGCAGCGAGCTCACTCCTTGTTCCACATATGCAAGCGTGGGATAGTAGACTCGGTGATCGATGTTGATGCAGATAAAGATGACACTGGAACTACAAAGATAATCAAGAAGCTCAGGAAAGAGCCCACACTGTGGAAGGTGATGGAGCTTGAGCTGTCCCTGATGTATGACATACTCTACACCAAGGCAGCCGTGATCCACACCTCGATTGGCTACACCATCCGAACCTTGTCGTCGATCGCCATAGCCACCTCCTTCCTGCTATTCCATTTCAGTGGCAGCAAAGACAACCATAGGGGAGTGGACATCATCGTCACTTATGTCTTGTTGGGTGGTGCCCTTGTGATGGAGACAACATCCCTTCTAAGCGCACTAGGTTCGAGCTGGGCGCTTGACTTCCTGTGTGCCATGCGATGGAGTTGGCTTCGGCATGCGGCCCTTTGCACTGGAAGGTGGCATCGACTTCGCAGGATGGTTCTATCTCTTCGCAGGCTTATCACTACCATGACGGCAGGCTACTTGAACAGATCAAGGGGGTGGTCAGGCACCATAGGGCAGCTCAACTTGCTTAGCTTCCGTGCTGCTCAGATCAATGCAACAGATCGCTGCCTTAGGAAGCTAGCCATGATGCTAGGGATCGACGAGTGGTGGGACAGCACATGTTACTCTTGGATTGAGGAAGTCCCAATGGAGGTGAAGGAGGGTGCGGTTGATATGGTCTCCAGGAATGATCTCAACACCATGGGCTTGCTCAGGCATAGGTGGGGAGAGGTGGCACTAGATAAGAAGCATCCTGGGCTGTTAGAAGAACTACAGGGATGGCGACATGGTGTCGACTTCCACGAGAGCATCATTACATGGCACATCGCAACTGACCTCATCCTCGCCGAGAGAGAGAACAAACAGCCTATGGATGTGATGGAAAGAACAGGAGGCAGCGACAGAGCCCAACGTGTACATTCGATCAGGGCACTATCCAACTACATGATGTTTCTCCTTGTCACTCGCCCTGACATGCTTCCTGGCCTTCCTCAGAACTGGTTGTACCAGCGGACTTGTGATAACCTCGATGAAATATTCAAAGAGCATCGTGGGCGCCTCATGTCTTCCAAAGGCAAGGTTAATAATAGGATCTTCACAGTGCTCAGTGCGTTGCTCCGAGGCCATAATAGAATCAGGCCATTTGGACTCAAGCAGACGAATGAATTTGCCAAAATCCTACTGATGGCACTCAAGCATATGTCCGGCAAATTTGACCCTTTGGTTCCTCGCCTCACATTTGCTCATCAGATTTCTCAAATAGTGTTAAATTGGAAGGAAGCTGACCCAGAGGATGTACTCTTTGATTTGTGGACGGATTTTCTTATCTACGCAGCCAACCGATGCAACAGGGAGTCCCATGCTAAGAAGCTCAATTCTGGCGGTGAGTTTATGACTCTCGTGTGGTTGATGGTAGAACACATACATAAAACAAAACCAAAAAAATGAGGCGTAGTCCAGCATATTTATGTATTTATCTATGTATGCAATAATAATTATGCATTTTGAGGAAATTTTCATATATGTCTTCAAAAAATTTAGTTATTGTTTAAAAAAAACACGGTACAAACATGCATGTGCTCAATGCGTGCGTCCCACCCTTATAAAGATACACATACACACCCTATCCCTATAAGCAGTTATGAAATACTAAACCGATACATCTTGAAATTGACAAGGTCACCATTGGTGTCTTGCTACCCCTATGATTGAAAGCGCTATATGTCACAGAAAAAAATAATTAGCCGTAAATAAAAGTAGTTATGTGAAGTGTAATACTTAAACCCGGATGAACGGATAAACCTTGAGCTATATTCAGTTGTTCACCTCGCACACTTCAACCTTGAAGGATTACCACATATGTCAAAATGACGCCAAGAATTTCAAACTGTGTCAACGTTTATCATTTCGAACACATGAACAAAGAACAATGTCCCGATTTCAATATGCGAACAAATTTGAAGGATGTAAAATACTCTCTTTCCACCAAAACTATAGTTTCATCCAGCTTTCTTTTTTTAGATAATGGAAATGGATTACATCTCCGGCTTCTGTCATGAGACACACAGCCATAAGTTTAATAGTAATAAAAAGGTAAGATAAAAGTAAGTCAAAATGAGAAATAAGGTGATGGGACAAATCCCCAACTCCCCTTTATTATTGACTAGCGTTAAACCACATAAAATATTTTAGCTAGCAATTCTTATGGAACTACGCCACCCATAGTGAAATAAGACACCCTTCTTGCATTAATAAACAAACAGTAAATCCTATACATATCACGAGAATGCTCCTTCTCGGTTGCGCGGGGGGAGGGGAAAAAAAATCGGTCGCTCCCCCCTCCCCCCATCACGTGCGCACCAGCAGCCCCTCTGGCCCCCACCACATGTCCCCTTTTCCCACCTATCACTTATCTACACACACAACTCCATTGCAACAAATCACCCACATATTTTGGAAACCCTCTATTAAGGAAATTTGGTTTATTTTTTGTTCCACCAAAAATGTTTCACCTAGTGTACTCACATTGTTTCACTATGTATAGATCTAATGTTGTAGTGAAATGACATATTCCATTGCAAAAAAAACCCACATATTTTGGAAACCTCCTATTAAGGGAATTCGTTTTATTTTTTGTTCCACCGAAAAATGTTTCACCTAATGTACTTATAATGTTTCACTATGTATGGATCAAATGTTGCAGTGAACTGAAACATTCTTTCGCTATTTGCTTAAACATTGTTTTTATATAAGGTGAAACAACACCCGATTTAAACGAGTGAAACATTTTCGACCTACTTAGTGAAACAATTCCGATATACCTGGTGGAACATCGTGCAACATTTAAAAATAATTCAATAATAAGCTAAAAATTTGTTTTTGTCGGAATATATGCATGTGTGGTCTTGTTTTGAAGATTTAATTGCAACGAATTTAATGGTGCAATCGGATCATGATTTGGATAAGTAATTTAAGAGAAAAATCAGTTTAAAATAATTTTGCACGTAAATCAGGCGTTGACGTCAGCGCCCGATTTTTCTCCAAACCGATCGGACGCCCAACCCATAGACTCATCCTACATATCAAATTAAATGCCGAGACCATGTATTTCTGCCAGCAGCTCAATACATCAACACAATAATTAAACAGGAAGGAGTTAGGATGCGTTCGGAACACTCCTTCCCCAACTTCTATTCTCTCGTTATTCACGCACACGCTCCCAACGGTAAGTTATTTGTATATTTTATGTATCAAAGTTGTTTTAAAAATTTCATATTAATCTATTTTTTATTTTTTTTAAGATAATTCTTAATTAATCATACTCTAATGAGTCACCCCATTTTTCGTGAGGGAAGTCTAACTCCCTCTTAAGCTACTCTGCTCGACCCATTGGGTATTAATTAAGAATAATTATTGTTGCTCTCTAATGATAGTATAATATTATAATACTACCAGTGGTATTAAGGGTAAATCAATAGTCATCTAATACAATGATTAGGGGTAACTTTGTCGTTTATGTTTTTTTCCGGCTAGATCAATATGTGATTATCCATTGTGTTGATATCGCTTATATTCCATCAAAAAAGAAAAAAAGGAAATAAATGTTTAGTCACAGCTAAATGACAATTATATCTCTCTGCGCCCTCTTTTACAATAATGCCCCTCCACATTTCTACTACCGCTAACTTGGATGGTAGTATAAATAGATCTAAACCTTTCGATCAAATAAGATCAACGGTTTAGATTGTTTTCTACTACAAATAGAGAGTACTGGAGCATCACTCATATTTTAGAGGTGGAAGTTGGGCAACTTAAACTTTTAAAGGAAGCTAGCGAGGCTAACCAATAGAGGAAAACATATAGAAAATCTAGTCTATTTGTGTCACACGGGTGGGCTGAAAAACTTAGTACTGTATATTGTATATGTCCCACATCAGAATTGTACTCCCTCCGTCCCAAATGAGTTGTCGCTTTAGAATTTCAATTTTGTTCCAAAATACTTGTCACATTAGAGTATTTTTTGTCACATCAATCATTTCCAATTTAAAACTTTCTTCATCCTACCCCAACTACCTTCTTACTCCCATTCATGCACCATTTAATAGGGGTATTATGGTCATTCTATTTAAACTTTAAATTTTGCTAAACAACCTAGCACGACAACAATTTAATAATAAGTTTTAAAAGAAGTTGCATTGTTTTAAGAAACATGTTTGTCTTGTAGATAATTTAAAAGAAGTAGCGTAAATAATTAAGCGTGACTGTTACGTGGCTTTTTATGTGAAACGTTATAATGTATCTTGTAATAGTCATGCATGCTAAAATTTAATGGGATAAATGATGCTATAAGTTAAATTTAAACTTATTTAAGGATATAGTTTAGAATTTTGCCTTGAAAACAGGCATGCGAGTCTTTTTCTCTATTTGTGTTACATAGTACAATTATAAATGATCGATGATAGGGGAGACAATAATGCAATGTATTGAGAAATCAAACTTTGCAAGGTGTTCAATGTAAATAAGTAAGAATTTATGGGTACTTTGGCCAATTCTCACTGATCATCCGAGTGCACTATCTTTCCCGAGACATCAGGAGAAACCTTGTAATTCTGGTTATTTCCAACAATCCTTCGTCCTACGGCTAAGATTCATTCTAGTGTACATTTTAGGACTGAAGTGAGTAAAAGGAAAAAGTTCTCTGTGCGTCCCTGACTATAGGTCAAGTTTAATTCACATCCCTCAACCGAAAAACTGGATATAGAGTAGTGCCCCAGCTTATAAAACCAGTGCAAGTCAACTCCCTTGATAGTATTGATGGTGGTTTCGGCCGACAATGCGACACGTGGCACATTATCCAACGTGACACCTACATGGCACTTATGTGCAATTACGGTTAGTGAAAAAAAGTAATTTGTGGAATGTATTCAACGCGGGCCAGGTCGTGTCCATGATGGCCCATCGATTCTCAGAATCATCGCCGCGGACTGGTCGGCCGATGGTTTGCAGGCGTTCCCACCCAACCCAGGTACCCAACAGGCCGCGACACATCGTCTCTTCCTGGGCCAACCGCCCACGGCCTTTCTTGCGGCTTGCCCCGTCGACGGAATAAGTTCACTTTAAGTCCTTCATCTTAACATCAGAGTTTGGATTATGTCCCTGAACCATATACCAGAAGTCTTACCCACCCCCCCCGGGTAAAACCAGGTTAAATTAGGTTCTCCGATAGTATGGATGACAGATTTTGTTGACATCGAAAGTTGACCCAACCCACTCATGCTAACTAGGCGTTTACATGGTAAAAAAAAAAGTGGGTCCATATGTCATCCTCGTTCTCTTTCTCTCTTTCTTTGTCCTGCTCTCGGCACCTTCAGAGGCTACTTCCGGCTCGACTACTCCCTGCGCCAGTCCCTGCCTCCGCCTAACAGGGCGGGAACACTGTAGGAGTCGGAGCAATGCTTGCGGAGCACACTGCGGCGGCAAGGCTGCTTCAGGCTCTGGACCAACAGCTTGGAGACGACGATGGCTGGCCCAACTTCCTTCCACCAGCTTCCCGGCTTCCTCAGTTGCGCCTTCCCAATAACACGCCACCTCTCGATCTAGCACCACAACGTCGATCTCGCACTCCTCCACCATCATGGTTCGTGCCCTACGAAATGATCTTACAACTGGTAGTCGCTCATCGATGTACTTCGAGCATCGGTGGCCCTATCCCCTACTTTACCGTTGGCCTTGCCCGTTGCCCAGGTCTATTGAGTAGGACCCTTGGCCATGACGAGACTCACCAGGGCCTGCTCGTCCCTGACCTTCTCACCGATCTAGTCATCCACATATCCCCTCTCGGGATCTGGAGGCTACCGTCATCACCGACCCATGTTGGACGCAATCTCTGCTCTGCCGTCCACACCTCCAAGTCACCGCCAACTTCTCTTCGTCACCTGAGCCGACTGTGCGACTCCGGTCCACCGGCCATCCCCATGACAACATCTCTTGTGCTCCACTAGGTCTCCCTCTACTATTCAACATCCGCAAATCGGGAAATCGGTGACACGCTGTGGAGGTGGAACAGCCTCCCGCAAGGGGGCTGCCGCCCCTCTTCGCGTTTCCGCCGCGCCTCTCCATGCCGCCCACTACCCACCGCCTTTAAAAAGATGGGAAGAGAGAGGAAGAAGTAAAAAATGGTCACTAACATGTGGGTCCCACGTGGGTCCCAAGTTGTCTCAATAAACCACTAAGCTAAAACCGAACACAATACTGTGTGGGACCTCGGGTAATCCGGTTTTATAAATTGAGAAACCCGTTATATATTACGGATGGACATAATCCGAACTCAACATCAAGATGAGGGAGAAAAAATGAACTTATCCCCCCCGTCCCAAAAGGCGGCCCAAGTCCAACACAGCAGGCGCCAGGCGGAGCCAGGACGAGAGGCGAAGCGGGGGCCTTCCTCGTTGACTGCCTCGTGTTCCCCGTGCGAGCGGAGCGGCTGCCTACCTAGTACCCCCCCCCCCCCCCCCCCCCCCCTCCTTCTCGCTGCGCCTCCTCCTCGCCGCCGGTTCCGCCCCTCTCTCGCCTCGCCTCGGCCCTCCATCCCCCCGCCTCCTCCGCGGGTCGCAGGTGAGCCACCAACCTGCCATCGTCACCATAATCATCTCCCCGTCCTCGATTTCTCGTTTTTTTTTTTTGGGGGATTAGCTTGTGTGTCAGAATTGGTGGTAGCTGCTTCGATCTGATTGTCGTGTGTGCTCGCGTTCGGGGAGGCCGTGTGATCTGTTAACTCCCTCTGCGCGTATAGATCTGGATCGATTGGGACGGAGAGGGAGGAGGCGGGTGGACAGCTTCCGTTACTTTCACTTTTTTGCTGGTGCAAAGGAGGTTTAGAGCATCACCAACAGTGCCCTTATTTCATCCCCAATTCTGGGTAGACTGTACACATTTTGTTCGTGATACTATTAGTTTCTAACTTTCTATTGGTACGGTGATTAGCTTTGGGACCGTGAAGGATCATGCACATTTTTAGAGTTATATATGTTTGCTTGTATAGAGCTCGCTCGCGTTTGTTTTGTTTTATTTAGTGCTTGTTCGTCTGGTTTCCTAATTTTATTTTTACCCTGTACCATGTGCGTGTTGTTCTTTTGCTTTTGCTTATACTGATTCTGCGTGTCTCCTCAATTTGGATCAGGGTGTCGCGCTTGGACGAAGGGCAGCTTTTCACAGCATGACTTAAAAGTGGAAATGAGTGCACATCCCAAAAACGATTGCTTGATTTGCAGTTCTTGGAGCTGTGCACTACTATTTTGTCCAATTTCACTACATCTGCCTCTTGTTTGAGAGGTATTGCTGCTTCCACTTATGCCTTTGTTATAAGTTACAACCTGTGATGTGAAAAACAGCATATACTTCAACATTTTTTTTAGATAATGGAAATGGATTACATCTCCGGCCTTTGCCAATGGGTACACAACCAAAAGGTCTTAGAAGTAAAAAGGAGAAATAAAATGAAAGAGGTGATGGGACAAATCCCAATTCCTGCCAATGAAAAGATGAATTGAAATACTGTTTCCAAAATCACATATATTCTAGGCTTCTAGCACGAAATTTTATAGGTGCTACGCCATCCAAACTTCAACATATTTGCATATACTTCAACATATATATTTGTGCAATTAAATTCAAGGATTCACTTATACAGATGCTCGTGGAGTCAATCTAAACTATTCTACTTCACCCTTGACCTTCTACTGTCATGTTAAATTTTATGAGTTACCTTTCAATATTCTCTTAGGTGGTTCTGCCAATAGTTTTCTGTATATAATTATTCATATTTACATTTTTTTAAGATAAATGGCTTTCGGCTAGCTTTTACTGAAAGCATACGAGTTTGATACAAAAGAAAGAAAAAACAAAAGCTGGGGTTGCCAGCTTTTAACATATTAAATTGTTGGCATAATCATATTTACATCACAACTAAATTGTTGTGTTGATAATCTTGTCCTCTTGTGTGCGTCCTATCCCCACACCACGACGCCGTGGACCATCAGCGGCTGCTCGCCATGCGGACGAGGCTGACGGAGAGTGAAGAGGAGTGCCCTTGGAGCCTAGAAGGGTAGTATTAGTAGAAGCCTAGGTAGGGTGAGGACTGGAATGAGGAGGAAGAAGAGGAGGCGAGGCAAATTAGGGGTTCTCCAAATCGAGTCATTAGTAAGCCTTTTCTGCCGCTCAAATTTTATTTTATTTTTTTCAATCGCATGATAGTGTACTAGGTGCTGCTGCATGTGAGCCCCACTGTGCTGGCGCAGCCAAGTGCCATGGTACGGGTCAACACAACGCTCTTCTCATCACACGCGGGCCCCTCGGGAGGAGGCTCCCATTCTCTCCTTGTGCTCGGTGCACGCGACGCTACTGAACTTATGAGGGGGGTGCGCCCAATTCACCTGCCCTGGGCGACCGCGGCCTCATCGTTTGTCTGTCCTCGGTCTCATTTCGTGGTGCGTATGTGAGGCGCTGGGTGTGTGGGTGGATCTGGGTCCAGTTTTAGCTGTCTCATTGCTCCGATGCCAGTGGGGTGTTTGATGAAATGCCGATCGCGTCGCGGCGACCCCTGAGCGGGAGTTCTCGTCGGGGATGGGGATGGATTTGCCTGTTTGTGTTTAGTCGGTATGCAGTCGCAGCGAGCGCGGTTTTCCGTGAATCTGCGCGGCCATGAATTTTAGGGCGTGATTGGGTAGTCTGCTAGTTCATAGGTTTAAGAGGACCTTACTGGCTTTACCCTATGCAGACATCCCTTTAAACTGTGAATGCGGACCTTTTTTGAGATGGCTCGAAATTTAGTCATTCCGTTGGATCTTGATGTCTAACTGATTACACATCAATGTGGTATACTCATTATCGTCATCCGAATTTAATACGAGTTCAGCATTTGCTATACTACATTTTTCTAGATATGATGATTTTTCTTCACCGCATATCGATTAAGCGATCTAAATCTTGTAAAATATGTTTTGTTACCCCAAGTTCTCCTATACTTTTCACACAATTCTTTTTGTTTTTAGGGGTCTATTCATGTCTAATGTCATAAGATACTTTGTTGCCTGTGTAGGTGCTAAAATTGACAGCCTGTGCTTTATCGCCACAACTGTGGGGATCCGTTGAGCAATTATCACGTTCCAAATTCACTCAGTCTTTTGAAGGTTTGACAATTCCGATATTCTCAATAGCACATCGAAGTGCAAGATGCCAAAAATAAAGAGCCTGTCTAATGCTTGTAAAGTATCATTTTCTCCGGATGGGCCCATATCCGATGAAGCACTTGAGAGAGTTCGTGCATTGTTAGGTCAGTCAAACTTATATAATTTATAATCTTTGGTAGTAATCTCACCTTTCCAAGCATATTTTTCATCCTGAACTCAATATTGGAATAGTTTATGCACTCTTGCTAAAATGTTTGTTTTGGAAGAAAGATCTCTGTTGCTTGAATGTTTGTTATGGAAGACGACCATCTTGCTATGAATTTAAAGATTTGTCATTTCGTGCTGCAATGGCATGTTTTTTGCTGCTAAAATGGCATGAATTTAAACTTGCTTAAATGGTGATTAGCAAGTTTTGAAATAACTCTATAGGTTCCGGATTTATCGGTGATGGCAAATCTTGTCCTCTTGTGTGCAGTTCGCTTGATCTTTTAAGCATTTTTTTAGTTGCAGAGTGGTTTAGCTGGGCCTGATATTCAGCCAAAATCAAAAAGGTTGAGCACACAATAATATTGTCGTAAAGAATTCTGTTGAAATGTTGGTATCACTGTAGAGCTAGGCTTGTAAGCACTTTTGGCATGTAGCCAAGTACTCTGAAGTTCAACTTCAGAAGAATACACAGCAATGTCCTTGACCCACTATGACTATTGTGGCGGTCCTTCTTGGTTATTCTGTAAACCGAGTTATATTGAATTCTTCAGCTTATTTATAGATTCTTGTGTTCCTTGCAAGTAGTATTCCTACTTTTTATTTTTATTAGTAGAATCTTGTATATAATTTTTGGTTCATGTGGCTCAAATTGGGTTTCATCTCTTGTTTACCTCAACATGCTTGGGACTAAAAGCTCTTGTTGAATCCTTCGCTAGTCATAGGTGCTCACAGCAGTGGTGCCCTTTGTGCTTGCATTATTGATTCTTTGCTGCTGTGCATGCATGATTCTTGATTTACTTCATGTCTTGTACAATTTTGTATTGGTGAACAAGCCATCTGCAACTAGTTTTCTTATTTCTTGTTATGAGCAACATTTTTTCCATCACAATTATGATGGCTGGATGAGTAATTTAAATTGTTGGATGTTGGTGATTTCATAGTTAACTGTAGATCATCCTCTGTCATATCTCTATTTTACTTTTACCATTTTGGGCTGCTATTTTGCACGGTAGATTCTATTGTTTGAAACAAGTCTCCGACTTGCTTTTCCTAGTTACTAGTTCTTTTAAACAATAGCAAATGTTCAAGCATTGCCAAGATATAAACCAGTAACTTTTGAGATGTAGATTTTCTCATAGTCTTAATGGTTATTATTACCAATTAAGAAGTATGTCCAACCATGTAACTAGGACGATTTATCTCTGCCTGTAGTATGAGTTGATTAATTTGATTTATTTAATGCTGATGCCTGACAGTATACCTTACTGCTAGTTCCATGCATTTTATCTCTGCCAGATTGTTAATATCATGATTCAAGAGCAAGATGTTACTGTTTGCTTAGATATCTCATTAATCTGCATATTCTATTAGAGCTTGCAATGTAAGATTTCTCTGAGATAGTTCAATGCAAATGTAGGATAAAAATAAAACTTACTGTTGATCTGATTCAGTGTAATCCAATGCTTCAGCAGACTTAAATTTTTAAGTTTGTTTAATTTTCCCAGATGAGATAAGACCTATAGATGTTGGCCTAGACAATGAAGCACAGATTGCTCGTAATTGGAATAATTCAACGCGTCAACCAAATGGAAGAAGAGGACGTAATGGGGCTAACCAGTTCACATCTCCAATCAAATATTTACACATTCATGAAAGTGAAAGTTTCTCTGTAAGATATCATCATCATTTTTTTAAGATCGTGATGTTTTTTATTTGAACTGTTCTGTAAGTACTTTGAGGCTTTAAAATTAGTAGATAGAACACTCCTGTGTTTCAGCATCTGATGAACACTAAATTTTTCAATATATGTAGATGGGTATATTTTGTATGCCGCCGTCATCAGTTATTCCACTTCACAATCACCCAGGAATGACAGTTCTGAGCAAGCTTCTCTATGGCACACTGCATGCTGAATCTTATGATTGGATTGATGTAACTGATCCAACCGATCAATTACAGGGTGAGCTTTGATGTTTGAATTCATGTTGTTCACTTATTCTGCCACATAACAGTAGTTGTCCATATTTACCATCTATTTGTTTAATCCTTTCAATGGATGACCAATAGTCCAATTACTGGCTACTTCAAATCAGTTGTTTTTGCACAACTCAGTTGAGCTTGTTTCTATGTTGATATGTAAAGGTGTGCAGAGCGCAAATAGATATCATATGTTTCAGTATATCATATCTAGCAAACATGTTTGCAATTAAGCATGAGCCTTTAATCTTGCCATTGAAGTATTAAAACCCCCGTTTTCTATATACACTTTGTTTTTTATCCAAAATTTAGCTTGGTTTCTTAAATACCTCATCTTAATTACCTGTCTGTTTGACTAAACAAAATCTAATTGTTCTTTCAAAGTACTTCCCAAAATGTCATTTTCAGCAACTACTCATTTATGCTCTACTGTCATCTGCTTCTACTTACACGGCACCTTCTATCGGTGACTGATAACATGGTATTTTTATTCATACCCTGCAGAACTTTCAGTGAGACCAGCAAGGCTTGTCAGAGACCGTGAAATGTCTGCTCCAGAGACCACCATTCTTTATCCCAATAGAGGTGGTAACATCCACACTTTCAGAGCGATCACACCTTGTGCTCTCTTTGATGTCCTTTCTCCTCCTTATTCTGCTGAGAAGGGGAGGGACTGTTCATACTTCCGGAAGTCTTCAGTAAGGGAAACACCACCTGGTATGTAGAGATCTTATAACTTGAACTTGTTATTACACCACTGCTGAGCGCTGTTCTAACTCCCGCCCCCCACCCCGTCCGATATTCCTCCAGTTGTTTTGCCTGGTGAAATAAATAGCGCAGAAGTAATTTGGTTGGAGGAATTGGAGGACCATCAACCTCCAGAGGGCTTTGTTGTCGCGAGAGGTTTGTATAAAGGCCCTGTAATAAGGAGATAGTTAGGTTCGAAGCACGTCTGTCCACGAATCACGAACCAGTTGACGATGCAGCTAGGTTCCTAGCTAGTATCTGTGTCATGTGGGTTAGTATAGAGCAATGCATCGTTGAGTCACTCATCTGCAACCTGCGATTTACTCTGTACATGTCAATGCAAAGTGATCTGGTGAAGATTTAACTGCCAGGTTACAAAACAAGAACGAAAAACTTTTATGGTTGACAGCCAGATGTTGTTCTATAACATAGTTGAGTGGCCCCCCCTATCAGCTGGAGGTTGTTACTTTTTTTTGTGTCGACTTGCAGAGCGCCTTGTCATGCTGTATTAGGTAACCTCAACGGCAGAACCTTTTCACCTATTGATGATTTCAGAAATTGAGTTGGTGTGTGATATTTGTCTTATCACATGATGTGACTTTTGTACGCACCGTTTATTACTGGACGTGGTATCAGTTTATGAAAAAAAAAAAGAAAGCATGCCGGGACCTTGAAATTCAAATTATTTCGATGATTTTACCAACTACTACACCTGTCTGGGCCTGCAAACTGAAGTTCAGAATGGTTCAATCAAATTGTAGGCTTGCTAATGGACCATGATTTTCCCAAACTGCCAAAGGCTGGTAACCCAATCTGAATCTCCAAGCCCAAGTCCACCAATAATGTACAGTACTACCTAGTAGACCAGCACCACTTGTCCTGATTTGTAGTGGATGTGTCACGTCACGTCTCCATGTTATTTATGGGATGGATGGAGTAAGTAGCATATTCAGTTGACTAACTAAAGGTGGCATCTACAGCAAATACTCCCTTCGCCCCATATAAAAAACCAATCTAGTATTGAATGTTTGAATTCGTTGTACTAGGATGTGCTACACCCGATCTTAGGTTGATTTTTTATGGGATGGAGGGGGTATATTGCTACTTATGATGGGATCCAATGAATATGGACAGAACCGTAAGTAACAATATTTTATGACGGATGAAACCAGACGGCTAGAGATTCACAGATAAATTTTACATCTTATGATAAAAAAGAATCAACATGAACAACTTGATTTGATAGATGTACGTTTAAATTTTTTGACAAAATTGTATCTACCTGTTTCAAAACAATGTTTACTTTTTTTTAACAATTATTGCATTAGAGTGCATAAAAGCAGGGAACAAATGTATTGAAAGTGGATGAAGTGGGGGATAATTCCATTGCGATTTAAATAGTGAAGGGTATTTTATTTTTTTTATTTTTGTGTTGATATGTGTAGAATAAGTGAAAAATAAATTATTTTGATAAAGTGAGGAATATTTGTTTAACAAGGGTGTGCTGTAATTTGGCCCTGTTTTTTCTTATTAAGATACAAATTATATCTCGGTTTTCGTTAGTATGCTTCTTATAGTGTTAAACGGTTTATTTTACAAACAAACTTTTCTATTGCTTTAAAATATTAAATATTTTTTTCAAGTTTATAATATATGCTAATGTTCGGCTCCGTTAGAAACAAACATGGCCATAGGCTTGTTTTTGGTTGGCAACTAAATTTGTCATACCAAACTTTAGACAAGCAAGGGTTTTAGTAGAAAGTGTTTTGTTTCTGTCCTAACTCTACTTTACTTAACTCTCAGCTACCTAACCCACATTTTATACACTTTATTTACTTACCTAACTTTATCTAATCTATGTCAATTTATTTGTCATAAAAACATGACAATACTAAACTTAACCACCATGATCTATCTATAACTCTATAACCATGCTAATTCGGCATTTTCTACGAGCTCTCATGTTAATTAGAAAAATCTAACCATCGACTAGAATAGTCATAAAATTTGAATCATAGATCCATTATAATTTAATGCATTGAGATAATCTTCCTTTGTAATTTTGTGGGCTCATCAATCCGTAGAGACGCAGTTGTTCATGACTTCCTGTTGATCTCATCTTATCGCTACCTCAGTTGCCGATATGATCACCAAATCGATAACACAAGCAGAATTTACATGGCAAGTCCCAACGTGAATGAACACGAGCGCATGGGACTTCGGCTGTAATGGGATCGAGATGCTCTAGTCGACCTTGATTTGGACTACCGCTGCTACTTCGCGTTTGCTTAGTGAGTATTATTGTGTTCAAGTTAAAAAATATTAACAACTATATTTAGCCGTAGTTCAAATTTTCCATCCAAAGCACGATTCCTGAGTAGCTATATCAAAAACAACTGTAGAGAAAAACATTTTCTACTTATTTAGTTTGATTTATATATCAAAATTCTTTCGGTTTACCATTAGAAGCACTACCTTCTAATTCAGTAATTTATTCCCTTGCCGTACTTTGCATACTCTAGAGATATGCACGATTAAGGCCATTAACCAGCTTATGCAAGATTTTTCAATTACCTCTCAATATCATTTAAATTTTCATTTGTATATTTTTATAACACAGTTAATAGTAAGTGCTATAGTAGAAATTAATTATTTTTTTTGAAAAACGTATGAACACAGACGCTCAAAACGCGCGTGCACTCACACGGGTGGATTGGTTCCACCACAAAGAATCTAACCAGTTAAGCTATGCTTACTTCACCAGTTGAAATTAACTATATATGTACGGATTCACCGGTCATTACTTTTAGTCTCTCAAAGATTCATAATTCCAAAATTCATAATCAATAAATATGAAGCTGTATCCATCTTATGCTCTTAATATATTATTTGATTAGTTCAATCCAAAATTTAAAATTAATAGTAATTAGCAAGTTATATGGGCTCTATCAAAACCGCTATTTTTGTTTCTTTAAAAAAAAACTAATGTGAACATATTCACTCACAACAACTGGGCTCTTTATGTCAGGATATATTAACCGTCCATCAATTAGATCGAATATATTATGATAATATATCTTACTGGGAGTTTGTATCAAACAAAACATACAAGTATAAATTAATATCTCCAATCAATTTATTATTCTTTAATTTAATTCTAAAATTTGAAATTAATAATTGCATGTTCTAATTGAGGCATGGGCTCTTTGTTTAATCTAAACAGTTTTACCTAAGAAAATATCCATTGCATTTAACATGCGGTTAAAATTCAGTATTTATAATAATAAATTTATAATAATAATAGCTCGTACAACGTACATGCTGACGGCTAGTAAGGGCCTGTTTAGATCCCCTAGCAAAATTTTACACCCTGTCACATCGAATGTTTGGACTCATGCATGAAATATTAAATATAAAAAAAATAACTAATTACACAGATTACGTGTAAATTTGAGAGACGAATCTTTTAAGCCTAATTGTTTCATGATTTGACAATGCGGTGCTACAGTAAACATTTGCTAATGATAGATTAATTAAGCTTAATAAATTTGTCTCGTAGTTTACAGGAGGAATCTATAATTTGTTTTGTTATTAGACTACGTTTAATATTTTAAATATATGTCCTTATATTTGATGCGACACATCAAAACTTTACACCCATAAATTTAAGCACCTCCTAACAATATAGACCCTTAAACCCGAGCCAGCAGCGAACGATCAAATCGAAGAGCGATGCGAACCAGAACCAGAGGGGAACCATAGGTGAGATTGAGATGGCACCCAAATCTTATGCGAACCTGTTAACCACCATGAGCGGCATGCGGCGGCGTGCGCTGTGTCAGGAGTCAGGAGTGGCTTCTGTCAGGAGCTTGGAGTCTCCCTCCATGCAAGTAGCCAAAACAATAACAGAACCGAGATGTCCCCCGATCCGCACACGTAGCAATTCTTCAAAGCTGCAGTAATGAGTGTACAACGCTATGATAACAGTTCTAAAAAAAAAACACTATGATAACTCTATTATAAGTGACATTGCTATTTTATATACTCACCATTGCTATTTTTCCCTCTTAAATATGACAGTAGGAGAAGAGGAAGATTCTGTAGCATGCTGACATTCTTAGCAGATGAATGGAGAACCGATCGAACTATGTCACGACCCTAATCAACTGTTTGTGATATGTTACTTGGGACTACTATACTATAATGGTTTTCGTTGTTAT